>NC_133663.1:169831556-170188755 GCF_037893015.1 Macrotis lagotis | reverse complement strand
AACTACACTTCATGGATGCACCTTTGCTACAAACATTTGTATTTAATAGGCTATCTTGTTGTAAGCAGAAGAGACAGGATGTGAAAAATGACAAAAATTTGTGGTACAAAGTGCTGGTCCAGTCAATGATTTATCCACTCCAAATTAAACATTTTCATTCAACAAAAGTGGCAGTCCCAACGCATGACAACCAGAAGACAACAGATCTGTCAACAGATAAGACTATTTCTTTGTGGGTGAACAGTTTTTTACTGACTTGGAGGGAAAGCTGAGCAAACACCATTTTGGTAACAATGGAGTAGAAAAGGAATGGGCAGCTTTCAGAGATTTGAGATTTAGCACTTCATTTACTCATTTGGACCATAGCACTCAAAAATCTCAGGATTTTTTTTGAAAATGATGGGGAAATTCCAAAGCTACTAAATGAAAAATGAGAACTCTACAGGAATCTACTAGCAAAATATTTTGTCCATTTCTAAAAAGACAGCATTTAAATTTATCAAAAGTGAATTGGGGGGACAGCTAGGTGGCATAGTGGATAAAGCACTGGCCCTGGAGTCAGGAGCATGTAGGTTCAAATCTGGTCTCAGACACTTAATAATTACATAGCTGTGTGGCTTTGGGCAAGCCACTTAACCCCTTTTGCCTTGCAAAAAAAAAAACCTAAAAAAAAAAAGAAAGATAGTATCTACCTAAGAGCCAATGTGGCTTCAAAGAGGATTTAGGAATGGCCAGAGGATTTTTCTGCCCAACAACATCTGGTATTTTTACTAGATTGATTGATCTAAGCTATCTTTTTGATACTGTCAGTGAAATTTGACTGATCAGAGAAATTCATCATTACTGTACACCAATTTCATGATTCCATACATGCTTGAATTCCTATACTTGCCCACCAAAATGGAGTAAAGAAGGGCTATGTGTTTGTTTTTAGCACAATTTTTTTTCCAACAGTGTTGTTAGATGTCTTCAACAAGGATGCAGATAACATCAAGGTCAGTTCCTGCACTGACAATACATTATTTGCCTTGAAAAGGCTGCAAAGCGAGATTAAAGTGGAGGGAGATGCATGATTTTTATTTTCAAATGATTGTGGTCTCAATTTACCTCCTCAGGCTGAAATGAAATAAGGTAAGAGTTGATCCTCTACCTGTTATGCTAATTTTCACTTAACACCAAGAAAACAAAGATTCTCCATCAACTACCATCCATTACATAGAATCAGCTGCTACAGTAAATTGAGAAATTCTTAATGCAAAGTATTAAATTCACCTGTGTTGGTGGTATACCTTCCTGGAATCTACACAAAAGATGATGAGACTGACACATGGGTTTTAGAGCTAGGACAAGTGTTTGGAAAGACTATGTGGGAGAAGAGGTACATGGTTGTCTACTGGACTAAAAGTTTAATTCAAAAAAAGAGCTGTTGCTATGGGCTCATTTTTATATGCCTATGAAATATGGAAGGTATATCAGTGCCATACCAGAAAATTGAACTGCTTCCATTTGAATTATCTTAGGAAAATTCTGAAGATAAGCTGGACAAAAATATTCAAACTGTATTTCAGAAAGGGTAACTCTGATGAGTTGGTCATGTCTTTCCAATTCCAAATGTATGTTTGACTAAAAGTCTATTTTACTGAAAAGTCAAATGAAGCAGATACTCACAATTTGGGCAGAAGAAGGAATACAAGGAAATTTTCAAGGTGGCTCTGAGGAATTTTAGCATTAATTGTGAGAATTGCATGCACACATCAAAAAAGGCAATCTGATCTATGAGTAAAAGTCTAAAATAGCTCTAAAATTGTGAGAGCTCAAAAAATGTGAGCTGAATAAATTTAGAGACATCTCTCTCCCAAATATTCATAGATTATATTGGTATGATCAGTCACACATATTTACACACACACACACACACACACATACACACACTGTACATTGACCCCCAACTTTATGGTATTACTTTTGTTCTTTCTGAGGAAAAAGGACAAACAAGCAAACAGCAACAACAATAACAACAACAGACATATCTGGAGAAGTGTGTGTTGAATTATTCGCTCATAAAAATAATCCTGTAAGGTACATGTTTTTATTATTATTCTTGTTTTATAGATGAGGAAATTGAGAGAGGCTAAATATCTTTCCAGGGACCTATATTTGTTAAAAGATGTAAGTATACTTTTAACTCTAGTATTCCTGGATTTATATTTATATAAAATTTACTAGAGTACCACTTAAATGCTTCATGGATGTCATAGAGCCATAATGATATATATATATATATATATATATATATATATATATATATATATATATATATATATATATATATACACACATGCACACATACACGTATATAGGTGGTGTGATGTGGGAAGAGAAACACCTTTGGAATCAGAAAGAAAGCTCAGATGTTACGTTGAAACATACAGACTTTGAGACTCTAATCTATTTAGTCAATCAGTTCTCTACAATCATGTGGTGTGGAGTTGGTACCAATTTTGATTGGTTAAGTGTACTTTACAGAGAGAATCTCTAACATCAATGAAATTGCACCAAGATTTAAACACACACACACACAAACACACACAAACGTACATACATATACACACCTAGTATCAGGACCAAATAAAGATAATCTCACTAATAAGATTTAAGGGTTCCAAGGGTAATACTCAAGTTTCTGAACAAAATAAAAAAATAAGGAAGGGGAGGAACTAATATGGGCTTGGCATGAAATTAATGGGAGAGTTAGAATATAAGAAAACAAAACACCAATAAGTCCTCAATGTAATAGATCTGAAACTCCTAGTTCTGGGAATATGAGGCTGAGATCGAAGAGGTTGAGAAGGAGGAAGAAAAGGAGAAGATAAAAGAGGAGAAATAGGAGGAAGGGGCAGGAGAAGGAGGAAAGAGAAAGTGAAATGTTTTTAGCTCAAGGCAGCACATTTCTTTGCCTCTGTGTGGTATTTTAGTAAAGCACTTGACTTGTATTTAGGACTCCATGTATTTGAACTCAAAATTTAACTTTAATTACTAGTTGTATGACTGTAAATGTCATTAATTCTCTGGCTTTCACTTTTCCCTTCCATATAATTTATATTTACCTTACAGGATTATTGTGAAGATGATAAGGAATATTATATTCAAATGATTTGTAAACCTTAAAGTATAACTATCAGTGACATATTGTCATATTCAATTAAACACATGCACATTTTGATATTAGTTAGAGAAGTTTTTTTTTAACAATCTGAATATAAAATTGTAGAATTGCAAACAAAATATATAACCAGTTTCACAATTTTATCTAAACTATACCTGATACAAAGATACAGATCTTTGGATTGACAGTTATGCTTAATGATTTTCATCCTGCTGTGGATACGGAATATATTTTATATCACAAATATCATTCATATTCTGACTCTTCCCAGTAATATGACTCTTCCCTTAATATGGCTTTCAAGTTCAATATGAATAAACAATGTATTCACACAATAGAGCTAGTAGAGACAGGGAAGCAAATTGATATTTGGTATAAGGAGAATTTTTATAATACTGGAAGAGAGATACTTAACTTTAAGTCTATGAAATTATAGGAGTGTGTTTAGTATTTTGGTAACCACATTTAAGTAAAATTGGTTGTCTTAATTAACTGATGTATCTCTCATTCTATGATTACAAATTGTGGCTTTTCATATATCCCATTCTCAGATCATGTACTGAACAATGAAACTACAGACAATACCATGAGGCTACTGCACACTATGCCTTTATGGAAAAGAAAACAAAAAATGAAACCCTCCCATTAACTCTTCAGTCTAGTGCCCCCAAGGAAGAGAGAGAAAGAACAAATGCCAAATTATTATCTTATGTTATATATATATATATATATTAATTTTTTCCTACATAGGCACAAAATGGTTACCACCTTAAAAAAGAAATATTCTGCTTTCTATTCAAGTTCATTATCTTCTTTTTCCCCACCACAGCCTCCTGCTCCCTAATCTGTCTTATTTCACCCTCCTATCTTCTGGTCATATCTATTAGATAAATGCAAATTCCATATTAAAGAGTATACTGAACAAAGGACTAAAGTTGGAATTCAAATATTTTAATTATAATATCACAGTTTTATATTCATAAGACATTTTATGTCATATAGACAGACATTATTTTATAAATAGGGAAACTGAATCTCAGAGAGGTCATACAATTTATGCAATGTCAGACAGTATGAAAGCATTAGAAATAGAGTTTTGAATCCAGGCCACCCAACTCTTTCTAGGCTGTGAGAAAATATGCAAAACTTCTGCCTTATCTGGCATAAAGTATTTTTTTATCTCTAATGTAACAATTTTAGCTAATGCTTTGGCGGGGGAAGGAGCTTCCAGTTTAAATATTCAACAACAACAAAAAATCAGTTTATGGGAAATCTGAGCTAGGTATTCCTTATTGTGATATATTCCAAAGGTTCCCCTCTAAGGATAAGATCAGGAGCATAAGAACATGAAAGAATTACAACATCTAGCTGCAGTTCAAATTCAATGTAATGTTTGGTTTTTTGTACCAGAGTCAAGTTCAAGTAATAAAGACTCTGCTTCAATTCATTTTCCTTGCCCAGAATTGCTTTTTTCAATGAGATCATTCATTTCTGACATGTCAGTCCTCATGATCTTCTTTAACCAGCAGCAAATTTGTCAAGATTAGCCCATTTAATATCTAAAGACAGCAAACTTCCTATGCTACTTACTTCCTATGCTGGACTGGTTTTGATCCAATCTGCTTTCTGAAGCCTATGTCCCAGTATCAAAATATTAGCCCTCTTTGATGATGATCAATAATCCAAGATACCCTAATTCCCTTTCTCTTCCCTTCTCGCCCCATCCCCACTTTCTTATCAGAGACTCTTTCTCCAGTTTTTACTTACACTCCAGTGGCCTAATCCCTGTTAAGATTTCAGGTACCAGATATACCCCTGTATGGGCATGCTCATCAAACACCTGTTCTTAGTTCATCATATACCTCTGTCATCTTTCTTATGTCAATGTGTAACCCATGGATCCTTCTGCCATTCTTGGGGGATAACAAAAGCTTACAATTAGGAAAAATTAGAATCTACCACTAGGTATCTATACTCACCAGTAAAGACAAATAAAAAGCCATGAAAACATTCAAAAGTAAGTTCTAAAACTTTAGTTTTCCCATATTTCTTTGTCCCCCACCCCATCTCCACTACTTCCAATCCATCTCACAAATTCTATCATTTACCCTGTTTATCTGAATCAACCTGAAACAGATTAATTTCTGTCTTTAAGAAAAAAATATGGTTTTACTCTCCTCTCAAAGTGAATAATGGGGAAATTCATTTGAATTCAGTCAGTTTCGCTACCTATCCTCACCTGTTTTAATGTCTTTCAAGTTACATGAATTGTGAAAAATTATACAATATATGTGTATATGAATGTATGTATCTATAAATTCTTATTCATATCTATGCATCACTATATACATTTCTGTACATATACATGCACTCATGCACATGTGTGTATGTGTGTGAGGTTTCTGCCAAAAATATAATTCACTGTATTCAATTTTCCTTTCCAATTTGAACTAATCTTTATTTCTGTCTGCTTCAGGCCATCCCTAGAGAATGGGAGAAGTGAATAAGGGTTTTGTTATAAAAGTCTTTTCATTTTAACTGAGCCTGAATTTGAGGATGGAACCTCAAAGTCCTTCCTTTCTGCTTCCTGCTGGTTTGAAGACTGCATGCAAAAAGTAAAAGTAAACAGAAAAGCTGGTCATGTAAATAATAAAGCTGAAAGGAGAGCAACACCTCTTTTTGCTCTACACCAACCCTGGGTCTGAGAGACTAAATATATGCAGAGAGCTACAAAGAAGACAATCCTCAGGGAGATGATTGAGTGCTGAGCACAGAAGTAAATGTACATCCCATAGGTTGCTCTTTCCATTTCAAAACATTTCCTCTCTCCAAGACTGGGTGAGTTTGAAAGGGCCAACTGTTGACTGGTGTGTGTGAATGAGGGGACTGGCCTTCAGTCAGCAGCTGGAAGAGATGGTGTGGAACACATCATTGTTTGTAACTCTGCTTCATCACCTCCCAGGCTGTTGCCAAAGGCGTTCATTTCTTGCATGAAGTTTTTATTGTGTCCTGTGATACCATAGAGACACTTTACAACTTGAAGTTTTTTTCTTCAGCATTTAATGTTTCTTCTTCCCATTCTTTTTTATGGTCATCAAGGTTTTGATTCACTCCACAAAAGCTACTTTTGTATACTGTGGCTGTCCCCTGAAGGTTATATTGTAACAAACAAATTCTTTTGACCTGACTATATTTGTGAGGCTTATAGAGAAATTAGGGGAGGGGGGAGAAAACAGTCTCTCTTGTCCTTAAATTTCAAGTGTAATTAGTGAGGCTGATGAGTTTTTGAACAAGTTAAATGTGCCATGGATATCTACTACAAGCCTCCAAGTCATAAAAACACTACTTTCTGAATTGTTAACTGTGTCTGGAGTTTGCTGCCACATTAACAAAGTCTGTCTCCTATTCTCCCAATAGATGCACTTTGCTGTTTGATTCAGTTTTTGCTTAATCTATGAGCACAATCTGGAGCATTGAATCATAATTTGACTTTAGGCTATGACTTGTGATAGGGAAGATGATTTGACAGTGTAGCAGATGCAAGATTAATGCAAAAATAATGTCAAATGTCCCTATTGTATTAATCTCATGCATACATAGTTTAGCGCTGGTGACACACTTAACTTTTGGCATCTACTTATTAAATTTGTTACTGTAGCTCATGATAGATACATTATTGTCAGTCAAAATTACAGATATCTGTGGTCCTGTCAAAATCAATGATAGCTTTTAGCATTATAAAGAAAACAGCTCTAGTTTTAGTTATAAGATCATAGATATATAGCTTGAATGAGTTTTAGAAGTCAGTCTTATAGTTTCATTTTATAGAGAAGGAAACTGAAGACCATAAAAATTAATTTATTATTAGTTCACAATCACTAAGGTGGCAATGAGAGAACTAGAATTTCTATTTGTGTTTGATGACTCCATGTTTAGCATTATTTCCAATGAATAAGCTACATCCTTAATTTATGTTTAAAGACATGGCAAATATATTGGAAATCACTCTAAAACTTTGGTCCTAGCATTTCAGTAAACGTTTTACTCTCTAGGTTCTGAGAGACTATTGAGGCCCTTTCTTATAGCTGTGAACATGCTCTAACAGTAGTCTCAAAAATGTGTAATAAATACATCATGGGCTAATTTGCAAAGTTGGCAGAAGGCTAAGAACTTCCAAAAAGCCAAAAGAAGTCTGAGGTCACATAGCAATCAGCACCAGAGAAAGGCTACACACAAAGATTTTCATTGGCAATCCTGAACCTAGCTCACATCTGAGATCTTCTAAGTGAAGAGTAGGTAGGCGCTGAAAGTTTATAAAACTAATGGCATCTGGCATGAATTCCTTTTGGCTTCCTTTTACATAAAATATTTTTCTTACAATGGCATTATATGAAATTTTAATAAAAATCAAATTTATGTTCAAGTTTGTGTAAGAAAATATATCCTCCCGCTTGAAAATTGATCCTAAACTCACAACTAGTTTGGGGTCTGAGTTGTTTTACAGCTGTATGAATAACAACACCATAAAAACATAAAAAGGCATCACTGATTCTAGTAGTATTCTGCTTATTACTGGAAGGTCATAGGCATCTTTGTAACATACATTCAGTGGGAGAATATTCCTAACTATATATGTATGTATCAGTTAATTTGCTTTAAATAATGAACTGGAATATTTCCATTTCTCCTTCTGTTCAAGTATAACAACCTACAGCATAGAAATGAGTAAAGTGGACATAATTAACTTACAATTTCTCCAAATATTTCATCTTTCCTTGAGCAGAAAGAATTTTTACATTTACAAGCTTCAAAATGCTTTGGGTTCAGAAATCATACAAGAGTAATATGAATTACATATTGTGTCTACACAACCAGTATCAAAAAATGAAAAGGATGAACTAACTACCAATGAGGAGGAAATTAAAGAAATATTTTGAAGCTACGTTGCAAACTGTATGCTAATAAATTGCACAAGTTGAGTGAAATTGGTGACTATTTACAAAAAATACAAACTTCCCAGATTAACAGAAGAGGAAATAAATTACTTAAATAATTTCATTTCAGAAAAAAGAAATTGAAGAGACCACCAATATACTCCCTAAGAAAAGTTCTCCAGGTCCAGATGGATTTATAAGTGAATTCTCCAAATATTTAAGGAAAAATTAATTCTTATTCACACAAACTATTTTAAAAAATAGGAGAGGAAGGAGTTCTACCAAACTTCTTTTATGGCACCAGGATTGTGCTGTTACCTAAACGAGGGAGAACCAAAACAAAGAAAATTATAGACCAACCTACTTAATGAATATCATTGCAAAAAATCTTAAATAAAATTTTAGCAATGTGACTACAGCAAGTTATTACCAGGATAATAATTACCAGGTTGGATTTATACTAAGCAGGCAAGGATAGTTCAACACTCAACATAAGATATCACTAGTAAAACCAACAGAAATAATATTATTATCTCAATGGATGTTGAAAAAAGCCTTTGATAAAGTACAACATACATTCCTAATAAAAACACTGGGAAATTTAGGAATAAATGGAGTTATCCTTAAAATAATTAATAGTATCTATCGATTATACTTAATGGGAATAAACTCATAGCATTTCCAATAAATTCAGGGGTGAAACAAGGATGCACATTATCACTATTACTATTCAATATAGTATTAGAAATGCTAGCAATAGGAATGAGAAGAAAAAATAAACTGAAGGAATCAGAACTGGCAAGAAGGAAGCAAAACTTTCACTCTTTGCAAATAATATGATGGTATACCTAGAGACCCAGAGAAAATCATCTAAAAAACTCCTTGAAACAATTATCCAATTCAGCCAAGTGTCAGGATATAAGAAAAACCCACATAAATCATCAACATTTCTATATATGAACAACAAAGCTCAAGAGGAAGAGTTAGAAAGAGAAATTTCATTTAAAATAACTGAAGACAACATCAAATTCCTGGTAACCTACCTCCCAAGACAAACCTAGAAACTGTAGGAGCACAATTATAAAACACTCCTCACCCAAATAAAGTCAGATCTAAATAATTAGAAAAATGGCAAACGCTCATGGTTAGATTGAGCTAATATAAAAAAATGACTATTCTTTTCAAATTAAATTACTTATTCTGTGCCATACCAAAGAATCAAATAATTACTTAGTTAGGAAAAATAGTAACAAAATTCATCTGGAGCAACAAAAGGGCAAGAATAGCAAAGGTACTGATTTAAAAAAATGTAAAGGAAGGTGGCCTAGCTCTACCAGATCTAAAACTATACTATAAAGTAGCAGTCATCAAAAGTGCCTGGTGCTGATTAAGAAATAGTGTAATAGATCAGTGAATTAGGATAATTCAAAAAACATTACAGTAAATGACTACAGCAATCTACTATTTGACAAACCCAAAGACATCAACTTCTAGGATAAGAACTCACTATTTGACAAAAATCATTGATAAAATTGGAAAATAATATGGCAAAAACTAGGCATAGATCCATATCTCACACCCTATGTCAAAATAAGTAAAAATGGGTACAGGATTTATACATAAAGAGCAATATCATAGATGAATTAATAGACCAAAAATTTATCTAACTGATCTGTAGAACAGGGATAAATTTGTGACCAAACATTGCCTAGAGCACATTATGAACTGCAAAATGAATGATTTTGACAATGTTAAGTCAAAAAGTTTTTGCACTAATAAAATCAATACTGCCAATATTAGAAGAAAAGCAGAAAACTGGGAAACAATCTTCACAAACAGGAGTTCTTATAAAGGTCTCATTTCTAAACTATATAGAGAATTGCATCAGATTTCTAAGATCACACATCGTTTCCCATTTAAGAAATGGTCAAAGGATATGAACAGTTTTCGAAAGAATAAATTAAAGCTATATGTAACCATATGAAAAAATTCTCCAAATTAC
Source organism: Macrotis lagotis (assembly GCF_037893015.1). Lineage (NCBI taxonomy): Eukaryota > Metazoa > Chordata > Mammalia > Peramelemorphia > Peramelidae > Macrotis > Macrotis lagotis. Next base: position 170,178,653 of record NC_133663.1, on the reverse strand, counting down.
TATTGATACAGAAATGCAAATTGAAACAACAATGAGGAATCATTTCACACCTATTAGATTAGCCCAGATGAGAAAAAGGGAAGATGACCAGTGTGGGACATTGATGCATTGTTGGTGTAGTTGGGAACAAATTCAACCTTTCTGGAGAGCAATATGGAACTATGCCCAAAGAGCAATGAAACTGTTTATACCGTTTGACTCAGCAATTACAATTCTAGGACTCTATCCAGAAGAAATTGTAAAAAATGGGAAAACTCCTACATGTTCCAAAATATTCATAGCAGCTCTTTGTGTAGTGGCAACGAATTGGAAATTGAGGGGATGCCCACCAATTGGGGAATAGTTAATCAAGTTATGCTGCATGAATATTATGGAATATCATTGTTCTATAAGAAACCATAAATGTTCGGATTTTAAAGAATCATGGAATAACTTTCAGGATCTGAGACTGAGTGAAAGGATTAGAAGCAAGAGAACAATGGACACATCAACATCTTTATGAGATGAACAACCTTTATGGAAGCAACTCCTTTCGACAGTCCAGAGAACTAGGATAACTGTATCTGCCTGGTTATGGATTATATTATCTCCAACCAAATGAAGAAAAACAAAATATAAAAAAAAAATACATAGAGGAAAAAACCCTTCCTAATCTGATGAACATTTTATAAAAATTATCTCTTATGTATCTCTTACACTTAATCCTAATTCCTCATGCCAAAATTAGTAAATTATAAATATATTTAACTATATATATATATGTATATATATATATACATATATATATGTATATATGTATATATGTATATATATATATATATATATATATATATATATATATATATATATATATATTTGAAAAATGCTAACCTGACACTTCCCCGCTGAGAAGAGGGGTGGTAAGCGAGTGTGGAGGGAAATTTTGTAAATTGGAAATATGCATGTACAAATGGATGAAATGAATAAATCAACTTCTAAAAAAAGAATTGTGTCTACTAATGATCAATTGAAAATGAAATTATCAGAAAACTTATATATGTCAAACTATTAATAATCACTAGGGCTATGGCTTATGCAGACAAAAAATAAAACATTCATGTAATTCTGTTAAGAATCCCTGTTTTAAGGACTTGTACATTCAGTTCAGGTAAATGTAACATTTTCCAGCTTAGTAGTAGTCACTTTTTCATATTTATTTGGGGTCAATTAAGAAAATTTGTCTCTGAAAATAATGCTAAATTGAATACTAATTAACACATGCTATGTGAAAATTCTAGGAAATTAGATATCACCGGACAAAGAAATGTAAAAAATGATTCCATTTATGGTTATTTGCTCTGACTATGCTGTATAAATCACAGTTAGATATCTTCTAATAAGGCAAAGGAAGAGTACACGTTAGAATTTGTTGGATTTATTTTAATGAATTGTACATCAACTTTTTTCTCCCTTTGCCCTATGCATAGATGTTCACAGCCATAGTAATTTAGTATTTGATAAACCCAAAGATTTTCCAGTTTCTGGAAGAAGTACTTATTATTTGACAAACTGCTGTGAAAACTGAAAATAGTATGGCAGAAACTAAGCATAGATTCACATCTCACAACTTCTACAAAAATAAAAAAAATGTAACAACAACACTGTGAAATGATCAACCTTGATAGAAGCAGATCCTCTCAGCAGTTCAGAGTTAGGACAACCATATTAGACTAGCTATGGACAATCCTGTCCTACCCAGAAGAAGAGAAAAACAAAACAAAACAAAACAAGATATAAAATTAAAAAACCTTCAGAAGCTCATGAACAATTTATAAAAATTTCTCTTCTGTGTCTCTTTCCCTTAATCCTAACTCCTCATAACAAAAATTACTAATCTGTAAACATGCTTATCTCAAATATGTATGTGCAATGTTAACCTGTTTGCCAATGAGGACAAGGGTGAGGGAAAGGAAGGTGGAAGGAAATTTTGCAATTTAAAAATACACATCTGCATGTGGATGAAGGTTGAAAATCTTTCATAACAAATATTTCTAAAAATAAAATATCAATATAAAAAGAAAAAATAGGTAGATGATTTAGGCATAATGGGTGATTCCATAAATTAATTAGGAGAGCAAGAAATAATTTATCACTTAGATAGATGGAGAAAGGAAGAATTTATGACCAAGCAAGAGATAGAGAAGATTTTGAAATATAAAATAGATAATTTTCAATATGTTAAATTAAAAAGTTTGTCACAAAAAACCCAATGCAACTAATTTTAATTTTTATTTAGTTGATTCCTTTTTCCAATTACATGCAAAAATATTTTTCAACAATCATTGTTCTGTATGGTTTGAGTTTCACAATTTTCTCCTTCCCTCTTCCATCCCCTGACAGATCTAATATAGGTAAACATGTTTTATTAAATATATATATTTATATATTAAACATATCTCTATATTAATCCTGTTGTGAAAGAATCACAAAAAAGAAAAATAACCATGAGACAAAAATATAAACATAAAAGAAATTTTAATAATTGAAAACAGTAAGCTTTGGCATGTTTTCAGACTCCATAGTTCCTTCTCTGGCTGCAGATGGCATTTTCCATGACAATTCCTTTAGAATTATTTTTAATTACTGAACTCATGACAAGAGCAAGTCCATCATAGTCAATCATCACACAACTTTGAGATTAATATGGACAATGTTCTTAGGGTTCTTCTTACTTCACACAGCATCACTTCATGAAAGTCTTTCTTTTCTTTTTTTTTATTATAAATTCCACCACTGATTTACTCTTTTATTTACATTCCCTTTATTTTTTTATTTACACATTATTAAAATATTCCTGTTTAAGAGTAAACATAATATCTCCTCCTCCACAAAAATATAAAACCTCATGAGGAATAAAGTAAAAGAAATATAAAAAATGTATTTCAGTCTGTGTTCTGATACCATCAGCTCTATCTTAGGTGCATCACATTATCATAAGTCCATCACAGAAATTACTTACATATTTTTCCACAGTTGCTGTTGCTGTTTGTAATTCCCTCCATCCATTCCTCCCCACTACCATCTCTTATATTTTCTCTGTCCTTTCACTCTATCCCTCTTCTAAAATGTGTTGTAGGGTAGCTGAGTGGAAGAGCTGACAGAACTTGAGCTCTGGGGCTAAGAGGCCCCAAGCCCACATACCACCCCGGAGAACCAGCAACCACCCTGCCCTGTGGTCACAGACAGATGACCTAATCCCAGCACCTTGCAAAAAGTAAAAAAGAAAATGTGTTATATCTGACTATTCCCTCCTATGATCTAAACTCTCCTCTATTAGCCACATCCCCCTCCTTCCCCCATGCCCCTTCTCTCCTTTCTTCTCTAGATATCTATACCCTATTGAGTGCGTATTTTGTTTCCTCTATGAGCCATTTCTGATGAGAGTGAAGGTTCCCCTCATTCCTTTTCACCTTCCCTCATTCCATATCATTGCAAAAACTCATAGCAAAAGCTATCTTTTATATGAAATATCTTAACCTGTTCCACCCGTCCTTTCTCTTACTCCCAGTACATTTCCCTTTTACCCATTGACTCCATTTTTACAACTTATTATATCTTCAAATTCAGCTCTCTCCTGTGTTTCATCTATAAAATCTCCTTCTATCTGCTCTAAATAAGAAGGTTCATATGAGTAATATCAGTATCATTTTTCCATGCAGGAATACATGCAGTTCATCATCATTAAGAACCTCATAATTTACCCTTCGCCTTCACTCTCTGTGCTTCTGCTGAGTCCTGTACTTGAAGGTCAAACTTTCTGTTCAGTTCTGGTTGTTTCAACAAGAATGTTTGAAATTCCCCTGTTTCATTGAAAGTCAATTTTTCCCTTGGAAAAAGATGTTCAGTTTGACCAGGTAGTTGATTCTTTGTTGTATTCCAAGTTTTTTTTTCCTTCCATTCCAAGCCCTATGAGCCCTTAAAATAGATAATGCTAAGTAGATAGTGCAAGCTGTGATCCTAACTGCAGCTCCACATTATTTGAATTGTGTCTTTCTGGATGCTTGTAATATTTTCTCTTTGACTTGGGAGTTCTGGAACTTGGCTATAATATTCCTGGGGGTTGGGTATTTTTGGTATCTCTTTTTGGGGGAGATCAGTAGATTCTCTCAGTTTTTATTTTACCCTCTGCTTCTAGGATATCAGGGCAATTTTCCTGTACAAATTCTTTAAAAATGAGGTCAAGACTCTTTTCCTGACCATGACTTTCAGGTAACCCAATAATTTTTAAATTATCTTTTCTGAATCTGTTTTCCAGATAAGTTGCTTTTTCAATGAGATATTTTACATTTTCTTCTAATTTTTCATTCTTTTGGTGTTTAACTATTGTGTTCTGATTTCTCCCAAATTCATCAACTACCTTTAACTCCATTCTGCATCTGAAGGATTTGTTTTCCTCAGAGAGATTTCTTATCTCCTTTTCAATCTGACCAATTCTGCTTTTTTAAAGCATTCTTCTCCTCAATAATTTTTTTGAACTGTTCTATTCATTTGACCTAAGCTGTTATGTAGCATGTTATTTTCTTCAGCATTTTTTGGATCTCTTTGACTAAACTACTGACTTCATTTTCATATTTTTCCTGCAACTCTCTAATTTCTTTTCCCAAATTTTCTTCTATCTCCCTTACTTGATTTTCAAAATCTTTTTTGAACTCTGTCATAGCCTGAGTCCAACTTCTATATTTCTTGGAGTCTTTAGATGCAGAAATTTGGACTTTCTCATCTTCAAACTGAATATTTTGATCCTCTTTGGGATCATAGATAAAATAAATGCCAAAGGTCTAGTTCCTTTGTTTTCCTCTTTCCTTATTTCCCCAGCCTGTGTCTGGTTTTGGGATACTGCCTGAATTTTTTAGTTTTATTGGGACATCCCCACAAGGACCTCAGTGTGTGAGTCTCTGACTTATCTCCTGGTCTGTTTATGATCACAAGTGCACCCCTCTTCTGTGGGGACAGGGGGCTGGTTCCCTGCTCTATGGGGAGCCTAGACTTTGATCAGGATCTGAATGTGGTCAGAGAACCAGAGTCCTGTTCCAGGGACAGAGGACAGACCTCAAAAGTCTTCATCCACTCCCTTACCTTCAGTGGGCTGAGCACTCAGGGCACAATTGCCTGGAGGCTTCTGCTGGATGACTCTGCAGGCCTGCTTCTGTTTGCTGGATCTGGGTTGTCATGCTCACTCTGAGTGCCAACAAAGGCTTCACACTTGCTCTGGCAGAAGTTTTCCTGCTGATTTTCCAAGTTGTGCTTGGTGCTCCCTGGGGTGCAGGTCAGGAAACTGCTCCTGCTGCTGTGAGCCAGTGCTCCCAGGCACTCTGGGGCTGTTTCCAGGAGACTTGAGATTCCTTCACTCTGGTGGGGCTGCTCCTCTAACCCCATAGAACAGAGTTCTTCCACTACTTTCCATGTTACCTTGGGCTGGAGAATTGCCTCACTGGATCTTTCTGTGGGTTCTGTGGCTCAATAATTTAATTAGAGTCTTAATTTTAAGATTTTTGAAATATTTTGGAAAGAGAGAGAGAAAACCTAAGAGAGGCTCTTCTCCTGCTGCCATCTTGGGTCTGACCCCCCCCCCAATAACCCATGCAAGTCTTTCAAAGACTTTTCTAAAGTTCAGGTACTCATGATTTCTTATAGAAAAATAGTCCTTCATTGCATTCTTATACACTACAATTTGTTCAGTCATTCCACAATTGATACACATTCCCTCAATTGATAATTCTTTACCACTACTAAAAGAGCTCCTATAAATCTTTTCATACATGTGGGCTTTTTCATACTTTCTTGTCCTTGCTTTGGATTTAAACCTAGTAGTGGCATTGCTGGAGCAGAGTGTTGTTGCCCTTTGGGCAAAAACGACTTAACAACAACTATGTCAATCATAAAGTTTATAAATGTTTATTGACTGTCATTCTGAAGACACAAAGAAAAGCAATTGCAATATTGATAAAGGAAATATTTTAATAATACAGTTGTAGATACATAAAAAATTCACCAAAGTCCAATTTAAAACATGGGAGAAAGTCATGGAATGGCAAATTAAAATAGGACTGCAGCACAATTCACTAAGTAAGTACTGGCACCAAAGCTCAAAATAAGCTGAAGTTACCATAAAAAGCACAGAATAAATGGAGACTTTTGTTTGTTTTGTTTTGTTTTCAGGGAAAGGGAAAGATCAAAGAAAGGATCATAATAAGTATATTCTGAATATATACAACATATATATATATATATATATATATATATATATATATATGACTACAGAATGTGTATACATTATTTGGATGTGTGGTACATGAGTTTATTATGCATATGTATATATGAAGGTGTTTGTATTATACATATATATATGTGCAAAATGCATAAAATAAAACATAATACACTGTAGCCCCTAATCCTTCTTAATTTCAGTATTTTCCTCCTTTAAATCATTTGCTATCTTGTTTCTACCTTCTCTGAAGATATCTATTTTCATGTTGTCTTCTCAATTAAATTTAAAGCTCCATGAGAGCTATATTTTGCCCTTTATAATACTCCCAGTATAGTCCCTGGCATATAGCAGACATTCAATAAATGTTTATTGAATTAATGCATACAAGTATATAGCTATCTATATCTATATCTATATCTATATCTATATCTATATCTACATCTATATCATCTATATCTATGTCTATGTCTATATCTATATCTATATCTACATCTACATCTATATCTATCTCTATCTCTATATAGAGATAGAGATAGATATAGATATATAGCTATAGCTGTATATATGTGTATTATGTACAAATGAATGTGCTTTTATATATTTGCTTAGCCCCTCTCACTTACCTTTGAGTCATAGTAAAGAATAACTGACCTACCACACTGATGGAGAAAAGCAAATATTTCCTGGAGTTTTTGTTTTTATTTTTAATTGGAAGAAAATTCAATGTATAACTATAAACTATAAAGTGAATTTGATTCTTTCTCACATAATTTTAGAATATGTTATTAAGGAATATGATAATGAAAGAAATGGGAGAACTTGTACCAAAGAATAAGCACAATTTTATCAAGAAAGGATCTTGGTAGACAAGCCTCAATTCCTTTTTTTGACAAAGTAACTGAATTGGTATGAGAGGTATAATGAGAGGTATGTATGAGAGGGACTTATGTAAAATTCTAAAAATATTTTTTTAATCTGGATGAGATTAAGAAATGTGGATTAATTGTTACTACAATTCAAAAGATTTAGTATTGGTTGAAAGACTACACTTAAAGGTTTTGATTATTTTAGATGCACTTAGAAGTTGATCTCTGGAGCATTATCTCAAGGTACTGTGTTCAATCCTACACCATTTAATATTTTTATCAATGACTTGGAATATTTTCTTGTTAAATTTGTATACATTAAAGAAAATTCAGAGAAGATGGATAATAGTTTCATATGTATATTTGTAATGTAAATTATTTTTCACTTATATATTATAATTGCAGATCATAGAGCTCTCTTTATAATCCAAATTTTGAGTTTATGTGGTTCATTTTCAGATTAGGAAACTAAGGATCAGATAACTTGGATAAAATTGCAGTTAGTAAGGCTCTATCATAACACAGAGTTTTCTCATTCTTACTTTAATACTCATTCACTTCAATGTACTGTGTCATGTTTCTTCTAAGTATCTGTTTTCTAGGTTTTTCTTATCAGGTTTAAATAATAAGGTTTTCTTCTAGCTTTGATCAATCAAAAAGAAAATACTTTAGCACCTAAATTGTTTCAGAGATATGAAAATAAAAATGAAATAATCAATGTCCTGAAGGAACCTATCTTCTTTAGGATGGAGCAATATCTCTCTCTCTCTCTCTCTCTCTCTCTCTCTCTCTCTCTCTCTCTCTCACACACACACACACACACACACACACACACACACACACACACACACACAGACACACACAATTTAAAAAGTTAATTTTTAGAAGAGGGAAATATGACTGTTAGTGGGGATGGTAACATATCTGTCAAAAATTTAATATAGAACGAAGCAGTAAGATTTTGAAATAAGTTTGAGCTTTTAAGAAGCAGAGATAAGAAGGGAGTGTATTGCATTCCATATTAGGTGGATCACTGCAACAAAGAAATGGAGATGGGAGATAAAATGCTATCTGTGAGGAATAGGAAGAAGGCAAGTTTGACAGCATGAGACAGGAAAGGGATCAAACACCTAACCAAGAACTACATATTATCTGCAACACTCTCTAGAAAAAACTGAAGTAGAATAAATATATTGGGGGGGGGATATTTAATGGTTAAATAAAAACACAAGGAAATAAAACAAAGTCAATAGGCTGTGTAGGGTTTCACATGTATGGATTAATGAACTGTTTCTATTTGAGTTTGACATCATTGCTATAGAGTATTTGAAGGGAACTAAAAATACTTAATTGTGGTCATGGACTATGATCTGCAATGAAAAAGAAAATGCCTGAATTAATTAATTAATGAATTAATTAAACTATACATACTCAGTCTATTTTTGCTTGCAAACCCACAGAAGTAAAGACAGCATGTAGTTAACATTCATCATGCACATTATAGTTCTAAGCATCATGACATGCCAAATAAAGAACAGTTAAATATAATTAGCAAAATCGAAGATGTGGACCCATGCTCATTGTTGAGCTAATATTTCATAGTAACTTCTCTAGGAAGACTTGGTTCTCATGCCTCATTTCTGTTAAAAAAAAAACTGTTAAAAATGCTGTTAAAAATACAATTCTATTACATTGAAAGGAAGATATGATGAAGGAATGTGACCAATTCTCTGTCACCTATCATGTTCTAATAGCTCTACTTTGCTTTACTTCACAAAGCCAAATTAAAGTATGCTGCAGACGAGTTCTTCTGAATTAATGATAGCCCACTCCACAGATGCCTGCATAATTCACTTGTGGCTATTGCAAGATGGTCATCATAATTCACTTATACCATGTAACACCTAAAATTCAATATGTTGATAGGAACCAAAGTAATAAAAAAAGGAAAATGTTAATGAAAAAAATACCTGAAATCTTAGCACAACCTGAAAGGATTTCTAATAGCCAAGATCTCATTAAAAGATAGAGTCTGCATGTAGAGTCAGAGAATAATAGTGAGCTAGGCCTCACAAGCTAAGTGATTGACAGTATACCTGCAATATTCATCCACTAGAGACTTGCTCATTTATAGTTCAATGACTAAGGTTAAAGTGGCACTTTTTTTTTAGAGTATTAGAATGCATTGTTAACATTTTTCTTTCCATGATTTAGAACTGAAAAGTTCTATACAGATCCATTTATTTCTTTTTTTTCCTTTTTTTTCTTTTAGTTTTTTTTTGCAAGGCAATGGGGTTAAGTGGCTTGCCCAAGGCCACACAGCTAGGTAATTTTCAGGTGTCTGAGACCGGATTTGAACCCAGGTACTCCTGACTCCAGGGCCAGTGCTTTATCCACTGCACCACCTAGCTGCCCCTAGATCCCTTTATTTCACACTTTGTAGGAAAATTGTTGATGGTTTAGAAGCCAAAGGTACTACCCCACTGCCTTAAGAATGCTGTTGGATTTTGCAATGACTTCTTCATAAAAATATTAAAATCAAAATGAAATCGAAACAAATTGTAATTGCTCACAACGCAAGAAACTCTTCTTTTTCTAACCCCAATGTTATGATATTATTTCACCTGTGACCTTACTAAATTGGTCGCATTTCTTCATCATACCTTTCTTTCAATGTGATGGAATTGCATTTACCTTTTTAACAGCATAAGATGTGGACAGAAATGAGGCATGAGAACCAAGTCTTCCTAGAGAAATTACTATGAAATATTAACTCAGCAATGAGCCTGGATTCACATTTTTATTTTCCCAGTTATCTTTAACTACTCTTTATTTTACATATCATGAAGGTTTATCAAATAAAATATTATATGCCAGATTAATCTCCCTAAAAAATTGGTTTATCATATTTTTCTGCATTCAAAAAACTTCAGGATACTTACAATTTCTTTAGCCTAACATGCAAAAACCTCTCCATAATGTGATCCTGACCCACTTTTTTTGCTCCTCTCCAGCCAGTCTGATATATTTATCTTCTGAACCATGCTTTTTTGGAAGTTTGCAGAAATAACTCTCATATCTGTAATCCACTACCTTTTCTCTCCATATATTCGGATTTTACCCTTCCTTTCATGATTTCAAAGCCCATGTTTTACATGGTAGGGTACTATGACCTCTCCATCCTTTTGGCATTGATTACTTAACATTGTCTAAACTAATTTGGCAAAAAAAATCCCACTTTGTGCTGTGTACATAATGAATCTATGATATATACTTCTACTCCTATCATGTTATTTACATAGGATTTATTGGGAAACATGCAGAGTGATAGACCAATGCTCTGGTTCTAGAAGAAGGTTTTAATATTCTTTACAAGAAATATATAGCCATAAAATTATATTATAAAGCATCTGTCATCAAAACTGTCTGGTATTGGCTAAGAAATAGAGTGGTGGACCAGTGGAATAGACTAGGTGCATTAGCAGGAAATGATTATAGTAATCTGCTGCTTGATAAACCCAAAGAATACAGCTATTGGGATAAAAACTCTCTCTTTGATAAAAACTGTTGGGAAAATTGGAAGTTGGTATGGAAGAAACTTAGATTTGACCAACAACTGACAACCTATACCAAGATAATATCCAAATGGTTACAGGATTTAGGCAGGAAAAAACCAATACTATAAGCAAATTAGAAGATCAAGGAGTAGTTTACTTGTCAGATCTATGGAAAGGGGAGCAGTTTATGACTAAGGAAGAGATGGAGAACATCACCAAAAACCAACTAGATGATTTTGATTACATTAATTTAAAAAGCTTTTGCACAGATAAAACCACTGCAAACAAGACAAAAAGAAATGTAATAAACTGGGAAACAATCTTTACAGCTAATGATTCTAAAAAAGGACTCATTTCTAAAATATACGGAGAACTGAGTTATATTTTTAAAGCAAATTCCCCAATTGACAAATGGTCAAAGCATATGCAAAGGTAATTTACAGATGAGGTGATCAAAGCAATTCATAGCCATGTGAAAAATTGCTCTAAATCATTATTTATTTGAGAAATGCAAATTAAAGCTTCTCTGAGGTACCACTTCACATCTCTCAGACTGGCCAATATGACCAGAAAGGATAATGAACATTGTTGGAAGGGTTGTGGGAAATCTGGGATACTATTACACTGTTGGTGGAGCTGTGAACTCATCCAACCTTTCTGGAGAAAAATTTGGAACTGCACCCAAAGGGCAACAAAAATGAGCATACCCTTTGACCCAGCAATACCACTACTGAGTCTATACCTTGAAGAGATGATGAGAAATGGTAATAACATCACTTCTACAAAAATATTCATAGCAGCCCTGTTTGTGGTGGCAAAGAATTGGAAATCAAGTAAATGTCCTTTAATTGGGGAATGGCTTAGCAAACTGTGGTATATGTATGTCATGGAACACTATTCTTCTATTAGAAACCAGGAGGGATGAGAATTCAGGGAAGCCTGGAGGGATTTGCATGAACTGATGCCAAGTTAGATGAGCAGAACCAGAATAACACAGTACAATCTAACAGCAACATAGGGGAAGTGATCAACCTTGATGGACTTGCTCATTCCATCAGTGCAAGAATTGGAGACAATTTTGTGCTGTCTGCAGTGGAGAGTGACATCTGTATCCAGATAAAGAACTGTGGAGTTTGAACAAAGTTCAAGGACTATTCCCTTTAATTTAGGGGGAAAAAACCATGTATCTTATTGTCTGATATTGTTATCTCTTAGACTTTTTGTCTCTTCCTTAAGGATAAGATTTCTCTCTCATCACACTCAATTTGGATCAATGTACAACACAGAAGCAAAGTAAAGACTGACAGATTGCTTTCTGTGGGGGGGGGAGTAAGATTGGGGGAAAAATTGTATAACTCAAATAATATCTTTAATTAAAAATATAAACCCATGTGGCACACTGAATGTCTCCTGAATTGGTCTCATCACACATATTTGGTAAATAATAAAATATCTAGGAGTTCAAATGAATGAATATACCCATATAGGCTATTTATCTTTAACATTGCATTCCCTCACCTTCCCACATCTTCTAAGATCTCATAGTATAGTTTAGAATTTGGTTTTCTTGGGAGTATACAAGAAAATCTATCAGTTATACATTTAAGTTCTTAAGTTCATAGCTAAGCTATGAAATTTTAATATTTCAAATCCTTTTATATTCTTTTCTAATGTCTGGATAAATGACATTTATTGTATTAGAATAAAAAGGAGAAAAACCTTCACCATTTTTGACTACTGATGTGATAGCCTTGCCAATTTTACTTAATGAAGAGATAATGAGATAAAGCATAATAGCCTTTTTGAAAGAATAGACATAGGAAGTTTTCAATAATGTAACATTTCAATTGTATTCTGTTCAAACAATTTTTATCTTTTGTGATGCCCAAAATATGTATTTCAAAGTCTATTTTCTTTTATTTTGCAAACAAAAAAAGGTTTGTAAAATATTTCAGAATCCTGTATTTTTATCTTATGATTTCCTTTGCTACAGAACACAACAAAATAATATTTTTATATCTTGGAAAATATAATTTAATTCTTGCATAGCAAATATGAAACTTTGGTATATTTTAATATACTTTAGCAAGTATTGCCTGTCTTCCTTTTGAATATCCTCTGCATCTTTCCATATCCATGTTCCATAGCTTTAATGAATCGCTTCATTAAAGCCACTGGGCAGTGACTTTGACTACTCAACAAAGAAGAGGAAAACATTTTTTTAATCATCTATTATGTGCCAAGTTCTGTTTTACATACTTGACATATAGTATAACTTCCCAGGGAGGGAGAAAGTGATATTTTACAATTAAAGAAATTGAGAAAGACAGAGTTTAAGTGACTTGCCTAGAGTAATATAGTAAGTTTTTTGAGGCTGAATTTCAGCCTCAAATTGACTCTAGACCCTTTGAAGTCTATCCACTTTGCTACCATCTACACCTATAGATAAGACAGTTTAAAGAATACTATTCATCCCAGTTGATAAATGGTCAAAAGATATGAACAGACAGTTTTCAAATGAAGAAATTAAAGCTATATATAAGAATATGAAAAAATGCTCAAAATCATTACTGATTAGAAAAATGCAATAGGTATCATCTCACACCTATTAGATTGACCAAGATAAGAAAAAGGGAAAATGATCAATGTTAGAGAAGGTATGGGAGGACTGGGACATTGTTGCATTGCTGGTGTAGTTGGGAAAAGATGCAACCTTTCTGGAGAGCAATATGGAACGATGCCCAAAGAGCAATAAAATTGCTCATAAGCTTTGAGCCCACAATTCCAGTTCTAGGTCTATGTCCGTAAGAATTCGTTTTAATTTTTTCAGTGATGAAACCAATTTAAAATTGTTTTCATTATAAAGATTTTATTCAGAAGAAATTATTTTTAAAAGGAAAAGTCCTACATGTTCCAAAATATTCATAGCAGCTCTTTTTGTAGTGGCAAAGAATTGAAAATTGAGGGGATGCCCATCAATTGGGGAATGGCTAAACAAATTACTGAATACTATTGTTCTATAAGAAATCCTAAATTGTCAGACTCTAGAGAAGCATGGAATGACTTATGGGATCTGATGCAGAGCTCAGAGAGTAGAGCAAAGAGAACAATGTAAACATCAACAACAACACTGTGAATTGAATAATCTTGATGGAAGCAGCTCCTTTTAGTAGTCCAGAGAGCTAGGACAAATTGTATTAGACTGACTATGGTCTATATATTATACCCATCCAGTAGAAGCAAAACAAAAGAGACAAAAAAACAAGTTTTCAGAAACTGCTGAACACTTTGTATGGATAGGCTAGGTGGCACAGTGGATAGAGCACCAGCCCTGGAGTCAGGATTACCTGAGTTCAAATCTAGCCTCAGACACTTAATAATTACCTAGTTGTGTGGCCTTGGGTAAGCCACTTAACCACATTGGCTTGTAAAAAAATACTTCTTATATATTTCTTTCCCTTAATGCTAATTCCTCATACTGAAAATTACTGATCTGTAAATATGTTCAACAAAATAAGTATGTATAATGCTAACTGACTATTCACCACTGAGGGGAGGGGGATGGGAAGGGAAGGTAGACAGAAATTGTGTAACTTAAAAATATATATGTGCATATGGATGAAAATAAATAAATGAATTTAATAAAAATAATATTTTATGTGTTCAATACTCCCACAAATATTTAGCCTCAATCTAAATTCAGAAGTAACAAGGTAAGGAGAAAAATATTGTCTTCATAGGCCCTTCCTTCTTTCTAAGTATTGAAGAAATGGGGTCAATGGAAAATGGAAGAGGCAGAGAATGATTTTGTCAACAATATCCTCTATTATTGTGGCAAATATATATATATATATATATATATATAAATATATATATATATATATCCCAAAATGGTTTATATTGTTTGTTATCAATAACCAGAAGGGCTGAAACAAAGTGGTATCTGTGGTTATAAAACCTTGAATGAAAGTGAATGAAAAAATTCATAATTTAGATTATATATAATTCTAAAACATTATGCACTAGTAAAATCAGTAGAATTAGAAGCATATCAGTTAAATATGGGAAAGGCAGCAAAATTTTCTGAGATATACATATATATATATATGTATGCAAGATAGACAGATATAAATTGTAAGAAATATGAAAGAATCCAAAAAATTGTCAAATGATATAAAGAGGTAGTTCTTAAGGAAAACCACAATAGAATGGAGGAAAATGATTAAATCAGGAATAACAAAAATTCTAATCAGAATAATTCTAAAGTCCCACCTTACATCTCTCCAAATTTCAAAGATGATAAGAGGAAAAAAACGATCATTGCTAGAGGATGTCAAAAATTACGGATGCATTCTTGTTCAATCTGAAAAGAGGAGCAACAGTAATAGAAACTAGGTATACTCTTTGATTCATTGATAATACAATTCAAAAAAAGAAAAGAAAAAAGAAAAGAAATCACATTTACAAAAATATAATAAAGCTTTTGATTGTGGAAAACAATTATAAACAAAGTAGCTTCTCTACAGTTAAGTAACAGCTAAACAAATTGTTCAGGAGAGCATAATGAATATCACTGTACTGTAAGAAATAATAGAAGTGATTGATTTTGCACCACCTATGATTTATATGAACTCTGAGAAGATGGGGTGGGTGGAGTGAACAGAAGCAAAATTGTATAAATGATTACAACATTATAAAATAAAAATTTGAAGGACTAAAAATCCCTGATCAATGCAATGGCAAATCATAACTCCAAAATACTGATGATAAATAGTTCTTCCCATTTCTCAAAATAGAGAAGGCAACCAACATACTTTCAGATGTAGTCCATATATTGATTTATTTTACTTTAGTGCATTTTTGTAGAAGAGGCTTACTTATTCCATATTATTTTTTATTGGAAAGAGAATAAGGAAGAGAGTATATACTGATAGTGAAACCACAAAAAAAAAGAAAATGAACATAAGATTAACATTATGTATATAACTCTTCTCAGACAAGAAAAAAGGAGCATGGCTATAAACAATAGAAATAAGCTCATCATTTGTTCTTTTCCTTCAATGCACAAGTAGCAATAATCACTCATTTGGTGACTTAAGAGTATGAAGTCAAAACAATGGAGTGCAGAAAGCACTCAAATGAACACAACATTCCCTTTAAACAATTTTAAAATAAAATCTCAAAATCCAGTTCTGGAAGGGAGAACTAACGGTTGATCAAAGTGAGACATCACAAGACAAATTAAGATGTTAGAAAGAACTATTATGTGGGGTGGAGTTTGGCCTAGAGCCAAACAGAAGTAACAGCAACTTCAATAGCTCTCAAACCTAATGATACAGATAGCTGAATTAACTGGTCAAAAAGAGATAATAAGAGAACCCTGTGCTATCATTGGAATCAAGGCCAGACATTGTTTGAAAGCTTATTGCCTATAACCACTCATGGGTTCAAAGGAAAAGATATACACTTTTGGTCAAAAAGGGAATGGAAGACTTGAGGTTAAGGGATAAGGATCCGTGAAGGATAATATCACTTCCAATTGCTAGGGTTCAGTGAAGCTGAGCAACAGAATCATTTTAATTCAAAGGAGCAGGAACCCAGAAAAGCAACATAAGTTGCATGCAGTCCAAGAAGCTAGAGGTCATTCTTAAAAAAGGACCAGAGCATGGAAGAGGAGAGCAGTGACTTGTACCTCTGCTTCAGATCACACCAACTAGAAATTATCAAAAACTTTTATATTACCAGAACTAACTTGGAAAATTGCATGTGAAAAATTCTAAAGTTTGAGGAAATGCTTCTTCTTACACAGGTTGCTGAGTTAAGAGCTAAATTTTAAAATTAAGTTCAAAGCAAAGAAGTTGGTTAGGAAATTATGTAAATAACATAAAAAGAGTCTGATTATAAAAAGTTATGGTGACCAGAAAGATCAAAACATGAACTGAGGAAGACAATGAAATAAAAACTACAGGGCAAAACTTAAAATAAAAAAATAAAAAAATATGAATTTGCACAAACTCAATAAAACTTCCTTGAATAGGTTGAAATGATTTTTGAAAATGAAATTAAAGTGGAATAAGAAAAAATAGGTAAAGAAAGATAATTAAGAATTAGATAAAAGACAAAGATACTAAAGAAAATAATTTAAAAAACAGAATTGACCAAACGTGGAAGGGTAAAAAAAAATATACCAATAAAATGGCTCTTTACAAAGAGATACAATAGCTCAATGAAAAAAGTAATTTCTCAAATATTGAAATTCAGAAATTGAAACTCATGATTCCATGAGTCAAAAACAATAAAATAAAGTCAAAAGAAAGAAAAATAGACATAATATGAACTATCTCACTGGAAAAACAAGTAACCTGGAAAGAACTTGGAAAAGAGATAATTATTTTTCTACTTAAAAGCCATCATCAAGGAAAGAACCTAGAAGGCATATTTCAAGAAACTGTTAAGAAAACTATTCTGATATCCTAGAACTAAAACGTAAAGGAGAAATTGAAAGAATCCACCAATCACCACCTGAAAGAAATCTCAAAATGAAAACTTTCATGAGGATCATAACCAAATTCTCAAGTTCTCAGATCAAAGATAAAATAATTCAAGCAGTCAGAAAGAAATCAGTCAAATACCATGGATTCACAGTCAGAGTCACATAAGATTTAACAGCCACTAAGTTAAAAGAAGAGAGCTTCAAATATAATATTCTAGAAGGCAAAGAACTGAGATCACATAACTCATCTAGCAAAGCTGGGTATAAATCTTCAAGGAAAAAATAAACATTAATGAAGTAGAGAACTTTTTTGCATTCCTGATGAAAAGGCCAAAGATGAATAGAAAATTTGACTTTGAAGCACAAGAATAAAAAGAAGCGTATAAAGATAATTTTGAAAAAGAAATTATAAAGCAGCCAATAAAGCTAAACTGTTTACCTTCCAACATGGGTTAATGGTACATATAACTAAGAACATTATCATTATCAGGTAGTTAGAAGGATTCTAAATAGAAAGAGGAGGTGGGAATGAATTGATGATTTGGATATGATGTTTAAGAAATAAGTAAAAAAGATGATTCCCCTGGAAGAAGATGAATGGCAGAAATTATCTCACATAAAGGAGGAATCCAGTGAGAGAAAATGGTGAGGCAGTAAGCAATGTTTGAACCCCATTCATATCTAAATTCTTTCAAAGACAGAAATATATACAGCAGAGAATGGATTAGATACCAGAATCCAACAGCATGTTATTTATAAGAAACACCCTTGATTTGGAGAAAATGAGGTACTAGAGTAGAATCAATTCTGCTTCAGCTTAAGTAAAAAAAATAGCAGAGGAAGCAATCACGATCTCAAGAAAAGAAAAAAGAAACCAAATCTAAATGGACAAGCAGGGAAGATATATCAAGCTAAACAGAATCAGAAATATATCAGTACAAATTTCATATGCACAAAAGACATAGAATCTTTTTCAGGTAAAAATGAAATATAAATTGCATTCTATAAATGTCTCTAAAAGCACGAATTAATGAATAATTAGAAGCTAAATAATCTGAATGAGCAGATTAAAGAACAAAGCATAGGAAACAATCAATATCATTAAAGAGAATGACAAGACAACATTTGAAAATAAAAAACACAACATTCAAAAATAAGAACTTAGGGGGAAAATTACATCTCAATATTGGAAAACACCTAAGCAAAATTTGCTATATTATAAAAAAATCAAGAAAAGTATATGGTCATTTAAATAGTTGCAGAAAGTCTTTGGCAAAATACAATACTGTTTCTAGTTAAAACACCAGAAATCAAAGAAATAAATGGAGGCTTTAATAATCTAAAACCAAGAGCAAGATTTATCTATAATAAGAATTAAATGTGAAGGCTTCAAAATAAAATGAGGGGTGAATCAAGGATATTCATTATCACCACTGTTATTTCAAATTCTTCTAGACATTTTAGTCATAAAATTATAAGAATAAAAAAAAGAAAATGAAGAAATAAAAATAACCAAGAGAAAAAATATCACTCTTTACACATCATATGATGGTGTACTTAAAAGAAACCTAGAGAATCAAATAAAAAACAACTTGAAACAATAATTTCCCAAATGTATAGGATATAAAATCAACTCACAGGAATCATTAGCATTTCTAACCAAACTTATATTACCAATAAAACCTAGGAACAAGAGTTAGAGAAATTGCCTTTAAAATAACTGCACATGCCCGGAAAAGGAGATATCTGACTAGGCCGGGTCCCTTCCAGTGCTGGCAGGTGACCAAGCTGGAGCAGCGGCTGGGCTCACAGAAGCTGACCCCAGCATGTGGAGTGTGAGGCAGCAATCGGTAACAAAGGCCATCACCCAGCATGTGGTATACAAAAAAAAAAAAAAAGAGAGAAAAATAGACCATCTTTGAAAATTGTGAAAATGATAACAAATCAGAAAAGCCTAAATATAAGCCACTTTGGAGAAAAGTCTTTTATCTTGATTTGTCATCTATTGCGATCTTTGAAAGACTGGAAAAGAACCACAAGGAACTAGGAGGGAGAGTCAAACAATTTCTCAGCAAAGATATATTATCTAATTTCAAATAAAAAGGAAGAAAAATATGCTCAGATTTATTTCTCTTGTCCCAAGTTCAGAATCAACATATTCAGTAGGAAATTCTCCACCTCATCCAAGTTTTGATGGAATTTAAGACTCCAGATCCAGTATATATGAGCAGAGGAAAATTATTAGTTGAAAAAGTTATCAAGAAACATGAATTCATCCCTTCAAATAGTATGCTATCAAATGCTTTATCCTGGGGAATTAAAATTCTCCATATTGATGAGATTAAATATTATATTGAACAAAAGAAAAAATTGTATCTGATCAAGAATTCAAGCACATCCCTAAAAGAGGTGTCCTCTGAGCCACCCTGGCACAGAAGAGCTATTTTTATTCCCATTCTACAGAGGAAGAAACCGAGGCAAACAGGTGAAGTGAGAGGGGAAAAGGGTATTCAAAAAACAAAAACTGGAAGACTCAAAAAGTCCCTTGTAAAGATGGAAAATTCAAGCCATCATGACAGACCATTTTGCCTGCAGCTGTCCAAAGTATTACTTATAAACTATTCCATTCCTAAACCCTTCAGTTCTTTTGATTTGGATAAAACCCCAAGTCTGCAGAAACAAACATAAGCTAAACAAAGGAACAGAATTGATGTTGAAGCAGGGAGAAAGGCATGACCCTCTGGTACAACGCCCCCCCCCCCAAGAGAATAAGAAGACCAGCTATTGCAAATGATGCTCCCAGAAGTACAAGGCGCTCTAGGCCCATCTTCTAAGTGAATGACACAGAAACTTTGCACAAAGTATACAATATCAAGTTGTTGATGATATCATATCCAAGTTGGTGTATGACTTTGTAAGAATACAAAAGCAATATATCCAGAAGAATAAAAGGCAGTATTGGATCTTTCCCCCCCATCACTGTAAATATTTTTTAAAAGAATGGACCTGAAAAACAACAGGAATTGCATTGTACTTCCCCAAATGATCCTCAGGGAAATACTACCAAACAGGTAATAAAACAGGATTTCCAAAATCAAGAAAGTGGTAATCCTTCAAAGAAGATTACCTTCAGTTCAGATCCCATGGTTTCATTTGCCTCTTGTAATTCTTACAACTCAACAAGCAAACTTGAAGAACATTTTGATTGTAGAAAGCCTTTATAATCAATCCAGTTAAAAAGAATAACAAGCTGGGTTTTGTACAACTACCTCTGAATAAAGATATGCAGTATCTGACATTAAAGGCACTATAAATTAAAAAGACTTAGAAGTATCCAAAACAGGATGCTGCCCATATATCCTCGAGGCATCTTTCCCTGGTTCTGATTTTGATGAAACAGACAAAAATGTGTCTCAACTAAAAGGAAAGTCAGATAGTACACTTTTCCTGATAACCATAGGAAAAAAAGGCACTAGGTTCCCCCACGGTTCGAGTCCTAGAGTCATTAACAATGCTCTAGGACAAACTACCAGTCAAGCCAAGATAATATTTCATAGTACTCCAGGTGAAAAACTCAAAGAAGTGGATATTGAAAATACAGACAGTTTACCTTCAGGGAAGTTACACCGAAAAGTAAAAGTAGTATTTGAAAGAAACAGAAAAAATAAGAAGAATGTCAAATTACATTTCAAGAACAAAACAGAATTAACCACCTCAGAAGAAAAAAACAGTATTTATAGATCACCAGTGCATTCTTTAGGGAATGATGTCAGACCAATGAATTTAGTTCTGAGTTTTTGGGTTGCGGCTATTCTGAAAGCCATGGTTCATGTGATGTTTTAGAGGTTTGGGAGGAAGAAAATTAGAAATTTGTTGTCCATGTTGATTTTAGAGGAGTTTTTTTTCCTAATTGTATTTTTCACAAATGGTGAGGATTCTATTACTGAAAAAAAAAATATATATATATATATATATGTATGTATGTATAAATTCTTGTTTTATTGTTTGTGTCAACTGTGTATTTTAATAACCAAATATAAATATTAAGAATAAAAATGATCATTAGTATTTTTTTAAAATAAAGTGTTGTTTTTATATAAGTAAACGCAACAGAAGCTAGGGTGTCTGCTACTCTTGCATATTGTATGCATAATTTCTAAATAAATTTTTTTCTAAATGATCTGTTAAATACAAACATGCACTGCAAGGAAAATGACTTACACCAGAAAGGGAATTTTGAGAGACATAGATTCCATTTAAAAGCTTTGTGTCAAATTTTGAATGTTACAATTAAATTTTTTAAATATAAGATATGGGAAAATGCATAGCACTGAAAACTAACCTATCATGATAAAAGGAAAATGTTTATAAATTACAATGTTCAGATGCATGAGTGCTGCCTTCAGAGCTATGCTTGATAGATTTGAACAGTATTCTAAGGTATGTCATGGTGATTTGTCCTTTGAATTTTCTGATGAACTGAATATTTGCAATTACAATTTTAAAAATGCTCCTTAATGGATTTTAAAAGATAACTGCACACAACATTAAATATAATAGTCTATCTACCAAGACAAACTCAGGCCTCCTCTAAAATCCAGTAAATGTGGAAGTTGAAGAAAGGGAAGAGGAAAAACATGGACAAAAAGTTTCTTATTTTCTTCCTCCCAAACCTCTAAATCATCACATGAACCATGGCTTTCAGAATAGCCGCAACCCAAAAACTCAGAACTATCTATACTAGTCTGAAATAATTCTAATAAAGACTGTATTGATGAGTTACAAATACTGTTTTTTTTTTCTTTTTGAAGTGGTTAATTCTGTTATGTTCTTTAAATGTAATTTGACATCCTTCTTCTGGTTTCTTTTTCTGTTTCTTCCAATAGGCAATTATGAAACACTTTTCACACAAATAGCAGCAGATATAAAGAACTGGAGAAATGTTAACTAATTGTAGGTATGTCAGGAGAATAGGGATAGCTAGGTGGAGCAGTGAGTAGGATACTGGACTTTGAAACAAATTCACTCATCTTCATTAGTTCAAATCTAGACTTAAATCTGATACTTAGCTGTGTGACTGGGCAAGTTACTTAAACATGTTTGATTAAATTGCTCATCTGTAAAGTGAACTGGTGAAGAAAATTGCAAACCATTACAGTATGTCTGCCAAGAAATCCCCCAAATGGGGCCCAACTAAAATGACTGCATAACAATAGAAAAGTTGAGGTCAATATAAAAATGACAATTATACTTAAATAAATTTACTTATTTCATACAATACTAATCAAAATAACAAATAATTGTTTTATAGAACTAGAATAAAGTAACATTAAAATTCATTTGGAAAAATCAAAGGTCAATAAAATAGCCTAACATCTAATCAGATTTCAAACTATATAATGAAGTTGTAATCATCAAAACTCTCTTTTACTGGCTAAGAAAAAGAGTGACAGAAAATGGAATAACTTACCTATACCATACATAGTAGAAAATGATAATAGAAATTTTGAGTTTGATAATCCCAAAGATACAAGATTCTGGTGTAAGAAGTGAATATTTGATAAAAATGGTCAGGAAAAATGGAAAGCAGTTGAGCAGAATTATGTATAGGTCAAAATATCAAACCAAGATAAGGTCAAATTGGATAAATGATTTAGAAATGAAGGATTATTAGGCATAAATTAGGGGATTATGGAAAATATATATATAAATTAGATATATTGATAAAGGATGTGCTTATTATCAAATAAAATAAATAAAGAAGATCACAGAAAGTAAAACAGATAATTTTCATTACATGAAAATTAACAAAAGTTTCATAGAAGTAAAACTAATGGAATCAAATTTAGAAACTATGAAGAAACTGAGAGAGGAGGCATTTTACAGCAAATTTCTCTTAAACTATGACAATTATATGGGGAATTGGGTCTAGTATATAACAAAAAATAAGAGCCATTGCCCAGTTGATAAATGGTTAAAGGATAGAAACAGTTTTTAAAAGAAGAAATCAAAACTATGAATTATTATATAAAAATGTTTCTAATCACTACTTATAAATGTCAACCTAAAAACAAAACAAAACAAAAACCTATGAGTATTATGTCTCATTTATCATATTGGTTATCATTAAAGAAAAAGAAAATGATATATGCTGAAAGAAATGTGGAAAAATCGTCATACTAATTAACTGTTGTATAGTTGTGAATTTGTTCAACCATTCTGAAAACAATTTGGGATTTACTCCCAAAGATTTCCAAACCTATGTATACTCTTTTACCCAGAAGGCAACTATATCTGTTTCCCAAAGAGTTCAAATAAAGAGAAAAGAACATACTTGCATTACAATATTTATAGCAGTTCTTTTTGTTGTAGTAAACAATTGTAATTGATAGAATGTCCATCAATTGTCCCACTATCCAAAATGAGGCCTGCAGTGAGATTTTATGTGGTCAACTGTGGGTTAACCCATAGTTTTCATAAAAGGAACCAAGCTATGGCAGAGTTATCACTTAAATAATAAATCAAAATGGATTGTCTATTGTTTCAATAAAAGTTTTTAAAAGTAAGGTTAGACATTCCTGAATTAGGCAATGACTGGACAAGTTGTGATATATGATGGTAATGTAATATTATTGTGCTATAACACATAATGAGCAGGATCCTTTCAGAAAAACCTAGGAAGACTGATATGAATTCATGCAACATTACATGAAGCAGAAGCAAAGGAACATTATACATGGAAAAAGTAATTTTTTAAAGATTATCAAATGATAAAGAGATACTCTGATGGAGACAATAATCAAAAAGAATTCCAAAGGACCAATTGGCAAAAAATTACTATTTCTTCAGAAAGACAACTAGTGAACTCTGAATCAAGATTGAAGCATATTTAAAGCAACAGTAACAAAAAAAAATTTTGTATTATGTTTGGTGTTTTCTTTCAAAACGTGGCTAATACAGAAATATCTTTGCACGACTTTGCATGTAAAATTAATATTAAATTGCTTGCTTTCTCAAGGATTAGGGAGAGTGGAAAGAGATTCTGAAACCCAAAATTTATTTAATGTTTATCAAATTTTTATTGAGGAGGAAATATTTAGCAAAAATTTTACAAAATAAATATTTTTAAAATAGAAAATAATCACTCATTTTATTTATTTAGTAATACATAACCACGTACTGCATATATTTTGGATGTTGAAAAATAAAAATTTGGTTTTGCTTATATAGTAATTATTTATAGGGAGAAAAAGCACAGGGAACAATGCCTGTAAAAATTCTAAGAGAATTTGGGAAAAATCATTAAAATATAAATTTCGTTTTTGACCTTCCGGAAAGAACACAGGCGGGGTGGGCCTGGGAGGGCCCCGGGGCAGGGGCAGCCTCCTCCCGGGCCCCGGCCCCTGGCCCCGGCCCCCGGCCCCGGCCCCGGCCCCCGGCCCCGGCCCCCGGCCCCGGCCCCCGGCCCCGGCCCCGGCCCCGGCCCCGGCCCCGGCGTGCACGCCCCAGTCTGTCCAGGGTGGGAGCTGCGGCCCGGCTGCGGACCGCGGGTTTCCCAAGGCAGTGGCTGCCCTTTCCGCCGCGGACCGGCCCCACCTCTCGCCAGGCCCGCCCTCGGCTCCCCCGCACCGCAGGAGACAGAGCCTCCCTGCCCGGCAGGCAGGACCCGGGCCGGAGCCGCGGAGTCGCGGAGCCCGCAGACGTGCAGCCCGGAGAGGCAGGTCTCCACGTTTTGAGGAAAATACAACTTTCTGCCCCGTCCGTTCTACTCTTCTCCCTCCTTCGTAGTCCCCCGTGGTCTGAGGCACTGACTAGTGGAAGGCTCATAGGATCCTCCCTTCCCTAGTTCACCTGACTCATTACAATGATCAATCCCCAGTGGAAAATAAGGAGGGAAAGGGGGTCTCCAAGGAAAGAGGACCAAGGGACCAGAAAAGGAGCCCTCTGGGACCTCGGGCAGGGGGACAGAATTGCAACCATCAGGGAACATGAGTGAGTTTTGGCACAAACTGAGCTGCTGCGTGGTAGAGAAACCCCAGCCGCAGAAGAAGAGAAGGCAGATTGACAGGACCATGATTGGAGAACCAATGAATTTTGTTCATGTAACTCACATTGGCTCTGGAGAGATGGGGGCTGGAGATGGACTATCCATGACAGGTGCTGTACAAGAGCAAATGAGATCCAAGGGAAATCGAGACAGGTCGTGGAGCAGCTCCAGGGGCTTATAGCTCTAAGGGAGATGGTTTTGCCATCTTGGAGTCCCCAATCCTGTGCTCAGCTAAGAAGAAATGCTGCCCCTTCCTCAACCAATGACCCCAGGACCCTCCCCTCTGTCTTCCCTACCTATCAGTGTCTACAAGGGCTTGGAAGACTGGACTCCCCACTATACCATCCTGGTCAAGCCCCTCCTGGAGATGGGGTCAAGGCAGCAGGACTGACCAAAGTGACCACTGGCTAGCCAGCTCTAGCCTTGGATACCCAACTGACCTGAGATAGGAGCTCTTACACTCACCCCTGGAAGGAATCTGGGGTAACGTCTATGCTCCTTTGTTGGGGGCGGGGGGAAGAGGCTTGGCGGTCGCTTAATGGGGGAAACATAATCACCTTATAAGGGAATGTTACAGAACTCGGCCCCTCATTGAGTAAGAGTTCATGGGAGGGAAGACAGAGGGGATAAAAGGGTCTGCTGAGAGGTTGGGAGGGAGCGGGATGTGATCACAGAAGAATAAAGACTCATTATCCACCTCAGGCGCTCTGTCTGGTTCTTCCCCCATCAAAGAGTGGGGGCCGGAGGTACCCCGAAGACTCATCACGCGTTGGACTGGTGAGTAAGAGGACGGACTAGCATAAAGAAGCCGGCATTGTAAATAAAACCCCAGCAAGTGGCGCCTGGAACAGGGACCTGATTTTGCTAGGGAACGTCTGAATCCGCTGGTCGGATTCTCCAGACAGCCTCGGTCGTTTCTGACCGGGAGGAAGGAGAGGGCGTTTACTCTCAGATATTGCCTGAAGGACATATCCCTACTGTGTTGACTATGCTTCCTTTCTCTTCCCTTTCTCCTTCCGCTCTAATCACGCTCCTTGCCGTGCTGGCCTGTCTGATTGTGCCCTGCTGCCTCCTTCTCTTTTGCCGAACAGGAATTTTCCAGTTCTGCCACCTGTTAGGATTGCAGCCTCGGCTAGTAGACAGCATGGGGGGCCGGAATAGTATTCCCGCCTTTCAGCTGGAGGAGAAAGGGGTCGTTGCAGCGCAGCTTTATAAACTCTGCGCTAAGCATGGCTGTAAATTACCTATCAAGACATGTCGTGCTTTTGTTGAGAATATCTGGAACATCTGCCCTTGGGTGCAACATAGTGGGATCCAACCAGGTAAATGGAAGGTGGTAGGGCAGCAGATGGCCTCCTATGATGACACCTGCCCGGGAAAACTGACCCCTGAGGATTTTACAGTGTATAAGATAGTGGATGCAGCCCTGCATCCCCAGAAGGTGACTTTGGCACGAACAATCAGCACTCAGGTGGGTAGCTCGTTGGCGGGATCGGATTCAGAGAGCTCAGAGGAAGAGGGAAGGCCACCCCCTCCCCTGTATCCATGGGAGGAACTTAGAAGAAACAATGGGGGAACAAGGGGCCCCCAGGGAGAAGAAAATGCCGCATGCCCCTCCTTACCGAGACAGAAAGGAAAGGGGGAGGGCGATGAATGTGGCGCACTTAGAGATTCAGGGCCGGAAGTTTCCGAGCGCGGGAAGGGAGGGGTGCAAACAGTCCTCAGGGGTGGCAGGAAGAGGAGCGTGAGTAGGTGGGACCGGGAGGCTGCTGACGAGGAGGGAGAAGTCCGTACTGATTGGACAGCTGCCGCGCCCCAGACTTGGCGGCCCAGCCAGGAAACAGAGGCAAAAAATCCCCCGTGTTCCTTGTCCGCCCTTCAGAGATCCCCTCAAGGGATCCGCCCATCCGGCCTACTTGCCGCGAGTGCCTCCATAGCAATAGAGAAAGGGGAGGAGGTGGACTGGGATGACTGGGGCCTCTACCCGGTATTTACGGACCCCCTTACCGGAGCCCGAGACTACCGCCCTGTCCCTTTTAAGATGCTTAAGGAACTTAAGGAGGCCGTGACTAAATACGGCCCAAGCTCCCCTTATGTAAAAAGACTGATGCAAAACCTCTTCGCTACGCACCCTTGGACCCCTGCTGACTTTGACGAAATTGCAGCCGCATGCCTGGATGCCTCCTCATATTTAGCTTTTAAGGCTCAGGCCCGCAGAGAGGCCTCTAAGCTGGCAAAATCCGGGGTTATACTCCCCTGGATTTAGCCATTGACCTCCTGTGTGGAACTGGAGCCTATACTGACCCTGCTGTTCAGGCCCGGTATGGCCAGTTTGAGCTAGAGACTGTTAAAGAAACACATGTTGCAGCTTGGGATAAGATTGGAGCCATGAAAGGGGGGAGAGCCACACAGAAGTTGGTTGGGCTGAAGCAGAGAGCAGATCAGACACCCCTCTCATTTGTGAACGAGGTTAAAGAGACAGTGACTCGTATAATGGGAGACACCCCGGGATCTGATCTACTTATGAGACAATTGATTAAAGAGGGTCTTCGCCCCAAAGGGATCGCAGCCATTAGCAGCCTTTCCCCCGACGCTTCATTAGAAGAAATTGTTGACAAATTGCTGGACATGCCCAGCGAGGATTCAATTCAAGCCTTAGTGACTGCCATGGAGAACCGGGAGGATAGCCTCCTGACCGCCCTTCTCGGTATGCAGGTGAGACCCACCTGTTTTGGGTGCGGAAAGCCAGGGCACCTCAAAGCACAGTGCAGGCAGCGGCCCCCCTCCACTTCAGTTCCGACCTGTTATTCCTGTGGAAAGCCAGGTCACATAGCCAGGTTCTGCCGATCCAAAGGGAAGTCGGGAAAAGGGAAAGGGAGGGGCCCGGCCCCATCACTGTGACTATCCCCGTGAGGGTTGACTATTGAGAAGGGACACAGCAGAGAGAGATCGGGCCTTGGGAAACCTCGATGATTCCCATCGAGCTAACTACTTTCCCAGCGCTTATCACAGGGGCTGAGAGATGTGTGGACTTAGTCACCCATACCCAGGTCATTTTTGGTCCCGGAAGTCCCACATCCGTAAGGGTCACAAACCCCCACCCCTTTCCCACCTTGGTAAAACAGGGCCAAGAGGTGGGAAAGGCGCTGCCCTTGCGGACCCCTCCCGCTCATGTGAACTGGGTCCACCCGGTCAGCTCTGGGCGACCACTGTTAACCGTCACGGTGGAAAATCAGAAGCTCGAAGGGATAATTGACACTGGAGCCGATTGCTCTGTCATAAATAGGGGACAGTGGAGGCGCGAGTGGCCACTCCTACAGAGCCCTCAAGCAGTGACGGGGGTGGGGGGCAATAGATCTGCCATGAAAGCAGCACACGCCTTACGGTGGCCAGCTTTGGAAGAATCTGGACTCTTCACCCCACTGTGCCTACCCGACCTCCCTTATGCATTATGGGGTAGAGATATCTTGAGCCAGCTTAACCTGACACTTGCCACCCCTGATAGCCTGCGGGGAAATTAATTGGGGCCACTCTAGAGATGAGCTTTTCCCCCAGAATAACATGGATTAATAAGAAACCTATTTGGGTTGAGCAGTGGCCCCTGACAAAAGAAAAGCTCATCGCCCTCACAGACATAGTAATGACCCTCCTGCACGAGAACAAAGTGGAACCGTCCCTTAGCCCGTATAACTCCCCCGTCTTTGTCATAAAAAAGAAAGGGGGGAGTTGGAGAATGTTGATTGATCTTCGGGCAGTAAATGCCAACATGGTACCCATGGGGACCCTCCAACCTGGTCTCCCTATGCCCACTGCAGTCCCGCAAGGGTGGACTATTATAGTGATTGATGTTAAAGACTGCTTCTATAGCATTCCCCTCCACCCGGAGGACAAAGAAAAATTTGCCTTTTCCCTCCCCGCGATCAATTTCCAAGCCCCCAGTAAACGTTATCAGTTCACAGTCCTACCTCAGGGAATGGCCAATAGCCCCACCCTGTGCCAGCTTTACATGGATACTCTGCTACATCCTATCAGAAAAGAATTCCCGAATTGCATGCTCATACATTACATGGATGATATCTTGATTGCAGCACCTTCTGTGACGGGGGCTCGGGCTTGCTTGCAACGCACCACCCATGTCCTCCGCAAGAAGGGGCTTCACATAGCCCCGGAAAAGGTACAGATGGATTTCCCCTATGATTACTTGGGGCATAGGATTTTTCCGGGAAAGATTAGTAGGGCACTTCCTCCGATCAACGTCGAGGGATACACTACTCTTAATGATTTTCAGAGGCTTGTTGGCGCCATACAGTGGCTGCGTCCCGCTATGCCCCTCCCATCCTCCTTAATGCAACCTCTATATGATGTCCTTAAAGGCGACTCCCATCTGTCATCCCCTAGAAGTTGGACCCCCCAGGCAAGACAGGCGCTCTCGGAAATTTTCCGCAGAACCTCTTCCTTCTTGGTTCAATACGACCCGGAGTCGCCTGTCCTCTTCCACACACTGGGGGACAGTTCCCTGGGCTGGGGATGTTTATTCCAGAGACATGGATGCCTTGAATGGCTATACCCCCGGACCACTAAGAGCATCATCCGGGACCGGTGGGAGGCCCTGGCCTTATTTTGCCTTCAGGCCTCAGAGCGATGCCAGCGTCTCTTTGGCCTCTTGCCTGTCCTCAACTTTACCCTCCCAGAGGAGGTGACCCACTCGCTAGTTGATAGATCTATCGCTTGGGCCACTGTCCTGACTACCCTCTCTCAGACCAGACTCATGCCACCTCCCGTGGTTAGAGTGTTCGCTGAACTGCACCTTTCCCGCCCGTGCCCTCTAGTGTCCCCAGAACCAGTGACCGGCCCTAATGTCTTCACTGACGCTACCAGGTTGGGCCGTGCTGTGGTCCATGACCCAGCTAGACCCGCCACCTGGATTTTTGATACCCCCTTTGACTCCACTCAGAAGAATGAACTATATGCTATACTTCAGGCTTCCCGTCTCTACAGAGACACCCCTTTTAATCTTATTACTGACAGTATGTATTGTGCCATGCTAATCCCTCGTTTAGAAGATGCCTTCATTTCCTCGACTTCTTCCATTAGCCCACTCCTTATACAGCTGCAATCCTCCCTCCGTGATAGAAACCACCCCCTGTTTGTTCTTCACGTGCGCTCTCACGTTTCTTCCACCGGCCCCATATTCCAGGGCAATGCGGAGGCAGATAGGGCTCTCTTGTTAAACCTGTCCACACCTGCCCAGCTGGCACATGGTAAGTATCACTTGTCATCCAGGTCGCTCCGGCGCCTATACAGCATTCCCCGGAAGGAGGCTCGCCAAATTGTGCGCTCCTGCACTTCTTGTGCTCCCTTTAGACAAGCCCTCCCCGCGGAGGGGTCTAACCCACGTGGGGACGGCCCCAATGCTCTTTGGCAGATGGACATTACTCACCTGGGTCGTAAGTACATCCATGTCTCGGTGGACACCTTCTCCTCCTTCACCTTCGCCTCTCTACAGCCAGGAGAAGCGGTTAAACACGTTCTCTCACATCTATATGCCCAGATGGCTGTCTTAGGCGTCCCCTCGGCTATCAAAACCGATAATGGGCCCACCTACACCTCGAGAGCCTTTGCTTCCTTTTGCAAAGAATTTTCCATTTCCCATTCCACCGGGATCCCTTACAATCCCACTGGCCAAGCTTTGGTAGAAAGAGCAAATCGCACACTCAAAACTATGCTCTTTAAACAGAAAGGGGGAGTTGGCAGGTCACTGACCCATTCAGACCTGTCTCAGGTACTATTTACCATCAATTTCCTACAAGTCAGGGATGACGGCACTACAGCCGCCCAGAGATTTTTCTCCCCAAAAGGACATGCTAAGAAAGAACCAACGCTCCTGCCCTCTCCCACCAAGGCCCTACCAGGCTCTAAAGTCATGTGGAGAGATGAAGAGGGAGGTTGGCATGGCCCTGTAACGGTAAAGAACAGAAGACAGGGCCACCTGTCATTTCATCCCGAGGATAAGATAGAAGAGCCAGAAAGATGGCTCCCTGTTTACAAGATAAGAGACCTTGATTAATGCCCAACCTTACGGGGTGAGAGGAATTTCTTCCTTTTTCAGGCCTTCTGATCGTCGTAGGGATCCTTGGAGGTGCTCCATCTGAAGGAAATCCGACATGGGGAATACTCCGAGTTATTCCCTCTCCCCTTCCGGTAGCACGGAACTCCCCGATCTACCCTCGCCTGCTAGTGACCAATACATCGATGGGGCTCCCTTCTGCATATATGGACCCCGCTGAAGCACCGGTCCAGAACTCCTTCTGCTGGGACCTGAACAACTCCCTATGTTTCGACATCGGGGAAGAAAATCGGTCCTGGAACTTCAACTCCACAGGGCAGAACGATTTTAACTATAGCACTGCCCCGACTGACCCCTGCGTCGGCCTTTTCCCGCAGACGACTGTCAGCCCAGCAGGGACAAAAAAGGGGACCCAGCTCCAAGGCCTTCTGGGTTGGCGACCCCTGGTGAATCAAACTCAACGGGACTTCACGATTCCTCGGTGGGGCGCCTCATGTGTGGCCACAGGGGAAGACATCGAGGATCCCATACCATGGAGGGATTGCCAGATGGCGGGAGGATACCCCCTTGAGGGTGAACAAGGACGCTGATTCTGGGAATCACCCTACTTGTTGTCTGTTTCTGCCGCCTAGCTAGGCGACAGAGGGGCTATATGCTTCTTACTCAGAAAGCCTTCATGGCCATGGAGACGGGGGAGGATCCCCAAGTCTGGCTAGCTGCCATGCATGACATGTGACACCTAGGGGTAAGACGAGGTAAACCCCAAGACGGGCAACCTCTCCTAACCCAGCCACCTAAGACAGGCCCTGAGGGTGTCGGGCGCCTAGGACGGGCAAGGTCCTGGGTTGAAGGAGATGACCTAAGACAGGGTTCCTCGCCCCCGGCTATCAGAGGCCAGTAGAAATGACACCGCTTAAGGCTAACCTCAGCACCGCTTAAGGTCACACCAAGTGATAACCTTGTAAAACAGAAAGGGGGAGATGTTGGGGGCGGGGGGAAGAGGCTTGGCGGTCGCTTAGCGGGGGAAACATAATCACCTTATAAGGGAATGTTACAGAACACGGCCCCTCATTGGGTAAGAGTTCATGGGAGGGAGGACAGAAGGGATAAAAGTGTCTGCTGAGAGGTTGGGAGAGAGCGGGATGTGATCACAGAAGAATAAAGACTCATTATCCACCTCAGGCGCTCTGTCTGGTTCTTCCCCCATCAAAGAGTGGGGGCCGGAGGTACCCTGAAGACTCATCATGCGTTGGACTGGTGAGTAAGAGGACGGACTAGCATAAAGAAGCCGGCGTTGTAAATAAAACCCCGGCACTCCTTAATGATGGTCTGGGCCCTGGGCTGCTCTTCAACTTGGATCCCTAACTTAGAAATCCTCTTCTTGGGGTAGATGGATTGCATTGGCAAAGTCGTCAGCTTTGTTGATGGCTTCCTACGTTCACAGCCTCTCCAGCTCCCTTCCTGGACTTGAAGCAAAATTCAGGCAAGGGACTGGGAAAGACAACCATCTACTTCTCTCATCTTTCCCCTTGGACTCTAGCTCCTCAGCTCACATTTCAGCATCTATCTCTGAAAACCTAGGGCCTTTTAACCCTGGTTTCTATAGCATTAGTAAGTTCCCACCAATTATCTTTTCTCCCTCCCCTACTTTTTTTTTTATTTAAAGAGTTAATTTAAAAAAAAAAAATATATATATATATATATATATATATATATATATATATATATATAAATTTCAAGAAAAACAATTCAAAGTAAAATTTATCTTGTTTGCAAAGAAAGCATAACTATTAAAACAATAAAGAAACTATTTTTGAAAATCTCTAGAAAGGCAATATTTCCTTTCAAGAAAGATTAAATAGTTCCTCAATGAACTGCTCTTGTACTCTTATCAGCAAACAACATTTTTCCAATAAAATGTATTGGTTAAAAATTATAGCTTTATGGCTCTTTTGAATGACAACAAACCAAGCATTTCTGTAGAACTTCACATTATTATCCACCAAAGATGGTTTCCTGAGATTCAAAATTTTACTTAGCACATACCACAAAAATAAGTGCTAGAGAGTGACTTGACCAAAGTCATCAAATTTTTACTAAACATGAAGCTTTTAAAAAGTCAATTGGCATTGCTTCTAATTCACGCCAAATGTTTCCCCAAAATTGCCACCTTTTTTCTCAAATATGTATCATAAACATGATCTTATTTAAGATAAAGTGCTCTAAAAATCACTATAAATAATAGCAATAATATTGAACTTGAAAAAAATATTTCTAAACTGACCTGCCAAATAGGAAGGTGTCCTAGATTATCTTTGAATGGTGTCTTTGTTCAAAAGTGTAGCAAATAAAATTCTTTGTTTTTTATTGTAGTTTTATTTTTTAATTAACAAGCTTTTATTCTCTCTCCTCAAAACTGAAAAGGAAAAAAATAAAGCTACTTGTTAACACATGGATGGATAGGTTATTAGGTAGATCTATATATATCGTAAAGTAAAATCAGTTCCCACATTGATCTGTCCAAATGTCTTTTTCTACATAATTTATTTTATTTTCTATGATTACATGCAAAAGCAAGTTTCAGCACTGAATTTTAAAATCTTGAATTCTATATTCTCTCTTCTCACCTCATTCACCCTCATTGAGAAAGCAAGTTTATAGGTCAAAAATGTGTAGTTATGAAAAACCGGACCACAATAATCTTGTTGTAAGAGTAAACTTAACTCCCACCCCAAGACAAGAAAAACCTGAAGAAAAGTATAGTTAAAAATATTCATCAATCTGTATTCAGACACAGTCAGTTCTATCTTTGAAATGGATAGTATCCTTTACCATAAGTCTTTTAGTTGTCTTGGGTCATAACATTACAGAGACATGTAGTATACACAAAGAAATAGCAATGCTGAGAAACTTTAAGTCTTTCACATTCCACAACATTGCTCTTACTTTGTATATAGTACATTTCCCATTGCATCTGTTCACTATGGTGTTGTTTTTTTATGGAGAGCATCCTGTTCCTCACTGCTTATAACAA
This sequence comes from Macrotis lagotis, assembly GCF_037893015.1. Taxonomy (NCBI): domain Eukaryota; kingdom Metazoa; phylum Chordata; class Mammalia; order Peramelemorphia; family Peramelidae; genus Macrotis; species Macrotis lagotis. The sequence goes on along the minus strand of NC_133663.1, from coordinate 170,144,342 downwards.
GATAGTATTTCATCATAACCACATACCACAATTAATTCAGTCATTCCCCAACCCATAGGCATGCCCTTAATCTCCACATCTTTGTCACCAGAAAAGAACTGCTAAAAATATACTTATACTTATAGGTCCTTTTCCTTCTCTTTTTCATCTCTTCTGGTTATATGGTACTGGTAGGAGCATTTCTAGGTCCAAGGGTAAGCATGAGTTTATAGCCCTTTGGGTATAGTTCCAAATTGCTCTGTAGAATTGTATCACTTCAAAACGGCTCCAACAATGCAATAATCTCATTTTCTTCATTCCATACATTTGTCACCTTCTCTTTCTCTCATTTACCAACTTCAATAGGCATAAAGTAGTAGCTCAGAGTTGTTTAAACCCACACTTCTCCTATCAATAGTAAGTTAGGACATTTGTCTAAAAGATTTAGAAATATCATTGATAACCTCATTGGAAAATTGTTCATGCATTTTAATAATCTATCAATTAGGTTCCAGCTCTTATTTTTTTATAAATTTGACTCAGTTCTCTATATTTGAAAAATGAGGTCTTTATCAGAGAAACTTGCTCCATTATTTTCCCCCCCATAAGTTACTTTTGTTACCTATATTTTCCTCCATCCTTTTCCCCACATCCTCATTTATTCTCTCTTTCCTTTAACACTATCCTCCACCTCAAAACTGTTTTGCATCTCACTACCTCCTCCCATAATCTTCCCTTCTTCTAACACCCTGTTCCATTTCTTCTCTTTCCCCTCCCACTTTACCCTAGGATAAGTTACAATTCTATAACCAATTGAGTGTGTATGTTATTCCCTCTCTGAGTCAATTAAAGTTCACTCACTCTCCCTCAACTTCCCCCTCTTCTATTTTACTAGAAAACTTTTTTCTTGCCTCTTTTTTGTGAAGTAACTTAACCCTTACTAACACCCCCTTTCCCTTTCTCTCAGTATGTTCCTTTCTCACTAATTAACTCCATCTTTTTAATATATTTTCTCTTCAAATTCAACTCCCACCTATCTTTTATATGCATCCAATAAATGTTCTAATAAATGAAAAAGTTCATATGAGTTATAAACATCATCTTCCGATGCAGGAATATAAGCAGTTCAGCAGTATTAAGTCACTTATGATTTACCTTTCCTGTTTGACTTTTTATGCTTCACTTGTTTCTTGTACTTGAAGATCAAATTTTCTTTTTAGCTGTGATTGTTTCATCAGAAGAGTTGAAAATACCCTATTTCATTGACTGTATATCTTGTCTCCTGTGTGTTCAGTTGATGGTTAATTAATTCTTGATTATTATCTAAGTTCTTTTGCCTTCCAGAATATTATATTAAAGTCCTACAATCTCTTAATGTAGAAGTTGCTAAAACTTGTGATATCTTAACTGTGATTCCACAATTTTTGAATTGTTTCTTTTTCACTGCTTGAAACATTTTCTACTTCATTTGGGAGTTCTGAAATTTGGCTACAACATTCCTGACAGTTCACATTTTGGGATCTCTTATAGGAGGTGATTTGTCGAATCTCTTAATTACTATTTTACCCTCTGCTAGACATCAGGGCAGTTTTCCTGGATAATCTCTTGGAAAATGCTGTCTAGGCTCTTAGTTTGATCCTGGCTTTAAGGTAGTTCATTAATTTAAAAATTCTCTCCCCAGAATCTGATCTTCAGTTCAGTTGTATTTCTAGTGAGTTATTTCGAATTTTCTTATATTTTTTCATTTTTTTGGTTTTGTTTTATTTTTCTTGATTTCTCAAAAAGTCATCAGTTTCCCTTTGCTCCATTCTATAATTTAAGAAATTATTTTTTTCACTAAACTTTTGTGTTTCCTTTTCCATTTGACCAATTCTGCTTTATAAGGCATTCCTCTCCTCATTGACTTTTTGGACCTCTTTTCTCATTTGACCCAGTCTGGATTTTAAAATGCTTTTTTCTTCAGTATTTTTTGTAGCTCCTTCACCAAGCTTGTGATTCAATTTTCATGAATCACTCTCATTTATCTTCCCAATTTTTCTTCTACCTCTCTTATTTGATTTTCAAAATCCTTTTCAAGATTTTCCATGGCCTGAGACCAATTCATCTTTTTCTTGAAGGGTGTAGAAGGTGTGATTTTATCTTCTTCTGAGTGTGTACTTACTCTTCCTCATGAATAGTGTAACTGTCTCCAGTCATTTAATTTTCTTTTGCTGTTTCCACATTTCCCCAGTTTATGGCTTGATTTTAATTCTTTGTTAAGCTTAGGTACTATTTCTAGGGTGGAGGATGTACTGTCTCAAGTTTTTAGTGATTTTTCCAACTGTTTTCTAGGGACCTACAAATTTTTCAATTCATCCAAGGACTTTTTATCTAAGGAAAGGATTTTACTAACTCTCCTGGCCTGTGTTTTGATCTGTGGTTGACTACAGAACTTCTTCCTGTCCTGGGAAGGGTGCCTGCTACACTACAGCACTAAGCTTTGTTGTATTTCTGCTCCTATTCTTGGAAGTGGAGCCTTGACCTGTGAAATAGATCTGAATGTGAGCAAAGCAACAGCATCCTGCCTCAGGGGTAGCAGGTCTCCTTCTGACCCCTTTACCATGTGTGACCTGAGACTTCCCAAAACAACTGCCTCTGCTAATTCATTGAATGCCAAGATCTGCACCTGCTCTGTTGGTCTTGGGTTTGTGGGGCTGGGGCCTGCACTGAATTGGACTCCACTATCACCTTGCTGTGGCAGACTTTTCCTGCTGACCTTCCAAGTGAAATTGGCAATCTATGGGTTGAAAGGTCTGGAAACTGCTGCTGTTAGTACTGACCCAGGAGCTCTGCTGTCTCTTCCTAGATTTCTAGGGTCAGGTTACTCCAGTACTCCTCTCTCATTTTTCCTGCTGGAGCATCCAAGTTGTCTTTGGATGGATAAATGTTTCACTCAGGCTTTGTGTGGATTCTACCATTCTATAATTTTGTTAGAGTCATTATTTAAAGGTATTTGGTGTAGTTTATGGGAGAGCTGAGGCGAGTCCCTTTCTTTACTCTGTCATCTTGATTCTTCTCCCCCCCCCATTTTTATATATTGAATTCATCTCCTCTCACTCAGTAAAAAGGTAGCATGTCATATCACAAGTCCTTTGGAATCATGGTTGATCATTAACAGAGTATATCATATTCTATAAAGTATATTCTTATATTTACCTCAATCTTTTCAACAAATGAGGGGGGTCAAAACAGTGAACCCATTGTCATTGTATGCATACATTCAAATGAACCGATAAGGAAAATTGTATTTATATACAATATTAACAATATTCTCATTTCTAATCTGATATTTTTCCTATTATAACCACCTTTCACTATAGAATTTCATGAATACAAAAACCATCTATTTAATATGAAAATTAATCATTTATATACTTGGTCATCACCAAAACCAGAATCACCCAGAATAGAACAAGCCATTACTGACAAACAGCATGTTCTTTATTTGATAGATATAGTAAGTACATTGGAGTATGCTGTATATTTGCAAAAATATCTCAAAATATTATAGTGTACAGGACTGATTACTTTAAGTCAGCGGCTAGCAATATATGTAAGTGATTTTTAAATTGGTAGAATTATCAAAGACTGAATAATGAATTCATGTCAACCTGCTATATGATGGATCCCTATAATATCACCTAAAGCTTTGGAATGTTAAGTAATTATTTTTTATTACTTTATAAATTGCTGCCCCAAATTAAATTTGATGGGATTAGTCATATGACTTCTTGAAGTCATAAGAATGATAAAACTACATTTCTAATTCTTTTTAGTTCTAACTATAAAAACATTTTTGTCTTCTTTTCCCCCCCTTATTTCTGACTTTTCTCAAGATTTATCAAGGAAAGTCTATCAACACATCTCAGAATCCCTTTCCAATAAACCAAAAGCTCATAGAAAATGAAACAACTTTGAAAGTGACCCTGAGAGGTTGTTATTTATGTGCAGACTTAAATCTTTCCTGAAGTAAAAAGATAACAGAAGATAACTTCCACAACTATTGAGATTCCTTCTTCTTAACCATTTGATGGAAAATAAGAAATTTACCACCTAATAGTTCAGTGTATCTATATCAGAAAAAAATATCTTGAAGTAAGGCATAAATAAATTTCAGAAAAGAATGCTTATTTTCATGGATACAGAGTTTACTGGCTCGCCCTTTCCCTTTTTAAGGAAAAAAAGCAGGTCTATTTCATTTATAGTATCAGTTTCACAATTCTTTTTCTTATATTCTGTTACTGCACCTGTGTCTTTGAACCATAAACTTCAGGGCCATTTTAATGATTCCCCTAACCGGTTTCTCCATCTTCAGAAGACACTTATAAACATTCGAAGTTTGTTTTTCCTTGGGAACTGCCCAATTAGAGTAACCCCATGAATGAGGTCAGTCTCTACACCTGTGTCCTTCAAAAGCTGCTCCAACAAGATTATTCCAAGAATCCTAAATAATGTGACAATCACACTTTCCTTTGTGAGTTGCCTCTGAGAAGAATCATGTTAACCACAAGTCTTTGGAATTCACTTGGTGACTTGTCACATTTATGCCTTTGCAAATCAGTCTGCACCTGGAAACATGTGCAAGGATTATATAAATGGACATCAGGGGCTAATTAAAATGTTACCCTGCCTATCAGCAACTAACATAGAAAAATAAATCTCAAGGCTTCATGACTGACTCTTACCTGTTTCTCCCATGCATCAGTTCCTATAACCCATTGTTTGTTTATTGCATTTGGGTCTCTGCACTCATCCTTGTCACAGCTAATGCAATTTGATTTTCACCAGGCCCTCTTCTGGAGTACTTGAAATCATCTTTTCAGTAACCCAATTTAGTTTCTTCCCTGCCTTCCACTTCTCCCCCTTCATGATTCCAAGTTAGACTTTCATTATTTAGACTATAGCTCTGCTGTTTGGTCTTTATTCCACTCTTCATCTGTAAAATGAGGGAATTGAGCCAGGCAATCTCTTAGGAACATGCTAGCCCTGAAAGTAGAATTTTACTCAAAAGGCTGTCTTAATGGCTATTAGTTACAAAGCCAAGTTAACCTTCTTGTTTTCCCCTGTAAATTATTCATAAAGGCATTTGTAGAACCATGAAATGATAGTAGAAAAGGATGAACTACCCAACCCTTTTATTATGTAAAAGGAAAGATGTTAACCTCTATATCTTTGCACTTGACTTTTTTTCCTCTTTCTTTCCAGTTCTTTCGAAGTTCCCCTCAACTCAAAATTAGAAGTAATCTTATATAATTAACACATTTGATTATAAGAATCAACCTGACCATAGAAAACAATCAGTGGTAGGTTCATTGCAAGGTGGTAAAAAGAACAACATAAGAGATAGATTTACAGAGATAGAAACATTTGTTGAAGAATATATAAAATAAATTGGAAATTAACACCCAAAAATAAAAGTAATAATCAGAATTATCCAAGATAGCTGGCCTGTACTGAGAGGTCTGGTACAGACTTCTTGAAGAGAGTGTCTATCATATGCCAGGACATATGTGAGGTGCTGGAGATTAATATACAAAAACGAGTCAATCCTTGTCTTCAAGAAGTTTGTGCTGGTTCTGTTAGATACCTAAAGATGTTGTGAGATTCAAATGAGACAATTGATTATAAAGTCCATTGCAAGAGTTAAGGTGTAACATAAAGGTCAATAACTATCATTGCTCTTAGCCTTCAGTCTGATAATGACTTTATTGTTATAACCTCATTGCTGGATAATCTACTGCCAGAGCTGCTCTCCTGAACAGCTCAGACAATGTTTACAGAGCACAATAAGGGTGCCTTGATAAATGTGGAGTGGTGGACTGTGGGGTGATGGGGAAAATATGCCTACACTCTTAACACTTATTTAGCAAACAGCAAAACAATACAAAATAATCCACCCCAAAATTGCAAAGTTAGGTATAACTGGCTCCAGGACAATCCTGTGATTTCTGACAAACAGAATTAGTGACCAAGGAAAAGAGAATTGACCTGTATGGTAACAAAGATTATGAGAAGAGTCATAAAGTGATCTTTTTTTATTTTTTTACAAGGCAAATGGGGTTAAGTGACTTCCCCAAGACCACACAGCTAGGTAATTATTAAGTGTCTGAGGTCGGATTTGAACTCAGGTACTCCTGACTCCAGGGCCAGTGTCACCTAGCCACCCCATAAAGTGATCTTTTGTCACTGTTATCATTAACAAAAGAAACATTATTTTTAAAAGAGAAAAATCAGTAGAGAAGTAGAAAATCAGGGAAATAGAGGTGTGCCCAAGCAACAAGATACTTTCCTGGTTGTCCAAAGTTCCCTAAAAGAAACTTCATATTTTATCAAAATGTAAGTCACATGAAATTGTGGTTTATTTCATTTCTACTTTTATATCTTCAATTTTTGCCAAAGTGCCTGGCAGACAATGATTGGTACTTAAAACATGATTATTTAATGAAGAAAAGGATGAATGGACAGTTGGGTGGATTGCTGGATGAGATGTGAAGTATGTTCTGACATCAAGATATAATAGGATAAATCAGTGTTCACTTACTTACTATTCAAGATATTTCATCCCCAGAAGGGAAGTGACTTCACCCTTGGCTGAAAGTCATTCTCTCTAGAAAATCAGTCCAGAGGGTCATTCTTTTTTGAGTATCATAGTAAGAAGGCAAAAAAAATGGCCAAATGCCAGCATTAAACAGGTTCTGGTTTAATTTGGATGATTAGGTGGAATGGATAATAATAATCAAAGATTCCAGTCAACAAGTTGAACTTGTTCAAAATACTGAGTCCAACTCAAATTGAGTAAATCAGTTCTTGTTTTCCTCAGATATAGGGTGCTCATTACTACACTTCTACTTTTTTGTTTTCTTTGTTTTGGGGGTGTTTTAATTTTTGTACTTTGTTTCATGACCTGTAGTTAAATAAGGAAGCTCCACAGTCATGATTTTGTTTTATGAATATTAAAATTATTTTTAAGGAACTGTCTTCCCTAATTTTGATTTTGAAATGTTTGTATAAAGACAGAACAAAGAAGTGGATGGGAAGTGATGCTAGTCTCCTAAACAGAGAGGACATGTTATCAGATCCAAAGAATAAGCAAGATATTGAAAAGGAACCAAAGTAGAAAATTAAAACTTGACACATATTTAACACTGAGAAGCTAAAGAGAATCAGTTTATGATCTTCCCATCTATAAGTCAAATTTCAGGACTTTCCTAAGATAACAATATATGTCTTATTAGTACTTTTAAGTACTTTTTTCATGTTATCTTCCTTATTATAATGAAAGTTACTTGAGAGAAAAATCATGGTTTTTTAAATTAACTTTATGTTTTTCAATTGCATGCAAATATACTTTTCAGCATTCATCCATATAATAAGTTTATGAGTTCCACATTTTTCTACTTCTCACCCTTCCCCCCTTCCCCAAGGCAGCAAACAATTTGATATAAGTTGTACTTGTACAATTTATACATAGTTCCATATAAGTCATTTTGTAAAAGAGGAATTAGAATTAAGGGAGAAAATCATAAGAAAAGAAACAAAAAAAAAAGATTTTTAAAAGTCAACATATTGTGCTTTGCTCTGAATTCAGACTCTGTAGTCGTGTTTTCCTTGTTTTTGTTTCCCTGACTGTGATGTCATCTTCCAAAAACAGGTCTTTCAAGATTGTCTGTGAAAACTGATCTGCTGAGTGGAGCTCCATCCATCATTAATGTGTACAATGATCTCCCGTTTCTGAACACTTCATTCAGCATCATTTCATGCAAGTCTTTCCATTCCTTCCCTTTTATTAGCCCTAATCTCTTTTCCTCTTCCTTTCCCATTTTACTTTACTTTTTCTTTAACTTTAGCTTTCCTTTTAGTTCCTCTTCTCTTTTACCAATCTTTCTTTCCCCTTACTTTCTCCTTCCTCTCTCCTATTTCTCTATGGTATAGAATAAATTTCTAAACCCAAAGGGAATATATGCTATTCCCTCTGAGTCAAATTTGTTTAGAGCAATATTTAGTCAGTGCATGCACCGTCCAATTTTTAGTCTTACAATAAGTCTTTTGTGCCTCTTCATGTGTATTATTTATCCTCTATTGCCTCTACCTTCTTATCCCAATATCATCCTTTTACTTGTCTTAATTATTTTATACCTATCCTGGACCCACACTCTCTGTCAAAATATTCTCCTTTTATTTGTTTTGATAAAGGTATAATTCTCAAGAGTTGACTGATTAATTGATTATATGAATTTAAGCTACATCACATTATACTCACTACATATCAACACCCTCTATACAATTTCCTCTCAATTGTTCCATTATAAATATAATTCTCAAGAACTATAAGCATTATCAAATTATGATCAATTTATACCCACTCACTTGACAAATATTTTCCCCCTTTCTGTTTACCTTTTTATGCATTTCTTGAATATTCTGTTCAATGTTTAAATCAGATCAATTCACTATTTCATTGAAAATCAATCATTTCCCCTGAAAGGATGAGCTGAATTTTACAGGCTAGTTGATTCTTGGTTGTAATCCAAAGTCCTTTGCCTTCTGAAATATTCTTTGATGTTGAAACTGATAATTCCTGTATATCCCTGGCTGTGGTTCCTTGGAATTTAAATTATTTCATTTTTTTACTGCTTGTAGTATTTTTTTTTTCCTTTAGCAGAGAATTCTAAAATTTGGCTATTCTTTTACTTGAGTAGGCAATTTGCAGAATTCTTGGAACTCTTTCTGGGAGAGATTCTTTTTTTGTTTTTGTTTTGTTTTAGGTTTTTGCAAGGCAAATGGGATTAAGTATCTTGCCCAAGGCCACACAGCTAGGTAATTATTAAGGGTCTGAGGCTGGTTTTGAACTCAGGTACTCCTGACTCCAGGGCCTGTGCTCTATCCCCTGTGCCACTAAGCCACCTAGACACCCCTCCAGATCCATGGATTCTTTCAAGGACTTATCATCTTGTTCTAGGTTATTAAGAATTTTCCATGAAAAAACTTTTGGAAGTTATTTAGGGTCTTTTTCTGATTGTGGCTATCAGGTAGACTGTATCTGTTACCCAAGTTGATAATTTTCTTAAAATACTTTACATTTTCTTCTATTTTTTTCAGCCTCATGGTTTTGTTTCATGAAATCTTGGTGTCCATTAGTATCCATTAATATTTATATATATATATATATATATATATATATATATATATATATATATATAAACTTAATTTCTTCATTTTTTTCCAGTTGGTTCATTTTATTTTTAAATAAGTTGTTTTCATTTTTCTCATGATTTATTTTACTTTTTGATGAGTTACAATAATCTTCCAATTGGCCAATTTTACTTTTTCATGTTGCATGCTTTTTCCAGTGAGTCATTTTTGTTTTTAAAGCAATTGATTTCTTTTTCCAGTTTTCCACAATTGATATTTTATTTTTCCAATTGCATGTTACGAAAGTTTTTTATCATTCATTCACATGCATATGAGCATTCATAACTTGCGTAATTATCTTCTACCCTCCCTTCCTACCCCCTTCCCTTCAATGATAAACAAACTGGTAAACATTAAATATATATATATATATATATATATATATATATATATATATATGTGTGTGTGTGTGTGTGTGTGTGTGTGTACATGTGCATTTGTGTGTATACACACAAACACACATTTGTGTTTAACATGTTTATAGATGAGTTGTGTTCTGTGTGAGGAGTTAGGACTAAGGGAAAAGAAAGAAAAACATGAGATAGGAAAAACATGAGATAAATTTTTAAAAGTTGAACAAAGTGTTCTTCTTTTGAATGTGGATAGCATTGACCATAATAGTCTCAGGATTGTCCTAGGTCTCTGAATTGTTTGAGAGGAGTTATATCCATCAAAGTTGATCAACTCACAATGTTATTGGTAATGTGCACAATATTCTCTTAATTCTGCTCCCTTCTCTCAACATCAGCTTCTCAAATTCATCCCATACTTCTCTAGAATCTGACCATTCATGATTTTTTTAAGGTTTTTTTTTTGCAAGGCAATGGGGTTAAGTGGCTTGCCCAAGGCCACATAGCTAGTTAATTATTAAGTGTCTGAGGCCAGATTTGAACTCAGGTACTCCTGACTCCAAGGCCAGTGCTCTTATCCACTGTGCCACCTAGCCGCCCCCATTCATGAGTTTTTATAGAATAATAATACTCCATGACATTCATATAGATTACTTGTTTTGTCATTCCCCAATCAATGGAAATCTCCTCAATTTCCAATTCTTTGCCACTACAGACAGAATACAAATATTTTGGAACATGAATAACTTTTACCATTTTTTTAACGATTTCTTATGGATATAGACCTAATCAGCATTTCTGGTTAAGTTTCATGGCTCTTTGGGCAGTTACATATTGTTCTTCAGAATGGTTGGATCAGTTCACAAGTTCACCAACAGTGGATCAATGTGCCAATCTTCCCACAACCTCACCAATATTGATTTTCCCCCCCTTTTTCTCATCCTAGCCAATCTGATAGGTATGAAATATTACCTCATAGTTGCTTTAATTTTGATTTCACTAATCAGCAATTATTTAGAGCACTTTATAATATGATTATATATAGTTTTAATTCTTAGTTTGAAAACTGCCTGTTCATATCCTTTGACCATTTATCAATTGGGGAATGACCTGTAATCTTACAAATTTGATTCAATTTCTATCTTTTTAGAAATGAAACCTTTAGCAGAACTCCCTAGTTGTGAAAATTGTGTCCTGGGTTTCTGGTCAATTGTACTTTTAATGGTATTTTTTTTATTATTTTAATCAATTTTCCATCAATTCTCCTTCAAGACTTTCATATTATTTCTCAAATTTTTCTTCCTTGATTTTGAAAAATTCTTTTTGAGCTTTTCCAAGACATCTTTTTGTATTTGAGACCAATCCATAAAACCTTGTAAAGTTCACATGTAGGCATTTTATCTCTGCTTCTTCTGAGACAGAGTTTTTAATCATCCATATCAGAATAGAAGCTTAGTACTTAGTACTTTTCTGTACTTGGTACTTTTTTGTTTGGGTTTTTTTGGTCATTTTGATACTTGAGCTCTGCTTCTGGGGCACAGGGGTATAGCCCCAAGTGTTTTGTGATGGGATAGGGACCAGTTCCCTGGATTTCTGAATATCTAGGGCTTTGCCTATGGTATTTTCTGTGCTAGCAATTTAGGCACAGCATTATGTTAGCCTATCCCTGGTCTGCCTGTTGTACCCTTGTTCCTGGGGCTTGAATTTTGCTTTCTGAGTTGGCATTGGAGCCCTCAGTGCTGGCCTGCTATATTGCTATGTTGTTGAGCCCTACTGGTTTTCCAGCTCTCCCACCTAAACTGTGTTGTACTCCTCCTTTACTCACATGAGACAAACCTTTACTGAAGCTCTTCCACAATATCTTGAGTTGAGCGCTTGTTCTACTATTTTTTTTGTGGGTTCTAAAGTTTAAGGGTCTGTTTAAAGGATTCATTTAATGTTGTTTCCAAAAAAATTCCCTGAGTTCTTAGCTTCATGCTACCATCTTGGCTACAGCGTACAAGGGCCATGTTTCTTTTTTGTTTGTTTGTTTGTTTGTTTTGTTTTTTTGCTTATTTGTATCCCCAGCACTTAGTACAGTGTCTGCCACAAGAGTTAAGTGCTTAATAAATGCTGATTGGTTGATTGACAGGCCAATAAATCAAAGATGAACTCCCAATTTTACCTACATCTTCACTTAGCACCACTTCATCACTTATTCATTCAGTTGAGATAACTTAAACATGCACTCATGAATACCTTTCCTTCCTGAAAGCATTATTTCCATCTGCAGTGATATTTCCTTAATCAAGCAAGTCCTTGGTAACAGACCAGAAAAAGTTGCTTATATTATTATAAAGCACTCTGCAAATAGAAGATATGATGAAAATGTTCAATAAAGGCCAAATATATTAAAGGTAAAATTAATTTTTTTCACTAAACATATTAGATATGAAATTTGATTTGATTCATTCAGAATGACAGGCAGGAATATATGGAAATATGGCATTGCTTTATTAATGTCTCTTGGAGAGACCCCTGATAGTAATACTTACTCATTAACTTTCCTTTCCTTTTGTTTGATCAGATTATATGAAGTTTCTCACAGTACTGGTAGGATGCTTAAGACATTTTAAAAAGTCAATATAAGGGAATATGAGGGGAAGAAGGCAAAACTGTAATCAGCTGAGAGGGAATGGGTTATCCACTCCAATATGATTACCTACATTCAGGAAGAAAACAAAGCAGCAAATTTACGAGAGAACTGGATTTGGCAGCTTTGCTTTAGAGTCATCTCATCCATCTAAAGCATGGAAAGTAGGTAAAGAGAGAGGGTTGAATATGGCCAAAAGTTCAATAAACTTCTACTTTGTTTCTATATTTTTGAAAAACTGTAAAAATTGCTGAACACCAGAGAAATTTAGTTTGTTTTCTACCTGAATTCAATGGTGGAGGGAAAAAAAAACGACTCAAATCTGAACTTGAGACTGTCCTTAATACCCTGACTCCAAAGGTGGATGCTCCTGTGCAACATCAATTATATATCACATTTATAATCAGATATAAGTCTGAAAATAAAAGAAAGCTCTATATGACCAAAAAAGAATTAATTATACCAAAACCTGACAAGAGAGTCAATAAATTACTGCAATTTGCATATAATACCATAAATGGATGACAGTCCTTGCTCCTTGATTTATATCAAATAGAATTTATCCATGTTCTCTTTGTGAGTTTTTGTCATGGCCCAATAGTGTTTATTTTGCAACCTTGCTGCATGTTTGTCCTTTGATCTCTCATTGAAAAAATATTCACATGATTACTTTTTTTTATTTTTTTGGTTTTTGCAAAGCAATGGGTTTAAGTGACTTGCCCAAGATTACACAGCTAGTTAATTACTAAGCATCTGAGGTCAGATTTGAATACTCCAGGGCCAGTGTTCTATCCATTGCTCCACCTAGCTGCCCCACAAATTTACTACTAATGTCTGAAAACCTTAGAGAATTGTGATACATTAGCATGAATACTACTTGTTCAAAAGAAATTAACTTATCTTCATTAGGTATCATACTGATTTATTAAATTATTAAATATTCTAACTGCCTTTCAATTACAGAGAGGCTCAATAATAGTAGAGTGGACAATATGTGTTGAAATATTTGTCAAATCAAAAATCATTCATCAAAGGGGCAGCTAAGGTAGCACTGTGGATAGAACAACAGCCCTGAAGTTAGGAGGACTTGAGTTCAAATCCAGTCTTAGACACTTAAAAATAACCTAGGTTATTGACCATGGGCAAGTCATATAACCTTTACTGCTTTTCAAAAAAAACAAAAACAAAAACAAAGTCATTCACAACAGAATTACAAATTATTAATTATTATATGAAAGAATTCTACAAATCACAAATAAAAGAAAAATACGAAATGATCCTCAGTTTTTTATCAAAAACTAGCAAATTGACAAAGATGAAAAAGGATAATGATAGATGCTCTTGGATTTGTAGGAAGATGAACGTAGAAGTGGAAAGCAATTTGGAATTAGCAAACAAAATGACAAAAGTGTCTAAAAAGCCATTTATAACAAACCAATTCTACCATTTCAAACTTCTTACACCTTCTTCCCTGATACATACTCTTCCATTCAGTGACATTGGTCTTCTAGCTATTACAAAAGGAAGACACTCTATCCTTGACTCAAAGCCTCTTCTCTGGTCAAGCCTGTTCCTCCCTCCACCCATGCCCTCCCTCCCAAGAAAAGAGCTCTCTCCCTCATCTGATCTGACTACTAACCTCCCTGATTTCCTTTAAGATGCAACAAAAATACCACTTTCTATGGAAAGCCTTCCTAAGTCCTTCTTAATTCCTTCTTTTAATGATTTGCTATTTATCTTGATTAGAGTTTGCTTTGTATATATTTGCTGGCAAATTGTCTCCACCCCATTAGATTTACATCCACCTTAAGGGCAATTACTAGCTTTGGTATCTTCATTTTTTATCCCTAGTATTTGGCAGGTTATTGTTGTTGTTTCAAACTGAAATGAATATATTCCAAAATATTTTGAGTAGCACTTGTTTTTTTCAAAATAAAGTAATAATTGGGGAAATCAAGAAATGAACTATAGTACACTCAATTAATTCAGAATATATTTAAGTTGCTCCACTATTAAATTCCTAGCAAGGTATAGTGCTAGGAACTGGAATGCAGGTAAGGAATATGAAGTTAGTCCCTAACTTCAAATAAATTACAATCTAATAGATAACAACAGTCAAAAGGAATCTAGGAAGTGGGGGTGGGGAATCTTATTTCATGGAGTTGAAGCCTATAGAGAGCTATAAGGTGCAGAGAGGAGAATCTGGAAACATCTTCTTTCCTCTATAAAGTAAAGCTTTAAAAGGAATTTTGTAATCTACCTTCCAAATCTCCAATCAGAGAGGAGAGAAGAATAACTTATGTGGAATACAAGGCTTCAGTTTACAGCATGGTAATGAGATTAGAAGTGATGAGTTTATCCTGAAAGAGGTATCTTGAAACAGGGAGAGCTGCAGATGGAGAGTGGAATGAACAAATATAATGCAAAATTTTTGTGTGATAAGAAATGACAAGCATGAAGAATGAAGAGAACCATGTAAAGGTATGTAGGAAGTGATGCAAAATAAAACAAGAAAATTCAAGAATTCATATATAGACTGTAACAATTTAAAAGGAAAAACCAAAATCTACAAAACAATGGAAAATAAATGTTGTAGAACTACAAAGAGCAAGCAGGACCATCATGTGTGATATTAGTGGTAGGAGGTCCACAAATAAAGAACACTGCATATATTTGCATGTTTTTGTTGTATTTTTCTTTATTTTTTTACTTTGATAAGAGATCACTTAATGGAAAGAGGGAGAAGTAGAATTCTGGGGAATGTGAAGGTGACATAAAACAATCATTTTTAAAAGAAAGCAATATTTTTAATAGAAATTTATGAAAAAAAGAAAAAATATCAGCCAAAGTTGCAATGAAGTAAACAAAGAGTCACAAATGTATAATATAATTAATGATTCTTTAAATGTGAGATACTTTCCAGTGAATGAATTAATCAATGGGTAGATATAGTGCTGAGGGAATTGAAGCATATCCCTGTTAACATCTCACAGTAAATAAAATCAGGAGACAGTGGAAATTGCAGCTAAGAGGAAGAGAATTAATTGATTAGAAAGAATACCATCATAGATAAAATAAATAAGTTGAATGAAAGGGGTTATAAATCAATTGTACTCCTCTTGGTTAAATCACATCTGAAGTAAATTATTAAATTTTACATACCATCATATGGAAGACCAAATTCTAACAAATCAGAGAAGGTTATAGGGAACATGGCATAGTATAAAAAGAAAACTGGATTTGGAAACACAATACCTGGGTTTGAATTCCAACTCTGAAGCTTATGTGTGTGTGTGTGTGTGTGTGTGTGTGTGTGTGTGTGTGTGTGTGTGCATGTGTGTGTGTGCGTGTGAATATACACACAGTCATCTACATATACACAGATAAGTATCTGCATTTATAGGTATACATGTTTATGTGCTTATATAGGTTATCACATGTCCTTATAACTGTACATGCATTATGTTTTTGTGTATAAAACATGTATATTATATTTATATTCACACATATACATATTTATGTAGATATAGAACTATAAACTTTAGAATACAAGGCTTAATGAGGAAATTATTTTTGTCTTCAAACATTAAAAAATTTTAGGAAAATTGGAGATGAAGATCAATGGATCTAAAAAAATCTTCCTATTCAATAGAACAGATATGAAGTCTCTTTCAATTCTATGATTATTTGAAACTATAGGAAGATGGATTTTTGCATAACAAAATCAAGTTTCAGACAGCATATAGAGAAGTTCTTCATAGTCTTTAGTTCAAATCTTCTGATGCATACCAACTTCATGAACATGGGTTTGTCACATAACCTCTCATGCCTAGGTGATTCTTCAAGGCTCAATTTCTCATAAGAAACTCCTTCACATCAGGGGAGAGAATTTCCACATTGGATGAATCCTATGGGATTCAGGAAACAGATATAAAGAAAGAAAAAAAGAATAATTTTAAACAATTGTAACTATCCAAAAAGGGAGAAGGGTAGAGAAAGAATGGGTTGCTTAAGGAGATAACTCATACTTAGGACTAAAATTCTTAAAAAGGAGATATAATGTTCTTTTGTTGAGTATATTTTTAGAAGAAATCTCTAAACAGGCATGAGTTGGATCAGATGGCCTCTGGGATCATTTCCAATGATGAAATTCAATCACAGCAGGAAAATGTAATGAAAGGAATCTGATGACAATGAAAAAGAGCAGTGATGAATGATAGTAGGAATGATATCAAAGGTAAAAGAAAAGAATCTTTTCCCAAGGAGAATATTAATTTCTTTATATAAAATGATTGAGAAATATTATGGACAAAGTTGTAAACAGGTAAGATAAAGATTTTAGAAACTTCAAAATATTTGAGAAAGAAGTTGGGAGAAGCATTCTGTGTCTTAGTCAAGGAGAAGCAAGGTTGTCAGGTTAACAGCAAGAAGGGAATAAGCAGAACTTGAGTTTTGAGAAAATGTTTGGGATAAACAGGGGATCAAAATTAGGAATGGATAATGATTGAAATAGATGAATATCAGTGATCACTGCTGAAGGATTACTATGAATTTATAATTGATATAATTGATATAATTCCCTAATTTTCCTTAAAAAAGCAACTTCATAGCCACATAGTACACTTGCTTAAATGTAATATTGATAACTTTTGTAATGTAAGTATTGATAATTATCTCCTATATCCTTCCCCCTCCTGCTACAAAAGAACTATCCTTAAACACAAACTTTTTTTAATTAATGTAGGGAAAGGTAATTTGACTAAAAAATTATATTGAAAACAGATTTGATATTATATGTAAAGTACCACTATTCTTGAGGCTCATCATTTTAAAGGAGCAGAGAGAGCTGTTTTCTTTCATTTTAGGAATAAAGTCTGTTCTTTATAATGCAACAATATTCAATATGAATTATGCTGTTACAGTTATGTTATATAATACACTTTTCATAAGTTCATGTAAGTTTTGTCATGCACCAGTTCATATAAGTTTTTCCATGATTCACTTTATATCTCTTTTATATCCATTCATTACAGTTTCTTTAGCCATTCCTCAACCCATGGACATTGCCATTGTTTTCATTTCTTTGTCACTGCTCTTACTGTTGTTGCCATTATTACTTTGCTACTGCTGTTGTGCTGTTGTTCAGTCTTGTCCAACTCTTCTTCACCCCATTTGAAGATTTTTTAACAGAGAAACTGAAGTGATATGGTTTTTTTCCAGTTCACTTTCAAGATAGAAAACTGAGGCAAAGAGTTTTAAATGATTTGCACAGGGTCATATATATTGTAAGTGTCTGTAGTTTGAATTGAACTCAAGAAAATGAGAATTCCTGATTTCAGGTCTAGCACTTTATCTACTGTGCCACCTAGTTGCACTACTATGACTACTTTACTACTACTACTACTACTACTAACTACTACTACTACTACTATTACTACTACTACCACCACAGCTACTACTATTTCTACTACTACTTTACTACTACTAAGTACTGCTACTACTACCACCACCACTACTAACTACTATTATTACTACTACTATTACTATTACTACTACTACTACTAACTACTATTATTACTACTATTACTACTACTACTACCACCACTACTACTACTGCTACTACTACTACTACTACTTTCACTACCACTATTACTACTACTACTGCTGCTGCTGCTGCTGTTGCTGCTACTACTACTACCAATTTTACTACTACTACTACTACTACTACTACTACTACCACTACCACTACTATCAGGACTACAACTACTACAAGTATGACATATATACATATAAACTATATAATATATTATTAATGCACATGCAAAATTCATTCAATATACATACAATGTAAATAGCATATAAAATATGCATAGTATATATACATGTATTATTACATAATGTGAGAAAGAGAAATTTTTGTCAATGATATCCTGGGAATATATGCCTAGGCATGGGTTCTTCACTATTCATAGAAAGTTTTTACTGTCTGATGTCCTGAGCAGAGAAAGTAGAAGTGTAATAAATTAATTGAAATCTAATATTTTATTAAATTGAAGAATTATGGAGTATATCACTAATATTTTGCTATAACTGAAAGAAAGAAAGAAAGAAAGAAAGAAAGAAAGAAAGAAAGAAAGAAAGAAAGAAAGAAAGAAAGAAAGAAAAACTATTGTTTAACACTAAAAAACAACACAATAGGAACAACATCAACATAGCTTGAAGGAAGGCAGGAAGGAAGGAAGGAAGGGGGGAGAAGAGGGAAAGAAAGCAGGAAAGAATGAAAGTAAAAGAAATATTAGTGTTGGAAAGAAACTCAGAGGCCATTGAATACAAAATATTTCTCAACAGGAAAGTCTTCCACAGCAAATACATATTGTCTTCTATTAGAATACTTCTAGCAATGTAGAATACACTACTTCCTAAGACGGTCCATTTCATTTTCAGACAGTCTGTGAGAGAAATTTTGTTTTGTTTTGTTTTGTTTCCTTATTTTAAGACAATTAAACTAAAGAATGAGTAGAACAGGGACTAGAAGGGCAGCAATAGTAAAAGATAGGATAAAAAAATAATATGTAGTTAAGTATCAGTAAGGAAGTGATAGATTTGTAGGAATAGAATCTTGTAATCTAAATGGGGAAAGTTTTGGGATCTAGTGTTGTTTTAATAACTGTAAAGTTTAAAAGGTATAAAAGTAAAGAGGATTGGAGGAAGAGGTCTGTTATCTTTTTTAAAAGAATTAAGACAGGGTCTGCTAGGTGGCACTTTGGATAGAACACCGGCCCTGGAGTCAGGAGTACCTGAGTTCAAATCTGGCCTCAGGCACTTAATAATTACCTAGCTGTGTGACCTTGGGCAAGCCACTTAACCCCATTGCCTTGCAAAAAAAAAAAAAAGAATTAAGACACATGCTCTTAAGTACAATGATTTCCTGAATCAAAGCAGACACCTTGTTTTTTCAAGTTCAGAATCAGGACTCAAGGCTTAATTGACTCTCTCCCTGATTTCCTTGTAACATTTTTCTTCCACAGCATTTTCCAATAGCTAGGAATTTTTACCAATTGATATGCAGGCTTTTCTCTTCTCTCTTTGCCTCTCTCACCTCAACAAATCATATGTTGAGCTTTGTTGTTGTGCTATTGTTGTTTAACACCAAAAAAACAACAATAGGAACAACAGCAACATCAACATAGCTTTAAGGAGACCACATAATACTGTGGAAACTCCAGATATGACATATGAAAACATGGTTTCAAATCCTGCTTCTGCAGCTTACTACTTGTGTTAGCATTGGCAAGTCAATTATCTTTATGTGTACCTCAGTTACCTCCTCTCTTGTAATACAAATCTTCTAAGGCAATTTCAGTCCTATACTCCTAGTAAATGTTGCAAGAAAGTTATGGATTAAACCTGGCAAACATAATTTTGAAAAATTTTAGTAATGCCTTATCCTAAAATTTAGACTTTTACTTCCTTGATTTCTCTGCTACTTGATTGAACTGATTAAAGAAAAAAAAGTCTTGTGTTATTCTCAACCCATCTTCCAGTCCCAGAGTCAGTTAGCCTACTTCTGTCTTGGATGTTTGTTCCAGTTCTAGTTTCTCATCAATAGTAACTGGATCTGAGAAACTAGATTTGACAGACCAGGTAGTTTACTCAACCATTCTAAAACCTTTTACCATAAATCTTGCCTTATGATACAGATAACCTAGCTTTATAAGGGATATCCCCTTCCATCTTTTCATTAAAGGTCTAACAGATCATACCTTGCACTTCATGTTTTAACTTTGTTCATCTTCTTCACCTTAAGTTTTACTTTCTTTGGATTTATTAAAAACTTATTCTCTCAGATTCTCTAGAAATATTCCTTTCCAGAGCTTTCAGTTTCCTTTCCTAAGTTGCATACCTCTAATACTATTTACATCATTTTTCCTTAAAGAATTTGGATGGTCCCTGTCTCAACATATTCTTTTTGTATTTGACCTATTTCCAACAGCTAAGAGTTCTACAAACTGATATAAAAATTGATATTCAATCATAGGTTGAGTTTTGTTGTTGTTGCCATTGCTATTTAACACCAAAAAACAATGGGGGAACAAAAAAAGCTTTAAGGAGAATACATAATACTTCTTTACTTTTATTAAGCAAATTCACCAGCTTCATTTGCTTTTATATTCTTTCCTCATTATTTTGTCTTCACACTACAGATAATAAAGTTTAGTTAATAAATAGGTTGAGTTTCCATTTTGGTTCAAAACCTTTCCCTTCTTTCATACACCTGTGTTCAAGTGCTCCTTTCTCAGACTTCCCTAGATCCCAGATCATCAGGCTAACAGAGGTATCTGGCAACTCACCCTTTTCTACTCAGTTCTCTATCTTCAGTTATATATGCCTTCATGCCTTCACCATTCTTCAATGAAACAATGTTTTCTTAAAAATAGTGCAAAAGAGAAAAAATATGGGGTATCTAGGTGGTGCAGTATATAGAGACTGGCCTGGGAGTCAGAAGGACTAGAATTTGAATCTAGCCTCAGACACTTAATAATTGTCTAGCTGGGTAAAAATTATAATTATAATTATATGTATTTTGGACATATAATAATGACTACTCCCTCTTATGACTAAAGGATGGGTTATGCCATTACCTACATACAATCTCATGTATATACATACACATCTCACACACACACACACACACACACACACACACACACACACACACATTCTTTCTTTCTGAAATTCTCACTACCAATGAAATAAATCCAGTTAGTTTAGTGTTGTCATATAACTCTGAAAGAATACATTTATTATACAGGATTCCCAACTCTATTATGAACAAATTTCTGAAATATTTTCCAAAAGTATACTAAAGTGTCAAAGTCACGAGTAGGGCAATTCAAATGCTCTGATAAAGTTGTTTGTTTCTCCCACTTACTACAGAGGTTTTACAAATAGTTAAATCTGATAATTTTCAATATTTGTCTGATTCTTCAGTAATCACCAAATTCACAGTCATTTTTCAAACATGCAAATGAACCATAAGAATATCAACTCCAAAAAAAATGAATGAATTTGGAATCTAAATGAAGGATGCATTTATTTGCTTATATTCTTAACTAAAGCTGTCGTTCTGTTTAACTGTTATAATAAAGGCATGCAACATAAACTGCTAAGATGTGTTTAAAAGACAGTGTTTTAGAGACAATCATAAAATCTTTCAAATATTCAATAATCAATGTTGATTTAATACTTTATTTAACTTTTATTATTTTATAGAAATTTTATATTTAAAATATGTTTTTTTAGAAAATTTAGGTACTAACAATGGTATGGGCCAGAAATGCCACAAAGCACAGGAAATGTCCTTTGTAAAGATATGGCAGTTTTCAAGACCTCCAACTTTGACAAAAAGGAATTAATAGCTATAAAGAATTTATGACAGAAGAAATTCTCAAACATTTGGCACATTATTTGTCCAAAACCACAAAATGATGTGTAAGCAGCTCAAGTAGATCTCAAGAGAAATAATTGGTTTCTACTCACTGGAAAAGAGTCTCACAATTTGTCACATTGGAAATCTTCCATTCCTTTTTTACTGAAATTCATTTTACAAGTGTGAAATGTGGAAAGCTCCTTGCTATCCTGCAGTGTTATATATAAACTGTGTATTCCTAAGACACAAGATAATTCAGAAAATCTAGAGGAGAGAGGAACTGTTGCATACTATATATTACTTTCCCAAATACCTCACACACATAGCATACTGATTGATGTCAAAGTGATTTGTGTTTATTTTTTCCTGCAACAGAAGGTGATACTAAATTTTTATTAGTACAGCACTTTTGATCCATCTAATAAGAGAGAAAAAATAAAATTATTAAAATACTGCTTTATTAATTTAAAAAATCATAGCAGTTATCTCAAAGTGATATCAGTTTCCTGATTCTTGAAAAAAATCTAGGTAAATATTTTAACTTCTAGGAACTCATTTCTATGTATATTCCCTGGATTTTAACATTTAATTTTATATATTGTCAATATTTAATTATTTCATATGTGTCAATTTATTTTCCCCAGATAGGAAAATTCCTTAAGCTTCATAGCCATACCTTATCTATATTTTGTATTGGTGCTTGGAACAAAATGTCTGTTTAAGAAACACTTATTAATGTTTTATTTTTTAATTTTTTAATTATATAGAAACATTTTACAGATGAGTTGTGAAAATAAACTAGGGTGATCTAATTGCATGATTAATCAAAGTTATCTCCAAATAAATTACCTTGGACATGTCACTTTGCATCTAAATAGCTAATTTCCTCATATGCAAAATGAAGGTGTCTAAGTAATATTTCATAAATTTCCAACAAACATGCTAACAAAAAAATACTGCTGGGAATTAAAAACATAAAACAAAGTAGAAACAGAACTGAATTCTATAGTTATCAGTTTGAGCAATGTGAGAGCTATTTGGTGCTGAGTCTCAAGACTTTTGAATGTTTTTTATCAGCTCATGATAGGTGTATTGCAACCCCTAAAGGAGTTCATCATCTTCATATTTAAAGTCTGGGGACAGAAATTCAAATTCTCTTCCTAGACTGTACCTCCTTTTTAAACCCACCTTACCTTTTGCATCATTTTTTCAAACTCAAGTAGTCACAAAGACATCATCTGAACCCTTAACATTCTCAGTTTGTTTTCTCTCCATCTCTACCCTACCAAAACTTAAGAAATTTTAGCAAGGCTTTCGAGATAACTGCTGATGTTCTCATATGTCCCCATATGAATGACAGGAATAGCTAGTGTTTATCAGGTTTTTCAATCTGAGGTCTTTATGACATCTTGGACACATGCTATGGAAAGACAAGAGTATTTATTATTGTTTATGTCAGTTTTCCAACTGCCTGAATACTCTGCAACAGGATGTCACCAAGTTATGGTAACTTTTTGATTCAATCTCTTTTTTTCCACCCCCCCCCAAGATTATTTTTTTTATTTCTTGATCAATATTTTGTTTTCCTTTTCTAATTATATGATATGGCAATTTTTCAAAATTCATCCATTTACAAATTTATGAGTTACACATTTTACTACAACTCTCCTTTCCCTCCCCCATCCCCAGGGCAGTGAACTGTCTGGTATAAGTTGTACATGGACGTTTGTGTTTAACTTAATTACATATTAGCCATTTTGAAGAAGAAGAAGAATTATGACTAGGGGAAGGAAAGAAAATCATAAGATAGGAAGGGAAAACATGAGTTTTAAAATAGTAAATATAGTATACATTCAGGTTCCATCTTTTTGTACCTCTGAATGTGAATACTATTGTTATAGCTGGTCTCTCAGGGTTGTGCTAGATGTCTCAACTGTTAAAAGTAATTTCATCTATCATAGTTGAGCTATTCAAAATGTTGTTGTAAAGGTTTACAATGTTCTCTTGATTCTGCTTTCACACAGCATCAGTTCATGTAATTCTTTCCATGATTCTCTAAAGTCTGACCACCCATGATTTCTTATAGAACAATAGTACTCCATAACATTCATGTATCAAAACTTGTTCAGTCGTTTCCCAATTGATTGTCATCTACTCAATTTCCGATTCCTTTAAATATTTTGAAACATGTGGTACTTTTTTCCATTTTTTAGATTTCTTTTGGATACAAACATAGTAACAGTATTGCTGGGGCAAAGGGTATGATTAGTTTTATTGCTCTTGGGACATAGTTCCAAGTTTCTCTCCAGAATGATTGAATAAGTTCACAAGCCCATCAATAGTGTATTAATATCTCAGTTTTCCCACATTCTCTCTAAACTTCAAGCTCATTATCTAGATTATTTCTCATTTTATTACACCAATGGAGCCAACTTACTTCTTGAAGCAAAATGTAGTCAAACAGTCCTGGATTAAAAGTTAGAAGATGTGTGTATTTATATACATATATACATATTTGCATACATTTATCTAAATATAAATATATCCAAATACACGCATTCTTATCTCTATCCAACCCTGAATATTAATTAAATTAAACCAAGTAACCCAAATAATCTCACTTAACTTAGGTTTTCCCCAACATGAAAGGGGAGATGGTTCCTTAAATGGATTCTGTGACTCAACCTAATATATTCAAAGTGCTTCACAACCCTCAAGAAGTCACAAATTATTTTTAACACTACATAACGAACCCTGGTTTCTGAGATTATATTCTAATAGTTATGGTTTTTGTCATTGCCACTACTGTTGCTGCAAATATCCAAATCTTTCTTCTTTTGCTTGTCTGTGTTTCATTCTTTTACCCTCTGAACCATGAAAAAAAGTTTATATTCCCCTTTGCCCTTTGGCATACTTTTTCTCCTTTATTTTATCTTTGAAACACTTATATTCATTCACTGAATGTTTTATTCCCTTGGATAACATCAAAGGAACATGTCCTGGTGTCATGGAGCTCACACTCCAGTAAATAGTGTTGGATTTAGATTCTACCCTTAAATTCTGATTTAGGAGGTGGCTAGGCTAGATTGCACAGTGGCTAGAGCACTGGCCCTAGATTCAGAAGGACCTGAGTTCAAATTTGACCTCAGACACTTACTAATTACCAGGCTCATGACCTTGGACAATTCACTTTAGTCGATTTGCCTTGAAAAAAGCAACAAAAAAATTCTGATTCTGCCATCTGTATTACCTGGGGCAAGGAATTTGATCTCTCTCTTTTCCTAATCTCCTATAGCTTTACAAAAGAGGTCATAGAACTCTCTGACTCTATGGAGAACTAGATCTCCATCTACCTCTAAATGTATGATCTTGTGATATGGTTGTATGTTTTTAGTATTACCCTGAGGTGTTCTCTAACAACTTTCAGTAAAATAATGTATTTTTCACACTTGATGGTTCTTTTTTCATCTTCTTATTCCAAAAGACTGTGATTATCTAATCCTGTATACTGCCACCATCCCACTGAATGTTGATGAAGCAAAAGTAAAGTTATCATTGATAAGATTAGTCTCTCCTCATTGGAAGCTTCCAACAGAAAGATAAAATGAAGATACTCTATAATTTCCCTTGGAAACTATTCATTTACATTTACTTTTAGGAATTTTAAATAAATAAAAGAAAAATATCAAGCCCTTTTAGAAATTTCTGACAAACAAGTAAAAAAAATTCTGCTAGTATGTAAGAAATATTCTTAGCTATTTTATCATGATACTGCTTATACCAAAGTCCAGTAAATCTATTTGAAAAGGGAAGAGAATGATTTATTTATCAAGAGAACTCCTTTAAATTTAAAAAGGAAATAAGTGTTCATAAAACTTGGGCTGTGACTCATAGAACAAAAATCACATAACTCATTTTTTCTTGTTTTTATAGAAGAAAAGGGAGGATGTCTCCTGCACAATTGCTTTAGCAAAGTCCTCAAGAAAACCTGAAGTGATTCATGGAGATATGCTAAATCAAAGGATTCATTCTTGTGCCACATAGTAGACTCTTCCTATGAAGAAAGCCAGAACCTATAAGAACAATTTAGCTGGCTTGCTCACTGGTCAAAGAATGCAGAAGAGACTTGTCTTAAAAAATTAATAATATTTATCAGGTAGAAAAAGAAATATAGTTCTTCTAAATGACTCCACAGATACTTTGAAGTATGCCAAACACAAGGCATCATCAATAAGATAACAAAGTCACAGAAATATGCTCTAACAAGAAATCATTAGTCTGTATAGAATTAGTTGCAAAAAACTCCAAACCTGTGAAATTATAATACATATTGTTGGTAAATTATTTCATAATTCCTTAAATCTTCCTTCCTTTGCAAAACAGTTTGAGGAGTCTGATCCAGGACTTTATAGCCAGGTGCCAAGAAAGGATGAAAGTTTTAGCTTCTTTCTCAATAATCTTCAGGATTTTATTTACTCACTTAACAAATATTCTTTAAGAATCTACTATAAGTAAGGAGCAGAAAGAGGCAATGGACAAACAAAGGAAAAATTGAAATAGTCTCTGACCTCAGGAAGATTATAATCTCTCGAGATACAAAGAATCATTCTAAGAACCTTTTAACATCCCACTTTCTCTATGAATAGAACTGTGAAGAGGAGGTAACATTTCACCCAGGACATACTGTACTATAGAATCACTGTATGCAGTCAGTTTATTCATAGCATTATGCTTGTAGGTTGTGAATGCCAATAATAGCTTCTACAACTCAGTTCTGTTTTGTGCTTCAGGGGTTTTTATTAAGTTTTATAATTACTGTCATAGTGTAAAAACTATTCAAAAATGCAGATTGTAAGGAATCCATTAGCATGATAACAGCTCAAGGCAAACACAAAACTCTAACCTGTCACAGAACTTTTTTCCTTAATGCATTTTTCTTACATTTTTAGCCTTATGCTCGTCCATAATATTCCCAACAATTTTGGTTCAGAAATTGTAATATCTGGATGGCTAGGTAGCACAGTGTATAAAGCACCATCCCTGGAGTCATGAGTTCCTGGGTTCAAATCTGCTCTCAAACACTTAATAATTACCTAGTTGTAGCCTTGGGCAAGCCACTTAACCCCATTTGCCTGGAAAAAAAAACAAACTAAAAAAAATTATAAGATCAAAATCTGAAGAAGCCATAGAATTCAATCACAAGTGTTGGTTTTATCCTAAATATTCAATTTGTGAGTGTATGGACAAATTTGAAACAGTTCTATGAACCCTTTATTTACATGGCAAATAACATTAAAGGAATTCATTGTGAGGCACATGTTTAATTACTGAAGAATATACCCCCCCAAAAAAAAAAGATTATGACAAAGGTCCCTACTTTCATGGAACTTGTTCTTGTTGAGGTGATGATCAATGCAAATAAACAATTAAAATGCAAAATGTAATGAGGCCAGCATATGGGAGAGAAAGGGAAATTTCCAAGGACAGAGAGAGAGAGAGACTCACAACTGTAGGAATGAAGAAGACTTCATGGAAGAGATAATAATCGAGCAGGTTTCCCATTCTATCTTCCACACAGTGGCCAAAGTAATTTGTTAAAAACAAATCACAGATTTGTTTTGTCTCTCTCTGTCTTTGTCTCTGTTCCTCTCCCTCTGACTCTCTGTCTTTGTTTCCTCTCTCTCTCTCTCTCTCTCTCTCTCTCTCTCTCTCTCTCTCACAAACACACACACACACACACACACAAAGACACATACATACACACACACACACATACAAAAACAAACACAGGCACATAAACGGTACAGAAGGGCAAAAAATACTTAAAATACTTAGTTATTTCACTTTTATTCTTTGGATAATTTTTTGATTTTGCAGGCAGTGGGCTTAAGTGGCTTGCCCAAGGTCACACAGCTAGGTAATTATTAAGTGTCTGAGATCACATTTGAACTCAAGTCCTCCTAACTCCAGAACCCATGCTCTATCCACTTTTCCACCTAGCTTCCCCGCTTTGGGCATTTAATAAATCTTGTTAGATGATTGGTTGATGAGTAAGGCAAGCTAAACATACGAGCATGGTGTTCAAATTGGGGTGATAGACTGAAAAAATATATAGATTCGAAAAGTGTATGGAGCATTTGCAAAATATATAGTAATCTGCTTGGACAATGAGGAAAATGACTTCATTTGGCAGAAAATTTCAGAAGACTCCAAATTTCATAATATGGAATTTGCATCCTCTTTAATAATTAATAGAGAACTATTGAAGACTTTTTTTATTAATCAAAAAGACTAAAGACGAAGCTAAAATGAATGAAACCTGACTTCAAATCCCAGTACTATTAATGACACTGCCATTGTCCTAGTATCCAATGCATGGAACATCATCTCAGTCACCCTTACAGGTAAATCCCCATGTACAAGAATGTTCCTAAACTTTTGCAAACCTCATTTTCATATGTAATAATATTTGCACCATTTACCTTATAGGATTGCTATGAAGAAGCCTTTCCTCAATGAAAACCTGCATAAAGTTGAAAAGGTTGTTCAGAAGAGGGTGCAAATGACAGCTAAAAACAAACTTTACCAAGGTAAAGAAACTTCACTGACTCCCTTATCACTATTATTAAATGAAAAATCTTCAATTTAACCTTTGAATACTTTCACAATGTGTTCTTTCCAAAGTTTTTTCTATCTGTTTGCATATTATCCTTCTTTCACTCCTATTATAAATTGTACATTTTAACCAGAGGTAAACAATTTAATTACTATTAGAAAGTTCTATACCCTTCCTCCATTCTCCTGCATGTAGCCCATATCTGAATGAACTTCCTTCTAAATTCCATCCTGTTAAGTTTCTTTAGTATTCCTCCAGGTTCTCTGCATATACCATCTCCTAGAAAACTTCTCAGATCATTAGTTGTATTAGTACTTTCTCCTTTCTCCTCAAATTATTGCATTTACTTGAATATTTGCCATGGTTATTTGATGATTTGTTCTTCTTTATGGTTATCAAATTTATGACAAATTAATCAATTGTGAAATGAATGACAATGAGTGTGGACCTCTCTAATATACTCAACTCCTCTGATACCACCATCACAATAAGTCCCCATCACTTCATAAAATTCTCTTTTTGGTCATTCAAAGTTCTTCACAATCTGCTTTTTATCCCTTCTAATTTTTATTACATCTTATTTTCATCTACTCAGCAAATCAATGTCACTGGCCTCCATGCTATTCCTTTACCTTTGTCTCTTTTTCTCCCCAATCCAGTCATTTTGCTGACTGTCCTCTAGACACAGAATGCTCTCCCACCTCATTTCCAATCCTACCCTGTCTCCCTGACTTCCTCCAAGACAAAATTAAAATTTCACATTCTATAGGAAGCCATTTCTGAATTCTTTTAACTCCAGTACCTCCCTCTTGTTGATTATTTTCAATTCATCCTATATATAATTTGTTCAAATAATTATTTTGTTGTCTCCAAGTTAAATTTTTGCCCTCTTCTAGGGCAGAGACTGTGTTTGAATTTATTTGTAGTCCTAGCTCTTAGTATAGGGCCAGACTCATAAGTATTTAATAAAGGTTTTCCCCCACTCCTTTCCCCAAACTGAGTGACCATGAGGAGGTCATTTATCTACTTCATGTCCTTGTCAGAGTATATCTTCAAATCTATTTTATCACAGTGTCTAAACTGGAACACAGTTTTCTTATACCCTAGTCCATAAAACATGAGATCATTTCATACATTTTTGTTTAAAATATGCTTTAACAACAGTTCAGTAATGACTATAAGGAAATACATCTTGATGGAGAATGATTTATAATCATTTTTCTTCATAGTTCCCCTTTATGCCTAACATTTCTATCAGTCCTCCTACTCCATCCCTATTCCCTATCAGGTACCAGCTGTGCTTAGCAAGTTTTCATATCAAGTCTTGGATTCATATTAAAGCTTACAACCCACCTCCTTCATAAAGTGTTCCTGAACTTAGTCCAGCCCACATTGATGTGTTTCTTCTCTGAACTCTTTAGTTTTTAATGTGCCTGTCCTTTTGACACTGGGTTGTTTTGTTAATTATTCCAAATTTTGTATGTGTCTTTTCCCCAAGTATTTTTAAGTTCAATGAGGGCAAGAAATGTATCCTGTTTTTGTTTTCTTGTCAGCCCTACCATGGTATAATCACTTACTCAATCTTCAGAACTCTTAACAACAATGGTAGCTACTACTCAGAATTATAAGTGGGGCTTAACCATAGGTCATGCCAAGTTTAAAGAGTACCTGGTTCCATTGACATGGAGGAGTGCCCCCAATTCATACAATGGGGGAGGGGTAAAATTAAAAGATAATGGTCTCCAACTTAGCAGCAAATAGAGAGCAGAGGTGGAAGACCATGGTCTCTCAAAGTAAGATAGATTAGGAGGAAATTGTATTGAAATTTAGCACCTAAGCAGTCAGTTGCCTCTACCCTCTGATTGAAGGGATAGAAGATGGAACATTAAATTTCTCCCAAAGTCTTCTGTTACATAGAGCTCAGAACTTTACAGGATATGCTTCATTTTCCATCAGTGTTCTACTTGATCTTGATTCATCTGGTTATTCTCTTGTGTCCATTCAATCCCTACATTTCAGCTTCCTTTTTGTATACTATCTTTCTAACATTAGATTAAAAGAAACCTGAAGGCAGAAATTATCTTCATTTTTTAAATTTTTATCCACAGGGCTTAACACTTTGATTAATGATAATAAAAGTAGACATTTATATTACACTATGTCTAAGCAGTATACTAAGCACTTTATTATTACCATCTTAATTGTCACAATAAACATTGGAGATAATTGCCATTACTATCCTCATCTTATGACTGAGGAAACTAAGGCACACAGAGTTTAAGTGACTAGCTCAGGGTCTTATAAACACTAAGTTTATGAGGCCAAATTTGTTCTATGTGCTCACTGGACCATCCAGCTGTCCTAAGTCTCCCTAAATGTCTGGCATTTGGTAGGTGTTTAATAAATATGATTATTCAGGGGCAACTTACTTAGAGGCAACTTCTGTAATCTCCACATCCACGAGTGAGAGCAAAAGGTCTGGGGACTTATGGCCACATTTAAACTGAGGTGGGGGGTGAGTGGAAAGAATACATGGTCCAGAAAAAAATGTGACCTCCAATGATCTCCTCTTCCCTCTCCCATTTACTTTTGCCCCATCCCTAGTTAGGATAGTTTTCTACCTAGTTCAGGTAATCAGATAAGTTCTATTGCTTTGAATCTTCGTAGTGAGCTCCAATACTTCATCCTCAACTCTCTCTCCAACTATAGTTTTCCTTAACAATTATCTATTGTTTTTGTCCCATGATGAATGAAAACTCAACTTGATCAAATCTTACTCCAACTTGCTCCAAATTCATCCTACCTTCAAACATCTCCTTTTCTGCCAAGGTCCTAACTATCTTCAGGGTCCTAATTTTGCAAGATTGGAGTCATCTTTGTCTCTTTTCTACACTCCCTCCTCTTTTTCAAATTAGCTTCTAGGTCTTTTTCAAGTCTACAATAAATCACATAACTCTATTTGTCCCCTTTTAAACTCTTCTTTCCCAGTCCCTTCTCAACTCTAACTACAATAATAACCTCCTGATTGGGCTCACAATTTTTATCTGACTATTCTAATTCCAGATTCAGGGAGTAGCAGTAGCTTCCTATTACCTCCAGAATAAAAAAGAAATATTTCAGTTCATCATGCAAAATACTGGATCCTGTCAAGGACAATAACCTGCTAATGTGTGGAGTGTTCCATATTAAAAACAAAACAAAACAACAACAAAAAACTCATACTGTTAATAAACATTTATTAGTTTCCTAAGATGTGCCAGATACTGTGCTGGTAGGGATAAAAAAAGAAACAAATGATAGTCTTTGCTCTCAAGAATCTAATCCTTTAATGAACAAGACAACAAATAAACAAATATGTGTAAATTAGCTATATGCAGGATAAATAGGACTTCAAAAGAAAAGAGAAGGCACTGGAATTAAGAGGAATTAAGAAAGGCTTCTATAGGAGCTAAGATTTTAGTTGAACTTAAAGGTAGCCAGGAAAACCATTAAGCAGAAATGAGCAAGCTCAGTTCATGTGCCAAAATTTACAATAGCTTTTTGCATTATCTCTAGTTATTAGTACCCCCTCCTTCCACAGATCATTATATACATGCTGTTCCCTTACAATGCAATCTTGGCACCTTGAGAACAGGGATTTTTTTTTTCATTCTATCTCTGTATATGCAGGTACCTAGTAGCTGCCATACCTGTATAGAGTAGATACTTAATAAGTACCTATTGAATTATATTTGATCAGATGGAGTTATTAGATTGAATTGCATCAGATTGCATTGGATTGGAATCTAACAGGTGATGGATTAGAGAAAGCCCTTCTCTCCCAACAACAAAACAATTTTTCAGTGTCTTTATTCCCTACCCCTTCCACTCAAAATTGAGAACAAATTACTTGCAATTCTTTAAAGTTAAAAAAAACTGTAGCTTTGCTGTAACTTAATATTTTAGAATTCTTCTTGAAGCCCAGAGTGTTTATTCCATTATACCATGTTGTCATATTAGCCATGAGTGTCATATGTAAAGTAAAATTATTGAAAGCAACATTAAAATAATTGTCACACGTCAAGGACAAATGGTTATTTTCTCTTAGGCTTTTTTGAACAGAATAATTTTGTGTTCTATGTGTGTGTATACATACATATATATATATATATATATATACAAAATCCTAATCAAAAGAAATTAAGTAGTGATAATTCAAATCTTTTCAGGTATTATTAAATATGGGAAATCATGAATCATCAGAAATTGATGTTCTTTAATTATATAAGAATATTCATGCTAACAGCATAGAACATTTAAAATAGAAAGTGAAAACAAAAATGAAACAGTCAATCTGCTTTCTGGTTAGCTCTGTGAAATTTTTCCTCTAGAATACAAGCAGACTGTTTTCATAGCTCCCATCTTTCTTTTGCATATTTCTATATCCTTCAAGTTTAAAATCAACTTGAGGAAGATTAAATGACAAGCCTAATTCTCTTATGTAACTTACTGGTTATGGATGCAATTCCAAAAATAGTTCTAAAGATGCTTTTGTTAATAAAAATATCATTGGAATAAATGTCTATAATCTCAAAGTGACTACTTTGAATGGATTAATACTTATATAGAGATAGAAATTCTAGTATAATTACTTAAAAACACTTATCACTTTTAATAATATATATTTTGTCTTTTGAAGTCCAGTCATAATATTATATCATGAAAAATAATTTTTATAGAATAACAAATTGAAAAGGTAGAACTTCAATGCATATTGCAGTTCACCATTCAGAAAACACAGCAGGAGGTATAACTGATATGGAATAGCTTCTGAATTTGTGCCTTCAGGTTCAAATTCAAGTCTATAGCCTTTGGTTTCAGCCATCAATCAAGTCAAATCTGAGGAGAGTTTTTGTTTGTTTGTCTACTTGTTTTTGGTTTTGTTTGATTGTTTGTTTGCCTTTTGGCATAGTCTAGACATAGCAAAGTGAGGGATCCAGGAATAAAAACCTTAGTGCAAATTAGAGCTGGTTCATGAATCTTAATGAAAGAAAAGACTTGCATAACATGAGTTAGTTACATATGAAACTTCTAATGTTGATAAAATGACTGCTCAGGAAAGCAAAAAACTTTGAAGATTGAAAACTACATAATAACTTGATTTCCATAGTCTGTTTGTTTTAGAGAAAATCACAAAGGAATAAAGAAGACAACAAAACATACATTCTTGGTTTGGCTTCTCATAAAGGTATCTATTGTTTACAGTTCAGTTGTTTTTCAGTCTTAGCCATCTCTTTGTGACTTTATTTCTTAGGAAAGTTACTGGAGTGGTGTGGCATTTCCTCATTCTGTTTATTTTACAAATGAAAAGACTGAGTTAAACAAGGTTAAATGACTTGCCTGGGGTCACCTAGCTAAGTAAGTGTCTGAGGTCAGATTTCACTAGGATGAATCTTTCTGACTCCAGATTGGGCACTCTATCTCTTGTGTACAAAGGTGCATCTAAATTCACTGAATATGCAGCCTAAGGATATGCAGCCTTAAAGATAGCTATTAAAATCTCCCTAAAAAGTCACTTGGAATAATATAAATTCAATGAAAGCATTCCTTCACCGTATAAGTTATCATAGAAAAAATAAAGTATGAAATATGGGATAATATACAATGAAACTGTGAGGTCAAATATAATCTTAAATGATAGTTTATTTTGTTACTCCACTTAATCAGTTTACATACACTTCAGAAAACTGTGTGATATACAGACATATCACTCATGGTTAATTTAACATAATTTTTGTTGTTTCTATAAAACATTGGACATTCAAGTCTTTGGTCAGACAGTTAACCCTCTATTTATTATAACATTGTTTCAATGAGAAAATCAAATGAGACATCATTTCAGTCTAAAATGCCTCTTACAAGAATAAAACCAGACAGAAGAAGTCAGTCTGCCTGCACAAACTTTTTCAGATGTATTAAAGTGGACCAGACATTATGTGGCCTTGGCCAAAAACAACAATCACCACCAAAGGATGAAAATGATAAGTTGATGAAAAATCAAGAGCAGGGTGCCCTGGAAGATTGTTTCCCAGCTCCTAATCTTTTTTGTATTCAAAGAGAAGGCACCAAGCCTCACCAGGAACATTCAGCAGCCCCACCACTAGTTACATAAATCTCCAAGGGCAAAATACTTTAAAAGGAACCTGTCACAGCCACATACTCCTCCCAAGAAGCTGAACCACTTTAAACCCCCTTTTTTTTTTGTTAAACTGAAAAGCTCACTAAGTATACTTTTTTTGCATGTGTCATACATCTTCCTTGTTAACCTTTCTCTGAAAAGACATGTCAGACATTATTTTCAGACAATTGTTCTGTTCAGAAAAAAAAAAAACACTAAGAGCAAATAAACAGTTGCACTTGAAGTGCGAGAGGAATGTTTTAATGGTGTTAGAAATACTTTTGCTTGGCATGCAGCATCAGTGACAAAAATAACCTAAAAAAAGCAGAAGCCTCAAAGTCTGCTAGAAAGATATTTGGGCTTATCACTAAACTTCATCTACCACTTCTCAGACCTTTCCTTTTTGCCAGCACATAATAAATGTCATGTATCCTTCATATTCATGTCAAAAATGAAAAAAAAAGTGTCTCAGCTGTGAGAAGTAAGATTTTTCATCTTTTCAAAAATGATAGACATACCCTGTTGAAGATTATAGGACTAAGATGCTAATCCTTCTGATGAATAAATATCTCTCAGCACTTGGGTTATTTCTCATGAATCACAAAGTCTGTAAATGTACCCAAACAGATAAGGTAAATCTTGGAATCTTTACTAAAGAATCAATGTCTTTTTAGGAAAAATTTTGAGTCAATTGATTTAGGAAAGGAGATGCATTTGGTTCCTCAGCCATTTGTGGAATGAAAGATTAGCATTGGTCTAGGCATTATAAGAAATTCAGATGGAGTGTGTGATTTGCCCTCAGACCATCAGCAAATGTAAATTTTGTCAAAATGGTTAGATAAGGACAGAGGAGTATTGTGACTAAACCAATGACACATGCAGTAAATGCTATTGAAATTCAAAGTAATACTTCTTGGTCAAATATAAAAACTAAAATGATTTGCATCTACCAGACACAATATGCAGTGTGCATATTTGTTTACTTATAGCAGAGGCATTCCAATGTCCTTTATTTATTTTGTTTTGTTTTGTTTTTGTTTGGGGGGAGGCAATAGGGTTAAGTGACTAATAGGGCCAGGTAATAGGGTTAAATGACTTGTCCAAGGTCTCACAACTACATAATTATTAAGTGTATGAGGTCAAGTTTAAACTCAGGTCCTCCTGACTCCAGAGTCAGTGCTCTATCCACTGCTCTACCTAGCTGCCCCCCCCACAATATCCTTCACAAGCCAAACCCTTAAGTAAAAGAACATTTCTTCATGACATTCAATTATCTTTTATCTCTTAGCCTGGAAATTCATCTTCTGCCATTAAAGGTAAGGAAACAGAAAAAAAAA
Organism: Macrotis lagotis; assembly: GCF_037893015.1. NCBI lineage: Eukaryota > Metazoa > Chordata > Mammalia > Peramelemorphia > Peramelidae > Macrotis > Macrotis lagotis. Next base: position 170,108,610 of record NC_133663.1, on the reverse strand, counting down.
TTGTTATTTTTGGCCAAGACCACATAATGCCTGGTCCACTTTAATACATCTGGAAAAGTTTGTGCAGGCAGACTGACTTCTTCTGATTTATTTTTTTTAACAACTCCCCACCTAATTCAAGATGGCACCCAGCATCATTCTATAGTTATCTAAATATATACAAACAAACCAAATCATAAAGTAAATGCAAGATCTTAGAAATAAAAAAGAAAGGGACCAGTTACATTCATGATAAAAGAAAGTCTTAAGACAAAGTAGAAATAAATGCTCCCACTATATACTAAATATTAACCAACTTAACCATTTTGAGTTCTGAAACAGATAGAAAATAATTGAATACTACTACTATGAAAAGTCACCAAAATTGTGTTTAATATTTCTTGTGATTCATTGTTGTTTCATCTCCCCTTTTGTCATTATACTAATAATTGGCATATAGTCATTTAAGTCTTGTGTAATGTTTTTAAATGTTATTTTATTTTCATTACAAGGTAATAATAATATCTTTTCCTTCATTCTCAAAGAAGACCATGACATCAGGGAGGTGATGCCATGATAAGCACTTGAATTGGATTTGAGTGGGGGGGGGCTGTGCTAGTGCTGAAAGGCTGCTTTCATCAGCCTCACTTTCTCCTCCAAAACCATCTGGTACAGTGGCCAGATATGAATCAGCATGACTAGAGATGGCCCAAGATGTGAGATAATCAGGGATAAGTGACTTTTCCCAAGGGGACAAAGCTAGTAAGTGTCATGTGTCTGAGATGGGATTCGAACTCCTGTCCTCCTGATTCACTGCACCACCTAGCTTCCAGCCTAGTATAATAAAATATAGACTCTCATCATTCCTATCTTATGAATGTGGAAACTGAGGGATAGAGGTTAAATGACTTGCCTAACTTCTTACTACTAATATTTGAGACCAAATTTTAACCCAGCACTTCCCAATTTCAAATACAGTGATCTATCCCCTATGAAATATTATCTTCCCTTGATTACAGCTGACCTTATACTAAATTCACTATTCTAGGGCTAAATTGTGGCACTCCTCCTATAGTTTGGGTAATGCTGTTATTTCCCTTCCTCTTTTCCCTCTGTCCATGTGGGAAGCCATGCCCTTACATGGGGTGGGGGGGAGTTTCAGTCCAGAAGAATATAAATGTAAATTTTAATTGCTTATGCATGGCAAATTACCTTGGGGTTTGGGGAGTAGGATTTTTTTTCCCTTCTCGTTTTATTAATTCAATCATTTTTTATTTGCTTGTCTGATTTTTTCAAAAGCTGGGACAATTAATTCTTGTTTGATGTAGTTTTGATTTATGATTTATTGATATATAGTTCTGGAAAACCATAATCAATTTTATGCTTTCAATCCCAAATTCTCCCTTATTTGGGGAATGGTTGAACAAGTTGTGATTATGAATATAATTGAATCCTGTTTCCATAAGAAATGATGAGCAGACAGATATCAGAAAAACCAGGAGAGTCTTAAATAAAATGATGCTGGGTGAAGTGAGTAAAACCAGGATGACATTGTACACAGAGGTAGCAGCATTCATTGTGTGATGATCAATTATGAAAGAGTTGGCTCTTTTCAGCAATATAATTATCAAAAACAATTCTAAAAGCCTTATGGTGGAAAATGGGAAGAACTATGAATTCTGAATGCAGTTCAAAGCATACTATTTTTACCTTTTAATTTGTTATTGTTGTTGTTTTTTTTTCCCCACAGGGTTTTTTCCTTTTTGTTCTAGTTCTTCTTTCACAACATAACTATGATGGCAATAAGTTCAATGTGGTAGTATATGTATAATCTCAAAATAAAAAGGAAAAGAAATTAAAAGGTCCTTGTTCTATGTCTTATTTTTTTCCAGTATCCTCTCTTCCTGTTTCAGGATGTTAACAATGCAGTTTGATATATCATTTACTTAAATAAATGTATTCTAAAATATTTTAATGTGATTAATAGAATCATAGATTTAGATCCAGCAGGCACCTCAGAGGCTATTATGTTCATTCTTTTCATTTTATAGATGATAAAACTGAGGCCCAGATAGATTAAATAATTGTCCATCATGATGTAGATAATAAGCAATAAGGAGGCAGCTAGTTGGTGCAATAGATAGAGCACTGACACTGGAGTCAGGAGAACCTGAGTTCAAATCTGTCTCAGACACTTAATAATTGCTTAACTTTGTGATCTTGGACAAGTCACTTAACCCCATTGATTTAAATAAATAAAAAATTTTAAAACATTAAGTGATAGATGTGGGACTTCTCATTTTAGAGAAAATGTTTTTTTCCCACTCTACCCCATTAAGATAGAGCATTAATTCAATAAAATTTAAAAAGTAAATGTGTCCAGAGAAATTTAAGGCACACCACTGATCATGAGAATTTCAGGTACAATGGCAGGAAAATTAGGAAATAGTTTCTAGTCATCTCATTCTTTCAATGCACCTTTCAGACTTTTCAGTCTGTCTCAAGAAGTATTTAAAACCCATACTTAGGGGTGGCTAGGTGGCGTAGTGGATAAAGCACCAGCCCTGGAGTCAGGAGTACCTGGGTTCAAATCCGGTCTCAGACACTTAATAATGACCTAGCTGTGTGGCCTTAGGCAAGCCACTTAAACCCATTTGCCTTACAAAAAAAAATAAACTAAAAAAAAATAAAACCCATACTTATTCAAGCTACCTTTATCTTCATTTGTTTTTATTTTTGGCATCATGGGACTTCCTAAATGTTATGCAGACATTAGGTTGTCAATACATGTTGCTTAGCTGACTCCCTGGGTAGCCAGGTACCAAAAGAAATATGGTACAAACCATTTCTGTTAGGGAAGAGTGAACATTTGACTGAAAAACTACAAAATTGCATAAGACTGAATCAGAATAAAAGAAAGAGATAGGAAAATTGGTGGAATTTAAGTTACTTTAAAAGTTGAAGGAACAAATATTTTTAATAGACATTGAAAACAAATAATGCAAGTCTATAACTGAAGCAACAATCTCCCAACTAATCCTCTTGCTTCTATACTCTTCATTCTTTGGGTCACGTTCTATAAAGATGCTAGAATAAATAAATAAAATGACAGCATCATTTTCATGATACTTCTCATATGCTCCATAATATTTATTGTCCTCCTATTTCCCATTATGTAAAATATAGACACTATAGTTAGGTGCAAGACCCTCCATTATTTACTTGAATCTCCCTAATCACAGCAAACTTCACTTCTTTAAAATTCCTTTTTTTTAAATTCATGTGGAAATCAAATCACTCAACAAAATAAAGCTTAACAGTCTCAACCCTCAAATGAAAAAGAAATATAAATGAAAGATTCTTTTCACCTTAGAGGAATAACAATTTTTAAACTCATACATTTTATTTTTAATTTATGGAACAAAACAAACACTTCTATAATAGCATTGTGTTTAGTTAATAAATAGTTTTAGTTAAAAACAAACTTTGGTAGTATCAATAGCAGGAACATATATTAACATTAATTATCACAATCAGGCAGCATTTGGAATCAGGAAGACCGGGATTCAAACCCTTCCTCTGATACTTTCTCATTATGTTACACTGAACAAGACACATAACTTCTCCTTGCCTTGATCTTTGGAATGGGGGAAATAGTATTTTTTGCTCACAAAGTAATTTTAAGAATCAAATTCATGCATATAAATTAAATACTTTGAAAATCTTAAAGTAATATAAAAATGCTGGTGATGATGAGGAAGTCACTTGATGGATTTTTTTCATTCTTTTTTCATTCTGTGAAAATAAAGTACAAGTATCTAAATTTAAAGCTATCAGAATAACAGAAAAGAGGACATTTTAAAGAGTTGTTTTAGATACAGGTGACTTTAAAATTAAATTCCAAAAAGTAGAAAAAATCCATCTCCATCTGAAGAAAGCCTCCTTATGTTTATGCTACTGATTCCGTTCAACTTTCACATTTTTTCATTCTTGTAGTTGTGACCTAAGGGGATTCCCCATGATCAAAGATTACATTTTTGGGAGAAAGGGAGGGATTTAGATGTTGAGAAAAATGGAGTGTGGAAAATTCCTCTGAATAAAGAATGAAAATACTATGGTCTCTGCCAGTTTTGATACAAGGACTAAATATATAGAGTAAAAGGACTTTTTTATACTTTTTTTAAGTTTCATATCGGGCTAAGTGCAGCTCTGAATATCTTCACTGTGTAACATAGCCTAGATCTCCTTCAGGATTCAAGAAGCATAAATTCTCCATCTGGATTATATTGTAGGTGTGAAAGTTGGTAGTTGAAAGACATATACTTGGCAAAAACTTAAAATTACAGGAAGCTTTTTGAGTAAGTGAAAGGTGAGAAATTACTACAGTTAGAAAATCTGAATATCTGATTTCTTCATTTTGATTTTTACAGTTTTCTTTACAGCAGTTGGAAACTTAAATGAGCCTAAAGTTACCATCATTTGCTGCTTGCTTTCCAGAAAAAAATGCTCCTTTAGAAATATTTTACCCAGAAATGACGAAGATTATTTCTTTTAAGATATTTATTTATTTTTAATCTGCTGAGACTCATTTTGCTACCTGTAATACATTGAATTCTACTGAAAGAGACAGAAAAAAGAGGAGAGAGTGTGAGAAAGAAAGTATGTCAGGCTGTAGTCTATAGAAGGAAAGATTTAAGAAAATTAAAAAATTTTCAAGAAGAAAATTTAAAATTTAAAGAGATTTTTTTTAAAAACAGTGACATTAACTTAAACTGCTTATTGTTTATTTTCTTAAACATCCAGACATACTATATCAGTATATATCATGAATAAAATACCTTAGGGAAAAATTTTTTCTCCAATGTCTTCTCAATCAGTAATAAATACATAATTTAATTAGTTAATTAATGAGCATTTTTAATTGTCTGCATTCTGTACTTGGTTTTAGCTTCATGGAATAAAAAAGAAACAAGAAAAACATTCCTTTTGACAAGGAACTTACAACACCATGTGGAGTGGTGCAAGGGAAAAACAATATGAACATATATGAGTAATATAAACACTAGACAAGTGGGGGAGGGGAGGGATAAAGAGTTATTGTGAAAGACTTTATAGAGAAGTTATTTTGGAAGGATAAAAATGATACTGTGAGGTGGCACTCATATCCTAAAGTGTTCTAGGCATGGCTGAGGAACATTGCAAAGGGAAGGTGTTGGAAGATGAAGAGTCATCTGCGAAAAACATCTGAAAGGTCAGCCTGGCTGACCTTCACCATATAGGAAGCAAAGTAAGGAATAAAAATGCTGGAAAGGTAGGTGAGGGATTTTGTTAAAGAATAATAGACAAGAAGAGCTTTTATTTGACACAAATACAGTAAGGTCTATTGAGGGTATAATAAGCAGTAATAAAACTCATAAGAAATAAAGGCAATTGAACGAAATTATGCAAGAGATTATTATTACCTCATGCTCATTATGTAATATTGTTATTCTCATCATTCAGATTATTATTTAAGGACAGATTTAAGCTAGTGGATTTAATGGAAAAATATCTATATAAGTTTGATCAGTCTACTCTTTCTCAATCTTGCTGGGCTATATTACAGGTCACCACCAATCTAAAGGAGACTATGAAAACAAAAGCAATTCTAGGAGAAATCAAGAAATAAAAGGTCTTCACTAAGGGAAGGTTGGGGTTATACTACTTTATCAAAATAGAATCATCACAGACCTCTAATATGAGATAGTTGTCAATCTAAGAATTTAAAAATGGTCACATTCTACTTTGTTGTTCTTTCCCTATTCCAAATAAACTAAGCCCCCCCCCCCCCTTTATTTTTCTACAGTGGTTTAAATGATCCCTATTCATTCACAAACTCACACTCCCAAAATGTCTTCTCTGTGAGTTATTTCCACTACATTAAGTTCTTAGCTATAGGCTGTTTGATGAAGGACTATAATCTGCCATAAGAGAAGGCTATATAATTTTTATGACTAAGAAGTTTTACATGAAATCTTTGTTTTAAAGAATATAGTCCTTCCTAAGCAATGTGTTGAATTTCCCCCCCTCATCTAAAGATACTTTCTTGGAAGAGTGCTATTTCTCATCTCCACCTCATTTAGATCTTCTGAAGTTAGATCTTACTCATTGTGTGTTATTTGGTTTTTGATAGATTTTTTGGTTTGTTTTTAATATTAAGACCCACAATTCCAGAAAAAATGTTTCAACAAATCATAGAATGCTAAAAATAAAAGGGAACCTTAGAGATCATATTTCAAATTCAGCATCAATTAAGGATTATTACTATATAGGCTGATTAGTACTGATCCAAGTGTTTTGAAATTCCATCCTAATCAGCATGCCCCTCTTCCTCTTTATTTTATGCACAATCTTATGAATTAATTTGAGTAAATTTGAGTAAAAGAGGTAAGCTTTGAAGAATTTCTATTTTGGATAACTTTATATTTAAGGTAAAACATAGCAGGAGGGTGTGTGTGTGTGTGTGTGTGTGTGTGTGTACATATATATATGTATATATCTATATAATTTATTGGTGACCTTATTAAAATTGAAATTTAAATGCAATTAATTACAAAAAAAAGAATTTCATGATACTTTCCCAAGTCTTTGCCCCCTTCCATAATTGTATTCTAATAAAGAAATCTATGCAATCTTCATTAATTGATTCTGCAAAGATTAATTCAATATTGCCTATATTCCAGGTACCAAGATATATGCAAAAATAAGGCATGACCCCTGCTCTCACAGAGTTTACAGTAGAGTAAGGAAGATAAGGCCTATTTAGAGAAATTGATTACACAGAAGATAAGTGCCTGAGACTTAAGAACAAGGTGATCATGAGACTAAAAATAGAGAAGGGAATTTCTCTATAGGAAAACTAACATTGTACATAAAAAGGTATATGCCCAACAGTCACAGTTATTTCTGGTCAATATTTAGGACAGAAAATAAATAAATCTCTCACTTTAATTGAGGTGTGTACTTCTAAATGAACCTCTGTGGTGTGTTGCACAATCATACTATAACCTTCTTAATTTGACAATCCATTAATATAATCAATAAATTAGATCTCCTACTTCAAACAGAATAAATGAGCATTCATCATACATTTGAGCTCACTTACATCCTAACTGAAACCTCCTCACTGGATAGGTTAAAACAAACATTCCTTGAAATGCCAGTTTTCTTATCCTAAGACTTCTAAAATAATTTGAAATTAACTTCTTAATATATCAACCATTTGAAATTATAAGAATTAAAGAAAAAATGGAATAAAAGATCTCATTAGAAATTTCTCACCATGGGTCTGTGTTTGTTTCTTTTTTATTTTACCTTGAGGTTTTCAAGAGTGAGAATGCTAACATATGAATGATAGAATAATAATGCCTCATATTTTTATATCACCTATCTCCTAGGAACTCAAATGTTTTATAAGAATGATCTCATTAATCCTCACAGCATCCCTGCAAGGTAGGTAGGTGGCAAGGACTAGAACAGCCTTTTTACAAATGAGAGAAATGAATATATTGAGATGTGAAACAATACCACAGAACAGAGGGAAGGGGCCAAGAACAGAATTTAAGATTTTATATTTTAATTGGAAGAACTAAGGCATTTCACATTATTTGTTTTAATATTTTGAATTTGGTTTTTGTTTCCTTACAGTGAGAGGCAACATGATATAGAGCAGAAGTGTCAAACAAATGTGTGCCAAATCAGGTTAAAATGCAATTGGGAAATATCTAACAAAAGGAATAAAAAAGAAAAACATAGAAAATCTTAATATGTGATTTTCCAAGTCAATATATGATCCATAGGGATCCTTCCATAAAATTTTAGTGGCCCCATTTCAATTTGGGTTGACTCCATTAGCATGCTGTACAGAGTTGACCTTGAAGGTTGGGACACCCGAATTCAAGCTTCCCCCTGAGATATATGGTCTAGATGACCCCACACAAATCACTTAACCTCTCAGTGGGAAGTGGGAGGGAATTTTCTCTTATGTGATTTCTTTACAGCAATGAAATCTCAGATCTAGTCCCAATCCCTATTCTCTCTCAAAAATGCATTAATATATGCAACTATGCCCAAAAAGCAATAAAACTTTTCATACCCTTTGACACAGCAATTCCAATTCTATGACAATATCCAGAAGAAATTATTTTAAAAAAAGGAAAAGTCCTACAGGTTCCAAAATATTCATAGCAGCTATTTTGGTAGTGACAAAGAATTGGAAATTGAAGGAATTCCCATCAGTTGGGAAATGGCTAAACAAATTATGGTACATAAATACTTTGGAATATTATTGTTCTATTATAAAGCATAAATGGTTGGACTCTAGAGAAGCATGGAATAACTTACAGGATCTGATCTTGAGTGAAGGGGGCAGAACAAAGAGAACAATGTGCACGTCAACCACAACATTGGCATATGAACCACCTTTAAGGAAGCAGCTCCTCTCAGCAATTCAGAGAGCTAGGACAATTGTATTAGACCAGTCATGGACTATGTTATCCCCATCCAAGAAAAACAAAACACACACACACACACACGAAGACACCAACAACCCTTCTGAATCTGATGAACACTTTATAAAAATTGTCTCATATATCTCTTTCCCTTAATCCTAATTCCTCATACCAAAAATAACTAATCTGTAAACATGTTTATCAAATGATGTATGTACAATGCTAACTTGACTGTAACTTTAAAGTATACATATGCATATGAATAAAAATAAATAAATAAAATGTATTAAAAATAAAAAATAGGAAAAATTAATTAATTTCATTTAGGTCCTATGCATAAATGAATTCCATAGAGGAAGTACAAATAAGATAATTTATGTAAATTACTTTTACTTGTTAAATTACAATTGACATATCTGCTGATATCAGTAGTATTTCTTATATAATTTAGAATATTAGAGCATTAAATAAGTTACTAAAAGGTTAAATGACTTGCCAATTGACACACAAATAATGTATGTCAGAGTCAAGTGCTGGACCAAGGACTTTTTGACTCTAATTCTAACCCTTCATTCACTCATGTTGTTGCTTTTACTTTTTTACTTTTTTTCTTTTATTTTTTCTCTTTATTGTTTGTCACTTTTTGTCTTTTTTACCCTAAGGTAAATGAAGTAGTTATAATCCTGGGGCAAGATGAAATGTAATGCAGACAGAAGCAAAGACATCCTTAGACACAAAAAAACCAACTTTACAAACATAACCTGGTTATGGATGTCTAGAAGCCAATTTACATGAAAGGATCCTACTAGTATTGTACACAGTAACAGTAACTTTGTGAGATGTTTAATTTTTATGATCTTAAAAAGATCTCAGCAATACACTGATCCAAGACAATTTCAAAAGACTTGTAATGGATAATGCCATCCACACCCAAAGAATGAATTGTGGACTCTGAATGCAGATTAAAGGCACACTTTTTATTTTAATTGATTTTTTCCTTCTTGTTGTTTTTCTCGCTTTTTTTCTTACTCTCTTTCACAACTTAAAAATATGTTTAGAATCATTGTGTATATATAACCTATATCAGATTGCTTGTAGATTTGGAAAGAGAAGGGAAGGAGAAAAATTTTGAACTCAAAATCTTAAAAAAATGAATGTTGAAAATTTACTTTAAAAGAACAACAAAAAAAGAAAATTATCTTTACCTGTAATTGGAAAGAAATAGATATTATTAAGAAAAAAGAAAACAAGGTTGTGCTGTTTGTGGAATATAACTTAGATATGAGTTAATGCTAAGATACAACTGCCAAGAAACTAAATGACTTCTATTCAAAGATGTTTAACACACAGACCTAAGATGGTGAAAATCTTTCTGTATTCTGCCCTGATTAGATCACATTACAGTGAGTTCTAAAATTCTCATTTTCAGGGAAGACATTTTTAAACTGGTGAATGTCCAAATGAGAGCTACTATGGTAGTGAAGTTCCTGAATTCATACCATATGATGAATGGTCTATGTAAATAGAGATAATCTGGAGAAGACACACTAAGCCTGATAGCATTCTTCAAGTATTTGAAAGGTTATTAAATACTACAAAAGAAGGATTAGACCTTTTTTTTATTTCTAGATCTCAATTACAGAACTAGAAAGAATGGGCGAAAATTTCATAGAGGAAAATGCAGACCCATGATAAGGGGAAAAACATTCCAACAATTATACTATTCCAAATGTGAATGGACTGCTACATAAGACAATGGGTTCTACCTCTATAGAAATCTGAAATCTGAATTAATACTTGATAGGTATGTCATGGATATAATTTTTATTGTTGCTTGTACTGAATTAGGGTTTGTTCAACATCTCTTCCAACTATAAGAGTCTGTGAACCTCTTTGCTTAAATATAAGCATAAGATTTATGACTTTTAGAGTGGTTCAGCAGTATAATAGATTATCTTGTGAGATAGTAAATTCACTATTACATAAGACATGTACATGCAAAAATTAATTGTCTTTTCTACTGACTTTCTAAGTATGTCAGAATTTTGATTGAGGTGTCTTCTAAAATCCCTTTCGATTCTAAGATGATTTTTTTATTTGGTATTTAAGATTCCATAAGGTTCTGAAGAAGAATCACAACTTATTCCTGATGTTTTTGATGCATCTTATTGATATTGAACTTGAGTAATTAAGAGACTTTGACATGTTCTTATATCTTCTTTTAAAATCAGTAATTGCATTTCTACTAAAGTTAAAGAAAAGGCAACAGAGGTATTCACCAAAGCCATAGCTGTTGTAGTATACAGAACTCAGAAGAAGAATATTCTTCTTTGGATGGTGAAATCCTCAAGATTCCATAATTTGCAAGTGATATTGTGTACATTACATTAAGCACTAGAATACCATAGAATTTTCTCTCAGTAAGATTCTTTGGTAGAAAAAAGTACTTGACCTGGAAGAATTCATGTAAAACTAAATGTATTTTTAAATATCTATTGCCAAGAATATATGAAATGTAGTTGAATGAACAGTTTATTATTGATCCATAAATAAACATAGATATATATGAACATGCATATATCAGTATATTTACATATTTTTGTATGTCTTTATATTTTTGTAGATATATATATACATATATGTATGTATATATATATGTGTATATATATATATATATATATGATTTTTGAGTATTGAAAACAATCAACCAGGTGTAGAATTAAGAAAGAAGAGAATAAAAACAAGATGAATCACTCAGGAAAATTTTCAAGACTTTCAAAGACACTAAAGGTTGGCCCCCATAGACACTAGCCTATTCCTATTACCTTCAAAGAACAACCCTTTTAATATTAAAATCTTTTTTGATACTAAAGAACTATGAATAATAAAACATCACATTCCCTCGAAAGACAAAGTTATGCATTACCCAAAAAGTGATGAAGAAACCAGTGGGGGAACTTGAAATAGGTTAAAGGTTATGACTGTGTGAAAGAAGTAATGGAAAAACATAACAATGAAGGAAGCTAGGACCCGAAACCAAATGAGATAACCCATGCTGTTTGTATATCCATTGTGGTAAATAACAAGAATATAACCTGTGTGCTCTATCTATTCCCACTAAAAGTTAAAAGATATTAAAGAATATCTTCAGGATGTTGGTAAATACTTTATGAAAGATGTGAGAATGAAAAGGATAAAGATTATATTAGAAGTAGCATGAATAGATTACAGTCTATATGGGGCGGCTAGGTGGCGTAGTGGATAAAGCACCAGTCCTGGAGTCAGGTGTACCTGGATTCAAATCTGGTCTCAGACACTTAATAATTACCTGGCTGTGTGGCCTTGGGCAAGCTACTTAAACCTATTTGCCTTGCAAAAACCTAAAAAAAAGAATACAGTCTGTAGAAATATACCTTCAGAAAATATCCCAATACATGATATAACAAATTAATTAAAGAATTAAAAATAAATCCAAACTTTAGATGGAAAATATTGCTATCAAAAGGACACAGACAAGGATGCAAGGAAAATGTATTATTAATAATAATGCCCCCATGTGAAACTTGTTTTAATTTTCTATTTAAGGTACTTAGCCTCTGACTTTTCTCATACATTCTGTTCATATCATTCTTTCTGCTAATAAGTATAAGGAAATGCTTAGCAATAAATATATGTCATAAAGAGAATGGAATAGATGGCTCTATTTGGCCAAAGCATAGAAGTTATTAAAAGATAAATGTAGACTTAAAGCCAAGCTTTTATTGAAAATTATAACTATGTTAAAGATGAACTTCCTCCTCCTTGAAGGTCATCAAACAAAATGGACCACAGATTGTTCAATATATTATAGAGGCAGATTCTTTTTTGTGTATAGAGGCTACAGGATAGGAATTTGAGTTCCCTTCATCTATTTCAATTTCTAAAATTCTGTACTGCAGCAGCATAAATTCCTAAAATCTGTTTTCCTTTTATTCTTCTTCCTTTGATTAATCTTGCGCATAGGTTCCTGAATGCTTTAGTTTGAAGTAATTTCTATTTATACTTAATTCTTTTGTATTTGAAATTTTGGAAGAGGGATTTCAGTTAATTATCTAACTCCCAATTGCCTTCCAATTTTAGTATCAAGTCAATATGGTATTCAAGTGTATCCCACAATCTAATTCAAGATTGATTCCTCAAGTTGGTCTCATAATCTCTTAACATTTATCTGCCAAGAGGGCTACTCTATGTTCCTATTCAGTCTTCTTTTGTCCCTTACACAATACTGTCTCTTCAATTTTGTTTTGGCTACCTTCTCCCTTGACCGGGGGAAACTGTTTCTGTATCTATAACATTTTTCTGTTAGTATTTGCTTCCTTCAAGATTCACCTCATCTGTGGTGTCATCTACTCTACAAATCCTAAAATGAACCTTTCCCTCTTCAAATTTCTCCTAGCATTTTGTAAAACCCTTCTCCCAGCATGTTTCTCTATTTCTGATAGGTCTGTGATAAATCATCTAACATTTCAGAGCCTTCATTTGTGAAACTGTTCACCTATTATATCACACTGCCTTTATTGTTTCTGGTAATCATTGTTACTGTTCTTAATCATCTCGTTTCAATCTTTATATCTCCAGTGCTAGTGCAATAACTTACATATAAAAAACAAAATAATTGCTGAAAAGAATTTGAATTTTACTCAGGCATCAGTCTCAGAAGGAAATGAAATGGTGCCAACTTCCATTATATGAACTTTATCACATTTAAATATAGCCAAAAGCTTTATCTTAATATGAATTATGATTCTGTAATTGCGCTAGATGTACATCATATCTAATGTTTAGTAAGATATCCCTGCAAACCCCAGGCACAACCTATAGAGTGCAACGAAAAATACAGGCCCCCCTCATTGTAGATAGGCCATGGCTGCAATCCAAAAACTATCTCATGTGTCTGACACTGCCCTCTATAGAGAGGAGGAGTTTTGCTCCAGGGAAACAGTAATGATTTCATTAAATAATGAATCACTGGCAGGCAATAGGTGCCTGCTAATTGGCATCCAAAGTAATAAATTCATTTTGCCTGCCACTGAACTCCCCTTCTACGTTCCTCTTAAGAATATGAAAAGAATTATATATGTTTTAGTTACTATCTGATTATACCTGAACCTATAAATATTTTTGTATCTCAATTGAATTTTCAACTTATCAAATAAATATTGTTCTACCCTAGACATTCTTAAAATGCTTTTTAAAATTATCGTATTTCATTTTGTGTGTCTTCAATCTTAATAATGCCTTTATGCCCTTATCCAAGGGTTCTAGAATATCAGAATTTCACAGAGAGGTAAGATCGATCTACTATAGCTTCAAATCATCCTCTTAATCAAAACCAAACACTTTAGTCTTCTTTTTTTTGGGTGGGGGAGGATCTGAAGGAGCATGAAACTTACTGGAACTTATAGCAACTTATAGCAAAAAAATATTATTTAAATAGTGCTTTCAAGTTTATAAAGGATTTTACATATATTATTACCTTTAGTTCACAAAGCAACCCTGTGATATAAGTATTAAAAATCATAATTTCAATTTTTTAGATGAAGAAATAATATTAAGAAAGTTTAAGTGATTTTTTTCCCAAAGCTATATCCTAGTGCTGTAAACAGGATTTGAATCATTCTACTCTCTGTTCTACTATTGCTCTTTGTACTTGAACAGGCTATGATAAATAATCACATTAAACTCATGTTTATTTTCCAAACATCTGCAATTATTTTCAAAAATCAATTATCATTGTTTAGTTTTCCTACTATAATATAAAATATATTAAACAAGTTGTTACTTCATATCCTTATTATACTTTTTGAACTCTGATGATAATTCCACTTCCTATTTAGACAAAGCTAGGAAAATATATTGCTTCAACTTATCTCCCTTTACTACTACAAAAAACTCTCTGCTTCCAAACATCCAGCCTATTCTGTACTAATTATGACTCGATAACATCGACAATTTTTCTGGTTAATGGAAAAAATATGCATACCAATTAATAATTCCTGAAATCAAATATCTCCTTACTATGTTAATAAATAGCATCTCATAGTGATAAAAATGATCACAAGGAAAATTTCTATCCCATTTTCTCTTTATTGATTTTGTCTTTATCATTTTTTCTTCTTTGGCATTATTAGACTACTGAAAATACAGTACTGAAACATTTATATTTTAATATCATCATATATATTCCTATCTATTTTATGTGAATTTAGATGACAAATATTTTTGTACTTTCTATAAATTATTCTACTTATTCTGTGATTTAACAGCCGCAGGTAGTCTTTTATTCTATAAAATTAAGCATTTAGTCTTTTTTTAAGTTTATAAGAAATAACCAATCAGTTATTAAAGTAGCAAAAACACCAGTCCACCATAATTCATACAGAATAAACTATACATTAAAAATCTCAAAGAAAAATTCAGGAAGGATGACTATTAAATTGATGTGGCATACTTCATGAGATGGCTGACTAGGATACTTCTAAGGCAGAGTTCCAAATTTCTACCCCTACAGGCTAGAACTTCCTAAGTAATGAAGATAGATGATCATTTTCCAGGCTAAATGTCATGAATTTTTCCTCCCAAATTTAATTGATTCATGAAATTAAGCTGTCAAGAATTGGATAAATACATGGAAAAGTAGACTTTGAACTTCCATGATTGCAGTTTATTGTTCCTTTTTTCATTCTCCATGGACTAGAGATATTGACTCTTGGACCAATTCCATTTTGTTAAAAATGATGATTTTTCAGTTAAGTGTCATGACTCATTGTATGGAGCATTTAATTTTAGTATCACTCTCCAACATGCCTTTTTTAAAGCCCATATGGGTAGAATATTTAGGGAATAGAAGGTTCTGTTTAATTAGCATCAGAGTTTCAGATATATTTCTTCCTTCTCCAAGAACAATGTGAGTTAGTGATTATAGCCCATTATCATGAACAAAAGGGGGGAAAAGTGTTAATTTGAAGAGGCAACAGTTGAATCTATGGTTAAGTAAAAGTACTGCTCCAAAGATGAAATTATTGCTATTGGGTAAGATCAGTTTGTTAGATAAAAAATCCAAAGGGTTGGCATTGGCATCTAGACTATGCCATTATTGTGGTTCAATAGTAGAGATGGGGGGGGAGATCAGCATAGAATAAAGGAAGTAATATTCAATAGCAGAAGCATCAATATGTAATGGCAAAATGATAGTTTGTTTTATGCAATTTGGTTTTTGCATGAGAACTCTGTTTTTGTCTTCACCCCACCCCAAGGATAACATTCCAGTCCTGATCACTGAAAGCCTATAAAGAGTAATTTGGAGGTAACTATTCCAACCTTACTCAATGTAAAAATTCTATAAAGAACATCTCTGAAAAATGTGGATCTGGCCTCTATTTCCCTTGATCTTCTACCCTTCAAGGTTTCACTGAGTATCTTCCATGTGCCAGGTACTTGTTAGTTACTGTGACAAAGAATAAAAGAATCTCTACTAACAAGATCATTACATTCTAAAGGAAAAGGCAATAATGGCATGTGTGTGTATATATACCTAAGTATCTCAAACTATAATGAATTCATATAAATATAGAACATATTTACTTTTAGATCTTAACATTTATTCCACCTGTCCATTTGTTTGCTACCTTACTTTAGACATTCATTGTTTCTTAACTGGGCCAGTAGAAAAGTCTTTCTTTTAGTGTGCATATATATGTTCATATACACATACAGTCACTTATATGCATAATGATTTTCATGGTAGATTATAAAATTAAAAGTTATTGCAATAAAATGCATGGAACATTAAAATGTTATTCATAGTATGAATCTCTTTTGATTCAGAGCTATTTTGCGACTATATTCTTATAATTATTAAGGTGTGAAAGAATTTTTTACTTCATGAACAAACATCAGAAAACGTTTTTCAAATTAAATTCATTGATGTCTTATTTTTACATTACCTACATTTCTCCAATTATCTCCAGTTTTTCATTTTCCGACATTGTTCTTTCTATAAGAATGTTGAAAATAAGAATAAATAGTGTGATACAAATATTTATAGTTAAATATGTTCTAACATATGAGTATAACAGCAACCAATCCAACCTATTACATTTCAACATTCAAACATGTGATCAGCCACAGTAAGACGGGAATAAATTCTAACATCAAAGAGTATTATAATATGAACATTTAGCTTGAAATGAATTTTTGTTTTTTCATTACTTTTAATTTAATAGTCTATTTATGGTGCTATATATTGTGTATAGATATTGATATGCATGTTTTTATGTATATATGACAATGTGTATGGGCACATATATATATATATGTATATATATATATATATATATATATACATATATATATATATATATATAAATATTATGTTTCCTGAGTTATATTTATTTGGATTTGTATACAGAAAGAAGGAAAGAGAGAGATCCACATGTACCCTTTACTATGTATGAATTATTACATTGAAAGTAACTAAAGGGGCTTCTAGGTGTCATAGTGGTCCAGCTTTGGAGTCAGGAGTACCTGGGTTCAAATCTGGTCTCAGACACTTAATTATTACCTAGCTGTGTGGCCTTGGGTAAGCCACTTAACCCCCATTTGCCTTGCAAAAATCTAAAAAAAAAAAAAAAAAGTAGCTAAAACCCACAGGCCTCATAAAGACTGCTGAATGATAAGTAAAAAATAATTTAATTAATTAACAAGTGGTAAAATAGAAAACAAGACCTCAAAAATCATCAGTTTTCTCAATAGTGTCAACAAATCATAGCCTGGAATAATAGAAATATAAATTCCATTTAAAAAATCTTTAGGAGTCCACCTATTAAATAAAGGATACAAAGAAATTATAAGAATACAACTGTAAGACACTGTTTCAACAAATAAAACTAACATAAATAAATGGAGAGGAATCAGTTATTAGCCATTAAGTCATGCTAATATAATAAAAATAACAATGCTTTCTAAATCAATTTACTCAATTCTATTTTGATCAAACTTTCCCAGAACTACTTTAGTGAATAAGAGAACATAATAAGAAAACTCAGCTGGAGGAAGCAAATGTTCAAGATATGAAGGAAAATAATGACAAAGTATGAAAAGAGAGAGATGAGTAGTGTTTACATCTCGAAACTATAATTACCAAGCAGAAACAGTCAAAAACTGTTTTATACTGGTTAAACATTTATAAAAGTCAATCAGTGGGGGCAGCTGGGTGGCCCAGGGGATGGAACACTGACCTGGGAGTGTGGAGTACAGAGTACAAACGGGCCTCAAACATTTAGTAATTACCTACCTGTGTGGCCTTGGGCAAGCCACTTAACCCCATTGCTTTGCAAGAAAAAAAAAAAGTCAGTCAGTGGAACAGATTATATACACAGCAGAGAGGAACAAATTACCATAGTTACCTAGTGTTTGATAAAACAAAAGACCTCAATCTATATGATAATGCATAGGGGCCTATTAATCACCAAAAACTTATAGGAAAATTGAAAGTAATTTAAAGTAATCTAGATTTAGATCAAGAACCTATACCCCATCAGTAAAGTTCTAATTAGGTATAAATATTGTATAAATCCAATTGAATACTAACTCAATTCTCATTCTCAATCTTTCTGCAGCCCTAAACTCTATTGATTATCCTCTCCCCCAGCATATTCTCTTCTCTCTAGTATTCTGGGTCACCTGGTTTGGAATCTCCTGGTTCTCCTCCTACCTATCTGACCATTCTTTCTTAAATCTTCTTTGCTGGAAATTCATTCAGACCATGCCCTCTAATCACACTAGTCTCCAACAGAATTCTGATCTAGGTCTTCTCTCCTCCTTTTATACTACTTAGTGATCTGATCAGATATAATGGATTCAATTACAATCTCTATTTTGACAATTTTCAAATGTAACTTTGTATTCCCCTAACCCCACTGCTGACCTCAATTTCATATTTCCAACTGCATTTCAAGCTTCTCTGTTTATCCAATAGATATTGTAAATTTGAAAGTTCCAAACTCAGACTCTTTTCTCCCCTTAAATCCTTCCTTCTTATCTTCCCTATAATTCAACACCATCATTGTAATGCTTGAGGCTGAAAATCCAGTTGTTATCCTCAATATGAAGTACCTGTTTATTTCACTTTTTTAAGGTTTTTGTAAGGCAATGGGGTTAAAGTGGCTTGCCCAAGACCACACAGCTAGGGAATTATTAAGCATCTCAGGCCAGATTTGAACTCAGGTACTCCTGTCTCCAGGACCTGTGCTCTATCCACTGCACCACCTAGCAGCTCCTCCACTGAGCCACCTAGGTGCCCCGTGTTTATTTCACTTTTGTGACAACTCTGAAATTTGCCCTTTTCTCGAGACTGACTCTTCTACTACTTTGGTGTAGGCCCCCATAACTTCAAGGCTTGATTTTTGCATTTCCTAGTAGTTCAATCCAATTTAAGTCCCTCCCCATTCTAATGTATCCTCCATTCAAATTTTCTTAAAATGCATATCTAAGTTAGGAATAGCTCCTACTCATTAAATTTCAATGGCTCCTTATGACAATCAAATACAAATACCTCTATTTAGTATTCAAAACCATTCATAATTAGGTCCTTTCCTTCCTTTGCTATCTTCTTACATCTTACTCCTTGCTATGTATTGTTTCATCCAGTAGTGCTAACCTTCTTTGTTACCCAAATAAGATTCTCCATCTCTCTGTTCTAGGCATTTTCTCTGGCTATGCCCCATTTTAGAAATCTTCTCCTTTCTTTTATCTACCACCTGACTTCTCTGACTTCCTTTTTAGTAATAGCTAAAGTTCCATAGTCTTTAGGAAATATTTCACAACCATACTTAATTCAACTGCTCTCTTTCTCTCTGTTATTTCCTCTTTAGTCTGTATTTATTTGTTTTTTTTAGTGTCTCTCCCATTGAATTGTGATCTTCCTGGGGGAAGAGACAGGATTTTGTCTCTTTTTATACGGCCAATGTACAGCACAAATATCTGATACATGGTGGGTTTTGAAAAAATAAATACTGACTAATCTAAGATTTAAAAGGTGAAATAAAATTAAGAAACAGGAAAGAAAATACTTTATGTAATTCTGGATGGGAAAAGTTACTGAATAGACAAAGGATGAAGAGGAAAAGAGATGAAGAGATGTGCAATTTGTATTATATTAAATTGAAAATACTTTCCCAAGTAAAATTAGTGGGCAAATTAATAGGCACATAGTTAATGGGTAAGATATTTGTACGATGTTAAACTCTGAAAAAGTTCTAATAAGTGATACTAATATGTACATATGTGTGCATGTATATAAGGAAATGAGGTGATTCAAACAAAGAAAGATATTAACTGACCCCCAATAGAAAAGTGAGTAAACAATATAAGCAAGCTATTCTTTTTTTAATTATTAAGAAAAAAGTTTACTTGTCTAAAGCACTGATAGCTTATTTGAAATTTTATAAAAAAGAAATAGACATCAAATGTGTTAAAGCAAGCAATTCTTAAAGCAATCTGTTATCTATATATATAATATTATGAATTACTAATAATTAGAGAAATACACATTAAATTTGAGGTTCCACCAATAATTATAGCAATAGAAAAAATGAGGATAAAAAATGACAGTTGCTGGCAAGGCTGCACAAATACATGCATATTTGTGAACTATTGGTTTCAGAATTGACATGATTCAACTCTCCCTGACAGTAATTTGAATGTATACCCAAAAAGCAATTAACCACTGCTTATACTAGAGAACTAGTAATATTACTACCATGGCCATACCTTAAAGAAATCAAAACTGGTGACAAATACCCATACATACCCAAATGTTTAAAGTAATTCTTTTTACTGTAGCAAAATACTGGAAACAAAAAGGGTTATGGTTGTCAAACTGTGTTCAATTGCTATAAAGTGATTTTCTTGCATTGTAAGAAATGAAAAAGCAATGATTTCAGGTAAACCTGAAAAGATTTGTAGAAATTAAGGAAGAAAGAAGTGAATAAAGCAAGTAGAACAATTTATACAGTAACAATAGCATTATAAAATTAACTTTGAAAAACTTATAAGAATCTCTGATCAATTGAGCAGTCAAATATGATTTCAAAGGACAAATAAGAAACATGATTATTTCATACAAGTCTTCCTCAGGTTTTCCTTAAACCATTGTTTTTGGTCATTTCTTACATCGTTTTGACAGTTTTGTCATTTAATGAAATGTGATTTTAAGGAAAAGACCAACATGCTACCAAAGGTCGATTTTTTGGTTTCTTCTCTTCTGTCTTCAGTCAAGTGTCTGTCATTTTTAAAAGTTCTTTCATCCTCTCTGACTTTTTTTCTTGTATAAATCCCCCATTTTCTACTAGATTTAAAGAACAAGTCACCTATAATCACAGTCTCTACTTTCTTTCACTAATTTCTCATATTCAGTTTATACATATGTGTACATTCATCATGGAGGGAAACATATGAGCATATTGTGAGCTATGAGTATATATTTGTATGTGCCTATATATATATATATAATATATATTATACATATTGTATAATATATATAAATATTTACATAAAAAATAAAAGATATTATATAAAGGCATATAGATTTCTCAAGCAAATCCTGATCATCCATGCATACTCCTAAGAAATGATCTCATTGAGGTTTGGTCTTCCAGTATTTAATAAAGTCCCTCTACACCTGCTGCCTAAAATAATATATCATCCTTACATTGGCTATTTAAATAGCTTACTATTAAGTCCTTTAGGGACAAATACAAAGTGTAATTCCTAATAAGGAGAACATTTTAAACTCTGAAACTTTTTATTTCAGTTTTGGTTGGTTTGAATGTAGGCAGAGAAATATCTTACTGAATTTTATATCTCCCATAAAATAAAACAATGCCAAGTAGCCACTTAAAATTTTGATGAATGAATCAAGGAATGAATTAGGAATATGATAGCTATTTTAAAGGCTCTCATGTAGAAGTTCAACTGGACTTGTACTTTAAATCCCATGGATGAAATTCACAAGAGAGGCAAGTTTAGTCTCCATATAAGGAAAACCTGAATAATAGAACTATCAAAAAATGGAATGATTTGCCTCATGGAATAGTGGATTTCTTATCCCTAGATAACTTCAAGTGGAATCTGGATGACTGCTTATCAAGAATGCTTTAAACATCACTAACATCCAAATGTAGGTGGAACTAAAAGCCCTCAAGCTTCCTTCCAACTCAGTTTTTCTGTGATTCTGTGAATGAACCCTAAATATTTTTTAAGTTCCATTTTTTTTGAGTTCCAGAATCCACTATCTCACTAAATAAAACTCATCTTAGGGAAGGGGATGTCTGTAACATGGTAGTTTCTAGCCTCAGATACAGAGGTTGGGTAATAGATTCCAGAAAGAATATAACATCAATAACTTTGCCAAATTTCATCCACTGGCTAGAGACTGAAAATTTAAATAATATATAGCTAAGGGTCTTGCAGTTTTGACTTAAATTCATCTGAGAAAAAAATAATTTTAGGTAAAATCATTTTCTAGAAGTCAGTTTCACAATAAACAATCAAAAATATTTTACAGGTGTTTAGCATTAAAATAGGTGGTGTTAATTATATTTTCCTTTCTTCTGCTCTCATTTATGAGTGTAGAATTATTATTGCAAACTACGTAGATAAGTTCAGTTTAGGCATGTTGAATCTGAGTTGCCAGGGGGAATCTACTCAACAATATTAGAATTACAAGTTGGAGCTCAAAAGAGAGTATGGAGCTAGAGATTTAGTCAGAAGTCATCTGAAGAGAAGTAATATTTGAAACTCAGGGGAGAAAGGACTTTGCCAGTGACCCAGAATGGAGTAGATGATGATAGATTGGTAGTTGCTGATGTATCACAGAAATGAAAAAAAAATAAAGGTTTCTTTATTGAATAAAAAGAACTGCAGTCAGGCAATAAGGGAAAATAGTGTCCAAAGAAGTTCACCAAAAAAAAGTTGTAACTGAAAGGCAGGTAAGAGAGGAAAAAGCCAGAAAAAAAAATTTCTCACAAGAAAAAAGTTCCTAGGACTTCCGGCCAAGATGGCGGAGAGAAGACAGGCACAGTTCTAAAGTCTCCTGATCTCTTCCGCATCTATCACATGAAACAAACCTCTTAAAAGAAATCCGAACCACAAAACCCAGAAAGAAAAGCCAGGAGAAGGAACATCTACCTCAGGATTTGCCTCCCATAGCAGCCTTGGCAGAGTAATGGAGGGTGAGTCTGGGCTCAGAGGGAGGATCAGCCCTATATCAGCCAGATTAACAGCTGAATTGAAACTGGGAGTCTGAGGGCCCGAGAGCCGGACTTGCTGGATAAGTGGTAGGGCTGGACAAAAGGGGCTTGGATCCGTGGGGAAGCAGAAGCTCTGGTGTTGGTGCTGTCCCCCTGGAGCATGGGGAAGGGGCTGTGGGGAGAGGTCTGGTGCAGGAGAGCTGCGGACACCATCCCTGGGCTCCTCAGGTCTGAGAAACTCTGAGTCCATGCCTCCATTGCACTGAGGCCTCCTCCAAAACAAACAATTGCAAACAATTTTTGCCTCAGGCCCAGGTGTGTGAGCAAAAGAACCAGCCTAGCTGAGGAATGACCTCAGGCCAGGGTAAAGCCCACCATTGATTGAAGGCAAAAGAATTCAATAGTTCTGATTCCTGCCTTCCGGCAAAGGGAGAAGGCCTCTCAACCAAGGTCACAGACACTACAGAGAAAGCAACCAGCACCTCCTACTGGCCAGCCAGAGAAACTGCACTCAGTAAAGACTTTGGCGATCCCAAGCCCAGGTGAGCCAGCCCCCCCCCGCCCCAACTCAAGGTTTTAGCATAATGAAGAAGGGTCAGTGAAAAGGTGGATCCATAGAAAAATTCCTGGAAGGGAAAGACACCAACTCAGAGAGATCTGGAACCTCTGAGGAGAATACAATCTGGTCTCCAGCACAGAAAGACTTCCTTGAAGAAAAAAGGAAGGAGCTTAAAAATTTGGGAGAGACAATTAATACCTTGCAACAAGAAAACAAAACCTTAGAAAGTACAATTGGGCAAACACAAAAGGAGAATAAATCTCTCAGATCCTCAAACGAGCAAATGCAAAAAGAAATTAATTCTCTCAAAACCTCAATTGGTCAAATGGAAAGCTCTTTCAAAAGTAAAATGGACCAATTGGAAAAGGTGTTGCAAAAGGTTAATGAAGAAAACACCTCCCCCCCAAAAAAGTGGAGTCTACAGAAACTAATGACTCCATGAGACAGCAAGAGTCAGTTAAACAAAATCAAAGAATGGAAAAAATAGAAGCAAATGTAAAATAGCTCATCAACAAAACACTGATCTCGAGAATAGATCGAGGAGGTTCAACCTGAAAATTATAGGACTTCATGAAAACAATAAAGAGAAAAAAAGCCTGGACTTAATATTACAGGATCTAGTGATGGAAAACTGCCCTGATATCATGGAATTGGAGGGTAAAGTAGTTACTGAAAGAGTACAGCGATCCCCACCAGAAAAAGATCCTAAAATGAAAACACCAAGGACTGTTGTGGCCAAACTCCAGAACTATCAGATAAAAGAGAAAATCCTGCAAGCAGCCAGAAAGAAACAATTTAAATATCAAGGATCACGCAGGGCCCGGCTGCATCAACTTTAAGGGATCGAAGGACCTGGAATGAGATATTTCAAAGAGCACAGGAGCTTGGAATGCAGCCAAGAATCTACTTTCCTGCAAAGCTGAGCCTTCTCTTCCAGTGAAAAAGATGGACATTTAACGAAATGGAAGAATTCCAAAAATTTCTGATGAAAAGACCAGAGCTAAACAGAAAATTTGGACATCAAACAGGAGGTTCAAAAGACACATGAAAAGGTAAAACAAAAGGGGGGGGCAGTAAAAGGAAAAAAAAAGCAATCCGGTAAGTTGAAACTGGCTATATCCCAGCATGGGGGGTAGGGAAAAGAGACTCTCATAAACCCTGAGAAATGTAACTCTAACAGAGAGAAAAACCTACCCAGAAATGATGGAAATCCATGACTTCTCCATGAGACTGCTATCTAATGGGATGTAACTTGCTTTAACCCCACTTGGGAGAAAGACTCTAATAACTCTCAGGAATTTTGACTCTATTCAATACAGTATACTGAACTAGAAGGCACAGACACTCAGAATTTTCTATGCCATAGATAGAATGATCTAAAAAAATACCTTACCTCCCTAAAAAGGGGGACAGGAAAGAGAAAGGAGGAGGGAGGGGATTGAAAAGGACAAATCTCATTACACTAAGAGGTACAAAAAACCTATGGTAATAGAGGGGAAGAAGGGAGCAGAGGAGAAACACCTGAATCTTCTTCTCATTGGACTTGGCTTAAAGTCAACCTACACATACTCAGTTAACTTATAAAACATCTAACCTTTCAAGTATTAAAAGGGAAAAAAGGGGAGGGGGATGGAGAAAGGGAAGGGGAGTGGGGGAAATAAGGGGAAATAACAAAAGGAAGGGAAGGGAAAAGGGAAAAAGGGAAAGGGGAAAGAAAGGGGAGGGTGTGATATAGGAGGGTAAACACATTGAAGGGGAAGGTATTCAGAAAAAAAATATTGGGGAAATATGGTTAAAAGGGGGGAAAGGGGGAAAAATACAAACAGAGGGAAAATAGCACAGAGGGCAATAAAGAATTAGTAATCATAACCTTGAATGTGAATGGGATGAACTCTCCCTTAAAATGTAAGCAAATAGCAGAGTGGATTAAAAACCAGAATCCTACAATATGCTGCTTACAAGAAACTCATTTGAAGCAGAGAGATACATATAGAGTAAAGGTAAAAGGTTGGAGCAAAACATATTTTGCTTCAGCTGAAGTTAAAAAAGCAGGTGTACAAATTCCTATCTCAGACAAAGCAGCAGCAAAAATAGATAGCATTAAAGGAGATAAAGAAGGAATCTTTATCCTCTTAAAAGGTACCATAGACAAAAAAGCCATTTCAATATTGAATATATATGCACCCAGTGGGACAGTACCCAAATATTTAGAGGAGAAGCTGAAAGAACTACAGGAAGATATAGACAGCAAAACTCTACTAGTGGAACACCTCAACCTCCCACTATCAGTTCTAGGTAAATTGAATCATAAAACAAACAAGAAAGAAATTGTGGAGGTAAATAGATTGTTACAAAAATTGGATATGGTAGACTTATGGAGGAAATGGAATGGGGATAGAAAGGAATATACCTTTTTCTCTGTAGTACATGGAACTTATACAAAAATTGACCATGTACTGGGACATAAAAACCTAATGATCAACTGCAGAAAGGCAGAAATAGTGAATACATCTTTCTCAGATCACAATGCAATAAAAGTCATATGCAATATTGGGCCAAGGAGATATAGATCCAGAACAAATTGGAACCTGAATAACCTCATTTTAAAAAATGAGTGGACCAAAAAACAAATTATAGAAAGAATTAACCATTTTATCCTAGATAATGATAATGATGAAACAACATACCAAAAACTATGAGATTCATTCAAAGAAACTCTCAGGGGATATATTATAGCTCTAAATTCTTATATGAATAAATTGGAGAAAAAGGAAATCAATGAACTAAACATGCAACTAAAAAAATTAGAGAAAGAACAAATCAAATATTCCAAATACCAAATTAGAAATTGCAAAAATTAAAGGAGAAATTAATAAAATTGAAAGTAAAAAAAACTATTGAATTAATGAATAAAACCAAAAGTTGGTATTATGAAAACACCAATAAAATTGATAAACCTCTGGTCGATTTGATTGAAAAAAACAAAGAAGAAAACCAAATTGCTAGTATCATAAATGAAAAAGGTGAACTCACCACCAATGAGGAGGAAATTAAAGTAATAATTCGAAATTATTTTGCCCAACTCTATGCCAATAAATTTAATAATCTAAGGGAAATGGATGAATATTTGCAAAAATATAAGTTGCCCAGGTTAAATGAAAAAGAGATTAAATACTCAAACAACCCTATCTCAGAAAAAGAAATTCAACAAACCATTATTGAACTCCCTAAAAAAAATCTCCAGGGCCTGATGGATTCACAAGTGAATTCTACCAAACATTTAAGGAACAATTGGTTCCAATCCTATATAAACTCTTTGGAAAAATAGGGAAAGATGGACCTCTCCCTAACTCTTTCTATGAGACCAATATGATACTGTTACCTAAACTGGGAAGAGTTAAAACAGAGAAAGAAAATTATAGACCTATTTCCCTGATGAATATAGATGCAAAAATCCTAAATAAAATCTTAGCAAAATGACTACAACAAGTCTTCACTAGGATAATACATTATGATCAAGTAGGATTTATCCCCAGAATTCAGGGTTACTTCATTATTAGGAAAACTGTTAGTATACTCAATTATATTAACAACAAACCTATCAGAAACCATATGATCATATCAATAGATGCTGAAAAAGATTTTGACAAAATACAGCATCCATTCCTATTAAAAAACACTAGAGAGAGAGTGTAGGAATAAATGGACTGTTCCTTAAAATAATTAGCAGGATCTATCTGAAATCATCAACAAGCATTATATTCAATGGGGAGAGGCTAGAGGCATTCCCAATAAGACCAGGGGTGAAACAAGGGTGCCCATTATCACCACTGCTATTCAATATTTTATTAGAAATGTTAGCATCAGCAATTAGAGAAGAAAAAAGAAATTGAAGGAATTAGAATTGGGAAGGAAGAGACAAAACTCTCACTCTTTGCAGATGACATGATGGTCTACCTAGAGAATCCCAAGAAATCATCTAAAAAACTACTAGAAACAATTAGCAATTTTAGCAAAGTTGAAGGTTATAAAATAAACCCTCATAAATCCTCAACTTTTCTATATATGTCTAGAAAGAAACAGCAGGAAGAGCTAGAAAGAGAAATCCCATTCAAAGTAACTTCAGACAGAGTAAAATATTTGGGAGTCTATTTGCCAAGACAGACTCAGAATCTTTTTGAAAACAATTATAAAACACTTCTCACACAAATTAAATCATATTTAAATAACTGGGCAAATATCAACTGCTCATGGATAGGTAGAGCTAATATAATCAAAATGACAATTCTACCAAAACTAAACTATCTGTTTTGTGCCCTACCAATCAAAATTCCAAAAAATTACTTTAATGAGTTAGAAAAAATTTTAAGTAAATTCTTATGGAGAAATAAAAAGTCAAGAATTGCCAGGAGTTTAATGAAAAAAAGTGCAAACGAAGGTGGCTTAGCACTACCCAATCTAAAATTATATTATAAAGCATCAGTCATCAAAACTGATTGGTATTGGCTAAGAAATAGAGTGTTGGACCAGTGGAATAGACTAGGTGTAAAAGCAGGAGAGGATTATAGTAATCTGCTGTTTCATAAACCCAAAGAGTCTGGTCATTGGGATAAAAACTCCCTCTTTGATAAAAACTCCTGGGATAATTGGAAGTTAGTATGGAAGAAACTTAGATTAGACCAACACCTCACACCCTTTACCAAGATAAGATCCAAATGGTTACAGGACATAGCCATAAAAAACAATACTATAAGAAAATTAGAAGATCAAGGACTAGTCTACCTGTCAGATCTATGGAAAGGGGGACAGTTTATGACTGAGGAAGAGTTGGAGAACATCACCAAATACCAATTAGATGATTTCAATTACATTAAATTAAAAAGCTTTTGCACAGATAAAACCAATGTAATCAAGATCAAAAGAAATGTAGTAAATTGGGAAACAATCTTTACAACTAATGATTCTGACAAAGGACTCATTTCTAAAATATACAGAGAACTGGGTCATATTTTTAAAACAGAAAGCCATTCCCCAATTGACAAATGGTCAAAGGATATGCAAAGGTAATTTACAGATGAGGAGATCAAAGCAATCCATAGCCATATGAAAAAATGCTCTAAATCATTAATTATTAGAGAAATGCAAATTAAAGCTTCTCTTAGGTAGCACCTCACATCTCTCAGATTGGCCAGTATGACCAGGAAGGATAATGATCATTGTTGGAAGGGATGTGGGAAATCTGGGACACTATTACACTGTTGGTGGAGCTGTGAACTCATCCAACCCTTCTGGAGAGCTATTTGGAACTATGCCCAAAGGGCAACAAAAATGTACACACCCTTTGACCCAGCAATACCACTACTGGGTCTATACCCTGAAGAGATGAGGAAAAAGGGTAAAAACATTACTTGTACAGAAATATTTATAGCAGCCCTATTTGTGGTGGCAAAGAATTGGAAATTCAGTAAATGTCCTTCAATGGGGGAATGGCTTAGCAAACTGTGGTTATATATATGTCATGGAACAGTATTGTTCTATTAGAAACCAGGAGGGATGGGATTTCAGGGAAACCTGGAGGGATTTGCATGAACTGATGCTGAGTGAGATGAGCAGAACCAGAAAAACACTGTACACCCTAACAGCAACATGGGAGTGATGTTCAACCTTGAAGGACTTGCTTATTCCATCAGTGCAACAATTGGGAACAATTTTGTGCTGTCTGCAAAGGAGAGTACCATCTGTATCCAGATAAGGAGTTGTGGAGTTTGAAAAAAATACAAGGACTATTTCCTTTCATTTTGAAAAAAAAACAGATATCTTATTGTCTGATCTTGTTACCTCTGAGAATTCTGTTCTCTTTAAGGATATGATTTCTCTCTCATCACACCCAATTTGGATCAAGGTACAACATGGAAACAAAGTAAAGACTGACAGAGTGCTTTCTCTGGGGGGGGTGGGAGAGGGAAGCAAGATGGGGGGGGGAAATTGCAAAAATCAAATAATACCTTTAACAAAAATAAATTTAAAAAAATGAAAATGTTCCTTTCCATTCTTTATCTATGATCTTGACATGCGAGCTTTGGCATAAATCTTGAAGGCAGCAGAAATGGATAGGAATTTATTTTTTATATAAATTTATTTATTTTTTCTAACTACATACAAAGAGAATTTTCAACATCCTTTTTTTGTAAGATTTGAGTTCCACATTTTTGTTCTTTCTTTTTCTCCCTGTCATTCCCCCTTGACAGTGAGTAATCTTATAGACTTTATATCTATCTATCTATCTATCTATCTATCTATCTATCTAATCATGTTCAAAATATTTCCATATTAATAATATGTTGTGAAATAAGAATCAAAAAAGGGGAAAAGACATATGAGGGGAGAAAAATTGTAAAGCATAAAGAAAATTAAAAATAAATTTAAATGCATAATTTGGTCTGAATTCAGACTCCATAGTACTTTTGTCAGATGTAGATACTATTTTCCATCACAGGTCATTTAAAATTGTCTTTGAGGGAGGTAAGTCTATTTTGATTGATCACTACACAATACTGCTGTTAATGTATACAAAATTCTCCTGGTTCTTCTCAGTCCATTAGAATCATGTATGTAAGTCTTTCCAAGCTTTTCTGAAGTCTATCTATTCATGATTTCTTACAGAACAAGAGTAGTCCTTTGCCATTCACACACCATAATTTGTTAATAGTACTCAATCACATTCATATAAAATTCATATTCATTCATATAACATTCATATGGCACATTTTTTCAGCCAATTCCCTATGGATAAGGATAACCCTATCAAATTTCAAATTCACTTTTTTTAATAATCTCTTTGAGATACAATCTTGGTAGTAGTATTGTTGGATAAAAGGATGAACATAGTTTTATTGTCCTTTGGGTGTACTTTAAAATTGTTCTTTAGAATGGTTATAACAGTTAGCAATTCTACCAACAGGGCATTTGTGTCCCAGTTTTCCCACATCCTCTGCAACATTGATCATTTTCCTCATTTATCATATTGGTCAGTATTATAGGTGTGAGGAAGCAACTCAGAGCTATTTTAATTTTCATTTCTCTTATCAGTAATTATTTAGATCATTTTATATGAATATAAATACCTTTAATTTCTTCATTTGAGAATTGCCTATTCATATCTTTGATCAATTATCAAATGAAGAATCACTTATGTTCTTATAAATTTGACGCTTCTCTATATATTTTAGAAATGCATCCTTTATTAGAAAGATCTAACTGAAAAAATTTTTCCCAGCTTTCTGCATTCCTATTAATCTTGGCTGTATTGGTTTTATCAGTTTGAATCTTTATTTAATTAAATGTAATCAAAATTATCCCTTTTGCATTTTATACTATTTCTATAAACTCCTACACTTTCCATAGATTTAACAGATTCCTTCTTCTCTTGATTGGCTTATGGCATCATTCTTTAAGTCTAAATCCTGGATCTATTTTAACCTTATCTTGATATAGGGTATGAGAAGTTGATTTAAATTTAATTTTTTTCATATTATTTTCCAGTATTCACAGAATTTTTTGCTAAAGAGTGAATTCTTATCCCAGAAGTTGAAGTATTTGCATTTCACAAACATCAGATTACTATAATCATTTATTATTGTATCTTTTGTGGCTAATCTATTCCACTGATCCAACTCTATCTCTTCCTTAGTCAGTACCAAACAGTTTTGATGACTGCTACTTTATTCTATAATTTTAGATATGGTGGGCTAGACTACTTTCCTTTGCATTTTTTCATTATTTTCCTTCATATATTTGAACTTTTGCTCCTTCAGATGAATTTTATTATTTTTTTTAGAACTATAAAATAATTTTTGGAGGTTTAATTGATTTTACACTGAGTAACTAATATAAGGTAGAATTTTCATTTTTATTATGTAACTTGGCCTGTTCATGAGTAATTGACAGTTTTTTAATTTTATTTTTGTGAAAAGTGCTTTATAATTGGCTTCATATAATTTCTTGATTTCCCAGGTAGACTCCCAAGTATTTTAAGCTGTCTACAATTACTTTAATTGGAATTTTTCTTTTTATGTCTTTCTGATGGGCTATTGTTAGTAATATATAAATATGTTGATTATTTCTGTGGGTTTATTTTATATCCTGCAACTTTATTAAATTTATGAAATTTGCCAATTGCTTCAAGTAGTTCTTTAGTTGAATTATAGCATTCTCTAGGTATACCATCATATCAACTCTTGAGAGTGAGAGTTTGGTTTCCTCGTGATGTATCTAATTCCTTCAATTTCTTTTTCTTCTATGCTTACTAACCCTAAAAGTTTTAATATAACAATGAATAATAATGGTGACAATGGCTGTCCTTTTTCATCCCTGATCTTATTGTGAATGTTCCTAGCTTATCTACATTATAGATATAATGCTTGCAGACAGCTTTAGATAGAAATTGCTTATTATTTTAAGGAAAATTTAATTTATTGTCTCTATTGTCTCTAGTGTTTGAAATAGGAAAGTGTTTTATATTTTGTCAAAAGATTTTTTTCAGCATCTATAGAAATACAAATAGTTAAGTGATTTGTTTTCTTACTCAATTACTCTAATAGTTTTCCTAATATTGAACCAACCCCAGTAATGGTGGTTTAAATACAGTATATTTAATGAATTCTCCTAATGTATTATATTATTGCATTATTGTATTGATAATTTCCTGTAATCTTTTTGCTAATATTTTATTTAAAATGTTTACATTAATATTCATTAGAGAAATTGCATTACATTTTTCTTTCTCTGTTTTGACTCTTTTTTGGTTTAACTATTAGCATCAAATTGGTGTCATACAAGTAATTCAACTGAAATCATTCTTGATCTATTTTTTTCAAATAGTTTATATAGACTTAGAATTAATTGTTCTTTAAATGTTTGGTAGCATTCACTTGCAAGTCCATATAGCCCTAAATATTTTTATTATGGAATTCACTAATGATTTATTGAATTTCTTTTTCAGAGATGAGGTTAATTAAATAATGCATTTCCTTTTCTGTTAGTTTGGGCAACTTAATTTTTTTTGTAAAAATTCAACCATTTCAGTATGATTGTCAGATTGATTGATATATAGTTGGGTAAAATAACTACAGATTATTTTTTTAAATTTCTCCTCATTGGTTTTGAATTTTTTTACTGGTAACTAGCTTTCCTTATTTCTTTTTTAACCAAATTAACCAAAAGCTTCTTTATTTTTATTGTTTTCTCATAAAAAACAACTTTATTAGTTCAATCTTTATTAATCTCTCCTTTGCTTTTCAGAATTTCTATTTTGCTATTTAATTGTGGATTCTTAATTTATTCTTTTTTTTAGTTTTTTAGTTGCCTGCCCAATTCATTGATCTCCTCTTTCTTTGCTTCATTTTTATAAGTATTTAGAGATTTAAAATTTTCTCTAATAATAGCTTTAATTATAACCCACAGGTTTTGGTATATTGTCTCAGTCTTGTCATTGCCTTGGATGAAATAATTGATAATTTCCATATTTGTTGTTTGAACCATTCCTTCTTTAAAATTATGTTATTTGATTTCCAATTAAATTTTAGTCTATCTTTGCATGGCAAATTATTTGCATGCAGTTTTTATTACATGTAATTTATGATTACATTATATTTATGATAATTTATCATTTCTGCATTTGATTATGAGATTTTATTCGCTAAAACATGGTCAATTTTTCTGTAGGGGTCAAGGACAATAGAAGAGAAAGTATTTTCCTTTCTATACCCAATTCAATTTTCTCCAGAAGTCTATCATATCTAATTTTTCTAAAACTCTATTCACCTTCTTAACTTCCTTCTTCTTTGTTTTGTGCTTATATTAATTGAATACTGAGAGAGGTAGGGAGGACTCCTACAGTTATAATTTTGCTTTCTATGTCTTTCTCCAAATCATAGATCTTCTACTCTTTGAATCTGGAGGCTAAACCACTTGATTCCTTTGCATTTAGAATTTATATCACTTCATTGTTTATGGCATCATTTAAGAAGATGTAGTGTCCTTCATTATCCTTTTTAATTTTTGCTTTTGATTTATCTGAGAGAAGAATTGCTACCCCTGTTTTGTTTTGTTTTGTTTTTCACTTCAGCTGAAGCATATAAATTGTGTGGATCTCTTTTAACCTTTGGGTTTCTCTGCTTCAGATATGTTTATTATAAGCAATTTATTTTAGAATTCTTGTTTTTAATTCTCTTTGCTATTCATTTACATTTTATAGGAGAGTTCATCACATTCACATTTGGTTATGATTACAAAATCTGCACTAACCTCTATCTTCCCTCCATTTGTAATTTTCTCTCTCCTTTTATGCTATCCCTCTCCTCACAATTGTTTTGCTTCTTGCTGCTTCTTTTCTCAATCTGTCCACCCTTCTATCAACCCTCCTCCCTTTTCTTTACTCTTTCCCCTTCAATTTTACCCTCTCTTCTGCCCTCCGTTCTATCAGTCCTGAATTCCCTTACTTCTCCTTTTTCTCCTTCTAATTTGATGAAAGTTAAGACAAATTTCTTACCTCAACTGAGTGTGTGTGTATATATATATATATATAATTTCCTCTTTGAGTGCAATCTGATGAAAGTAAGATTTTCATTCCCTCCCCTCTTTTTCTCTACTGTAAAAGGGTTTTTGTGCCCTTCTGCTTCCCCTTCTTCCCATTCAGTCCAATTATTTTTTCTATTGCTTATTTTTTTAGCTCAACCCATAAAAATCAACTTATGCTTGTACCTTCTAACTAAGTTATAATTATCAAGAGTTATAAGTATCATTCCCCCATGTAGGGATGTAACCAGTTTAATTTCATTGAATAACTTTTTTTTCTTTTCCCCAGTTTGCCATTATGCAACTCTGGAGTCTCATACCTGAAGATCAAATTTCTTTATCAGTTCTGGTCATTTCATTAGGAAAACTTGAGTCACCTATTTTGTTGAATGTTCATCTTTCCCCCTGAAAGAGTATACTCAGTTTTGCTTGGTAGTTGATTCTTAATTGTAATACAAACTTCTGTTCTCTCCAGAATATCATATCTCTATGCTTTTGATCCTTTAATGTTTATGCTTCCAAATCCTGTATAGTACTAACTGTCACACCTTGATATTTGAATTATTTCTTTGAAGCTACCTGCATTATTTTCTGATTGGTCTGATAACTCTGAAATTTGGTTACAATATTTCTCAGCTTTTGGGATCCCTTTCAGGAGAACTGATAGATTCTTTCAATGCTTAATTTACTAATTTACCTTCTAGTCCTAGGATATCAGCATGCTTTTTCTTGAAGATTTCTTGAAAGATGTCATCCAGAATTTGTTTTTAGAAATATTTTATTTATTTTGAGTTTAACAATTTTCTGCCATTCTTGCTTCCCTCTCCCCCATGCCCACCACAGACAGCATTATGTTAGTCTTTACATTGGTTCCATGTTATACATTGATCTCAGTTGAATGTGATGAAAGAGAAACCATATTCTTAAGGAAGAAAAATAAAGTGAAAGATAGTAAAGTTACATAATAAGATAATGGTTCCCCCCCACCCAATTTGAAGCTAATAGTCTTTGGTCTTTGTT
Source organism: Macrotis lagotis (assembly GCF_037893015.1). Taxonomy (NCBI): domain Eukaryota; kingdom Metazoa; phylum Chordata; class Mammalia; order Peramelemorphia; family Peramelidae; genus Macrotis; species Macrotis lagotis. The sequence goes on along the minus strand of NC_133663.1, from coordinate 170,073,697 downwards.
CAACGTCCATATTCTTTCCCAAGATATACATGGTATTTTCTATTGCAGATAGCCCCAAATTGTTCCTGGTTTTTGCACTGTAGGGATGAGCAAGTCCACCAAGGTTGATCATCACCCCCATGTTACTGTTAAGGTGTACAGTGCTTTTCTTATTCTGCTCATCTTCCTTAGTATCAGATCAAGCAAATCCTTCCATATTTCACTGAATTCTGATCCATCCTGGTTTCTAATAGAACAATAGTGTTCCATCATATACACATACCACAGTTTGTTAAGCCGTTCCCCAATTGAAGGGCATTCACTTAATTTACAATTTTTTCCACCACAAACAGGGTTGCTATAAATATTTTTGTACAAGTGATGTTTTTACCCTTTTTTTCATAATCTCTTCAGGGTATAGACCCACAAGTGGTATTGCTGGATCAAAGAGTATGCATATTTTTGTTGCTCTTTGAGCATAATCCCAAATTGCTCTCCAGAAAGGTTGGATGAATGCACAGATTTCCTGCATCCCTTCCAACATTCATCATTGTCTCTTGTCATATTGGCCAGTCTGAGAGGTGTGAGGTTGTATCTCAGAAATGCTTTAATTTGAATTTGTTTAACAAGTAATGATTTGGAGCAATTTTTCATGTGACTATGAATTAGTCTGATTTCCTCCTCTGTAAATTGCCTTTGCATATCCTTTGACCATTTGTCAATGGGGAAATGGCTATTTTTTTTAATTTGACTCAGTTCTCTATATATTTTAGAAATGAATCCGCTTTCAGACATACTAATTGCAAAAATTGTTTCCAAATTATTACATTTCTTTTTATCTTGGTTACAGTGGTTTTGTCTGTGCAAAACCTTTTTAATTTAATGTAATCAAAATTATCTAGTTTGTTTTTAATGGCGGTCTTTATTTCTTCTTTGGTCATAAACTGTTTACCTTTCCATAGATCTGCCAGGTAAACTACTCCTTAATCTTCTAGTTTGCTTATAATATAGTTTTTTTATGTCTAAATCCTGTATCCATGTGGATCTTATCTTAGTATGGGTGTGAGGTGTTGATCTAATCTAAGCTTCTTCCATACTAACTTCCAATTTTTCCAACAGTTTTTATAAGAGATAGTTTTCATCCAAATAGCTAGACTTTTGGGGTTTATCAAACCGCAAATTACTATAATCATTTCCTGCCCTTTACACCTAGTATATTCCACTGATCCATGACTATTTCTTAACCAGTACCAGACACTTTTGATGATTGATGCTTTATGACATAATTTTGGATCTGATAAGCCTAAGCCACCTTCTTTTGCATTTTTTTAATTGAATCCCTGGAAATTCTTCACTTTTTATTTCTCTGTGTAAATTTATTTACAACTTTTTCTAACTCAATGAGATTTTGATTGGTAGGGCATTAAAAAATAATTTAGTTTTGGTAGAATTATCATTTTTATTATATTACCTATCCATGCATAGTTGCTGTTTGCTTGGTTATATAAATCTGATTTTATTTATGTGAGAAGAGTTTTGTAATTGTTTTCAAAAAGGTTTTGAGTCTGCCTTGGCAGGTAGGCTCCCAAGTATTTTATTTTGTCTGAGGATACTTTGAATGGGATTTCTCTTTCTAGCTCTTCCTGCTGTATCTTACTATTCATATATAGAAAATTTGAGGATTTATGAGGGTTTATTTTGCATCCTGCAACTTTGCTAAAATTGCTAATTGTTTCCAGTAGATTTTTGGATGATTTCTTGGAGGATTCTTTAGGTATATCATCATGTCATCTGCAAAGAGTAAGAGTTTTATCTCTCCTTTCCCAATTCTATTTTCTTTTTCTTCTCTTATTGCTGAAGCTAACATTTCTAATACAATATTGAATAGTAGTGGTGATAATGGGCATCCTTCTTTCATCCCTGATTTTATTGAGAATGCCTCAAGCCTATCCCCATTGGATATATTGCTCTTTGATAGTTTCAGTTAGATACAGCTTATTATTGTAAGGAACAAACCATTTATTCCTACACTCTCTATGTTTTTCTCCATGGGCCCTATCTCTGGCCTTTTTCCATCTTTATAGGATCTTGTGTTGGGGGGAACTTGGCTCTCAGAAGTTTGCTTTTAGGGGCGGCTAGGTGGCGCAGTGGATAAAGCACCGGTCCTGGAGTCAGGAGTACCTGGGTTCAAATCCGGCTTCAGACACTTAATCATTACCTACTTGTGTGGCCTTGGGCAAGTCACTTAACCCCATTGCCCTGCAAAAAAAAAAAAAAAGGAAAAAAGAAATTTGCCTTTGAAGAACCTAGAGGCTTTGTTCACTTGGCTTAGTAATTCCAAGGGTCAGCTAGTAGGGGGTACTGGTTTCTTTCTCTGGAGAGTTAAGGTCCTCAGCATCAGGTTCTGAGATGACCTTGAACACTGGGCTGAGCCCTGTGGGAGGGAGTTAATCTCCTTCCTTTGAGTGAAGTCTGTTGCCCTGAGACAGTGGGGGTTGTTTATTGTTTGTTCCGAGCAAAGGGCTCTGCTAAAAGTATGGAGCTCAGGTCCCAAGCCCAGCTGGTTGTGCTCTGAGACTCTGTGCTGAAACTCACCCTCCCATAGCTCCTCTTCTCACCCCCATCTTGCATTTGCTACTCACCAAAGTCTCTACAACTGAGGCTGTCCTTCTGTCTCCCCCAGCTGCTGTCCCCTCGCTGATCCTCTGCTCTCATCTCCTGGTTCACCTGAGACAGACATTCTTGGTAGTGTTCTTCTCCTATCTTCTGTTCCTGGGTTTTGTTGATCAAATTTCTGTTAAGAGGTTTCTTGCATGTTATTTTTGAGGGGAAAGAGGAGCACTTATCACAGTGCCTGTCTTCTCTCTGCCATCTTGGCCGAAATGCCTCCCAGGGTCGTTTTTGAACCTGGCTTTTAGTTATTTCAATATTTCTTAAATTATCTCTCCTAGATCTATTTTCTAGATCATTTGTTTATCCAATAAAGTATTTTACATTTTCTTCTATTTTTTTCATTTTTTGAAAAATTTTGCTTAATTGATTCCTGATGCCTCATGGAGTCATTAGCTTTCATTTCCACAATTCTATTTTTCTAGGAATTATTTTCTTCATCTAGTTTTTGCATTTTCTTTCCATTTGGTCAATCCTATTTTAAAGACATTATTTTTCTTTTTCCATTTGCCCAATTGTATTTTTAAAGAAATTGTTTTCTTTGCCCACTTGCCCAGTACTATTTATAAAGGAGTTGTTTTCTTTATTCAGTTTTTATGCTTCCTTTTGCAAGATGTTGAATTCCTCTTAGATTTCTTTGCTCAGTTTTTCTACTTGAGTTTTCAAATCCTTTTTGCAATCTTTCAAGAAGGCTTTTTGGGCTAGAGATCAATTCATATCCCCTCTGAGACTTCACATGTAGTATGCTTTCTGCCACCCTCTTCTGAGATAGTATTGTGATCCTCTTTATCTCCATAGTAACTTTCTTTCATCAGGGTTTTTCTTCTGACTTTTCTGACTCATTTTGAGCTCTGCTTACTGGCCACGGGGTGCTCTCCCAAGTTTCTTGTGCTGGGCAGCTGGATAGCATAGTGGACAGAGCACCAGCCTTCTTGTGAGGTGTTCAAATATGGACTGAAGACACTTGATACGTACTAGCTGTGTGACCTTAGCAGGTCACTTAACCCCATTGCCCTGCAAAACTCCCCCCCCCCAAAAAAGGGGGCAGCTAGGGGACACATTGAATAGAGCACCAACCCTGGAGTCACTGAATTCTAAGGTCTAGAATTGGTAGGACCCTAAAAATGAAATAACTCTCTGGGAATACTACCCACAGAGCTCAGAGATAATTGAGCTAAATTTTGTGAGTGTGTTGGTGATAATGGCTTAAGGGTACCTATTATCTTATATCTTTCTGAAAGTTTACCAGTAAAATGGTTCATCTGGGAAAATAAACCAAGTTATGGTATAATAAATAGATGCATGTTCTACTAATTAGGGATTGTTCAAAAATACCAGGATGTGATATGCCATTGCTATTATATGAGTTAAAAATATTGTCCCATGAATGCAGGCAGTGTCAGAGATCATTAAGAAAAAGGAAATAAAAATAAACTACCTAGGAATCCTAGGGAATCTATATTAAAAGAGTAAATGGAGAGAGAAGCTAAAGTGAAGGAATGGTGAGAAACAAATGTTATAATGGAAACCAAGGGAAAAGAAAGTAATAAGGAAAAGGAAATAGCTCAAATGATGAAATTATTTCAAGGATAATTTCGATGAAGAAATGTCATTTTATGTTACTATGAAGAGGTCACTGGTGACCTTTGAGGGGGTAGGAAAACAGAAACCAAATTACAAGGGTCTATGATGACACCACTCAGCAAAAAATGTTTGATTGTGATATGAATAATCTTTCATGAAATTGTATGGTGCAATGAAAGAGAACAAGAAAGTGCTGGAAATAGGATAAAAGCTTAAGGATATAATGGAGTCAAAAATAATATTGAAGACCAAAATGACATCACTATATTAGAATCAAGTTATAGTGTGTCTGACTATGGCTATTCAGGTTAATACAAACTTACAATGCTGTACTGCAGATCTGGCACATATGAGAGTTCATATGAACATTTGAAGTAAAGCTGTTGCTAAATTTCTCCATGGCATTTTCTTTGATGCAGGCACATGGTGCTGGTGAGTCCTGTGCCAGTGTCTCCATGTCACCCAATCAATTCCAAAGTTGTTCAGAGAGACCTTGAAAAGTGTCCTTGAATCCTTTGTTTCTCACCAACACATGAGGGCTTCCCTTGAGTGAGCCCTCTGTAAGAGTCTTTTAGGTGAGAATACATTTGTCATTTTAAAAATGTGGACAGCCTTTCAAACTCTGCAGTAGAGTTTGAATGCTTGGAGATTTAGCTCACAAAAAGACCTCAGTATACTCTTCAGAATCTTCTTAAGGCAACTAAAATGGAAGTGATTCAGTTTACTGGCAGGGTACTAGTAGACTGTCCAGGTTTCACAAGCTTCCAACAGTGAGATCGAAACAGCAGCTCTGTAGACCTTCATTTTGATAAGTAGTCTAATACCTCTTCTTTCCCATACTTTCCTTGAGAGTCTAATAAATAATGATCTAGTTTTAATAGTGTGTCTCTCAAATTCATTATCAATGTATACATCCTTGGAAAGTATATTGCTAAGATAAGTGAACTTGTCCACAGTATTCAAAACTTCCCATTTCTGGTAACCAATGGTTTCACATATGGAAGGTGTGGGTGCTAGTTGATGGAGACCTGTGTTTTCCTGTTTTCAGGTCAAAAATTGGTGACTGGGAAAATAGGAGAGCATTGTCCTTAATGAAAAACCTAGGTAAGCATGCTGGTATTAAATTGATGTGCAATACTGATGTAATACTCTGAGCACCCAAATTTTAAGATAATTTACCAAAAGTTCTCATGATTGACAATATTAAAGGCATTGATTAGATCAACAAAGGTTATATACAATCCTCTCCTCTACTTCTGGCAGTTTTCCTGTACTTGTCAGAGTGTAAGTACCATATTGATTCTTCCTTAGCCCTTTTGTAATACACACTGGTTCTCATGTAGATGACTGAGAAAGCCTATTAAGGAAGATTCTAAAAAGAATTTTGACTACAATGACTAAAAGGGAGCCTCTCACCCATCCTGTGATTGCCTCAGGACAATCTATGCCCTTTATCTTTATAGATATGTACAATGCAAGAATAAACTCCTGGGAGACAATGTCTAATTGTTATATAAACTAGGAAATTTTAGTCAGTTTTTCTAAGAACAATGGACCCTCACCCTGTAAATCTCAGTTAGAAGAGAATCAGCACCAGGCATTTTGCCACATGATAGGAGCTGAAAGGTATCCAAAATACATTTTTCAGTTTAAAATTTGATTAGAGGGATTGACTTCAAATTGTGGTAAATAGTCAATGATTTCAACATTGATTAATGAGAACTGGAAATAGGATAAAAGAATAAGGATTTTTATGGAGACTATTTATGTAGATATGTATGTATCTATCTATCTGTCTACATATATATATATAAATATATATATATATATATATATATATATATATTTAAAAGGGAAGAGCTAATCATATATATAGACAGAAGAGAAACACTCAAGAGAAAGGACATTGCATAATAATGAGTAGATAATTTATGATCAAGTTCATAACAAAACAGGGAGAGAAAAAGAAAAGGTGAATGAACTTTATTACTCTGAGAATCAAGAGAAGAAGGAGACAACAGGTGAAGAGTCAGACTATGAGTGCTAAGGACTCATTTCTAAAATATACAGAAAACTAAGTCAAATATTCAAAAAACAAGCCATTCCCCAATTGACAAATGGCAAAAGGATATGCAAAGGCAATTTACAGAAGAGGAAATCAAAGTGATCTGTAGTCATAGGAAAAATTGCTCTAAATCACTACTTATTAGAGAAATGTAAAATAAACCGTCTCTGAGGGAGCACCTCACATCTCTCAGACTGGCCAACAAGACCAGAAAAGATAATGATCAATGTTGGAAGAAAGGTGGGAAATCTAGGACATTAATGCATTGTTGGTGGATCTGTGAACTCATCCAACCTTTCTAGAGAGCAATTAGAAATTACAGCCAAAGGACAAAAAAAATGTGCATACCCTCTGATTCAGCAATACCACTACTAGGTCTATAGTTGAAGAGATTAGCAAAAAGGGTAAAAACATCATTTGTACAAAACTATTCACAGCAGCCCTGTTTGTGGTGGTAAAGAATTAGAAATTAAGTGAATGTTTTTAATTGGGGAATGGCTTAACAAACTGTGTTATATTATGTGATGGAACACTCTTCTATTAGAAACCAGGATGGATGGGAATTCAAGGAAGGCTGGAAGGATTTGCATGTGCTAAGATGAGCAGAATCAGAGGAACAGTGTACACCCTAACAGCAACATGGGGAGATGATGATCAATCTTGATATACTTGCTCATTCCATCAGTGCTACAATCAAGGACAATTTTGGGGTATCTGCAATGGAGAATACTATCTGTATCCAGAGGAAGAATTGTGGACTATTACCTTCAATGTAGGGGGAAAATTCATTATCTTATTATGTAATTTTGCTATCTCTTATACTTTATTTTTCTTGCTTCAGGGTATGATGTCTCTCTCATCACATTCAAGTTAGATCAATGTATACCATGGAAACAATGAAAAGACTAACAGATTACCTTCTGTGGGGTGGGGTGGGGTGGAAGAAAGAATAGGGAAAAATTGTAAAACTCAAAATAAATAAAAACTTTATTTTTTAATATTTATTTATTCTCTTTTTATGCAAATAATTTTTAATACATTAATGAAATATTCATGTTTAAGATTAAACAGAATGTCCCCTCCCTCCACAAAATACAGACTGGCTTGAGCAATAAAGTAAAGGGGAGAAAAAAATTAAAATTAAAAAAAAATAATAGTAAAAATTTTAGTTATGGTCAGGTGGCACAATGGACAGAGCCCCAGCCCTAGGGGGCCAGGAGCACCCGAGCCCACATCTGGCCCCATACATCCAACAATCACCCAGCCATGTGACATGCAAGCCACCCCAACCCCACTGTCCTGCAAAAACCAAAAAAAGGCAAAAACAAGACCCGAAATAAAATAAAATAGTAATAATAGTAGGGGTGGCTGAGTGGTGGACAGAGCATTGGCCCTTGAGCCAGGAGCACCCAGGTCCAAATCCAGTCTCAGACACCCAAAAATCACCTGGCTATGCGGGCCCAGGCAAACTACCCAGCCACATTTGCCCTGCATACCCTCCAAAATAATAATAATAATAATAATAATAATAATAATAATAATAATAATAATGATAAAAATGTGTTTCGGTCTTTGTTCCAACCCCAATAATTCCGTCACAGGTGGATCACATTCTTTATGATAAGTCCATGGCAAAAGTTACTTCCATATTTTTCCACCCTTGCCATTGCTGATCGCAACTCCCTCCTTCTGTATTTCTCCACTACCATGTACTATATTTTCTCTCTCCTTTCAATCTGACTCTGCTGTAGGGTATCTGAGAGGCACAGCTGACAGATCCCTGGTCCTGGAGTCAAGAGGCCCCGAGCCCCCCTACCAACCCTTAGGCCCAGCATCCACCTGGCCCTATGGTCACAGAGAGGTCATCCAATCGCAGCAAGAAGTAAAAAGGAAAACGTGTTATATCTGACCACTGTCCCCGCATGGTCCATCCTCTCCTCCATCACTCACATCACCCCCTTCCCCCTGTTCCCCCTTTTTCTTCTTACTCCAGATGTCTATACCCCATTGAGTATATATATGCTGTTTCCTCTCCTAACCACTTCTGATGAAAGCTAAGATTCCCTCATCCCCCCTTGCCTTCCCCCCTTCCATATCATTGCAATGGCTCATTGTAATAAAGAAAAAACTTATTATATGAGATATGTTGGTCTATTCCCACTCTCCTTTTTCTTTCTCCCATTACATTTCCCTTTTTTCTCTTGACTCCATTTTTACACCATATTTTATCTTCAAATTCAGCTTTCTCCTGTGCTTCAACTATAAAAGCTCCCTCTATCTGCTCTATTAAATTAGAAGGTTCATATGAGTATTATCAGTGTCATTTTTCTATGCAGGAATACATGCAGTTCATCATCAAGTCCCTCATATTTTTCCCTTCTCCTCCAATCTCCATGCTTCAACTGAATCCTGTATCTGAAGATCAGACCTTCTCCCCCGCTGCTGTGCGCTGCAGCTCCCAGCACCCTGAGGCTGCCTCTGGGAGGCTGAAGTTCTTTTGCTCTGGCAGGCCAGCCCTCTGGCAGGCCACCCCTCCAACTTGAATAGGAGAACTACCTCACTGGGTCCCTCTATGGGTTCTGTCTCTCGAAAGTTTAGTTAGAGTCCTTAGTATCGAAGTTTTATAAGAGAGCTTTTAAGAGACATTGCTCTCTTGTCGCCATCTTGGCTCCACCCAACAAAATCTTTCTTTAAATAATTTAGAAATTCAAAATTTTTTAAAAATTTAAAAAGTATGAGAGGTGTAGTAAAATAATTAAGTGACATTGGATTGGACTACTTCAATCTTTTCAGTGATATGCAAGTCAAATGAACAAATATTTGTCAACTGTCTACCACAAGAGGAATAATGTGATAAGATTTAATGATAAAACAAAATGTAAAAAAATAATCCTTGCTTTCAATGAAGCACATGTTTTAATGGGATAGACAATATGCAACCAACCATACAAACAATACATATATATATATCCCATATATATCCCCATATATATATATATATATATATATCCCCATATATATATCCCATATATATATATATATATATATATATATATATAAAAATTTAAAATAAGTTTAGAGAGAAAACTCTCTAAGTATCAACAGGTAAGATAAAAAGGTAGAGTAGTCCAATCATAGGTATTGCCAGAGAAAACACAGGATAGGGTGCTGAAATGTCTTCTTCATGTAGTATCACAGATACCACTATTACTGAATCAAATTTATATAGAAGGGAATAAATTATAAGTCTGGAAAGTGCTAGGTTATTAAGATTTTTCAAAGTCAAACAAAGTATTTTATATTTTTGATATAGAATATTCAAGTGAAAGTGTTCAGCTTAGAGGTGGGTGAAAAATAGTGATATTCCCCAAACTGGATGTCTTACATGTACCTCAAACTCCACTTGTTCAAAAGAGAACTAAATACTTTATCTCTGAATCTCTTTAATTTCAGACTTCTCTATGTTGGTTGATAGCATCAATACCACTTCAGTCATTAAGGTTCTTAACCTCAGTGTCATCTCTGATTCGTCCCTCTACACATCACCACCACTAATTTCTAACCCCTTATCAAGTCTTATATTTTCTATCTTCAAATTATCTCTATTCCATTATTTCCATTCACACAGTTGCCATCCTGTTTTAAACCCTAACCTCATCTTTTTTTGATCTCATAATTAGCTAATGGAATATTACTTCCGTCCTGCTAGTCTCTCTCCTTCATAGCCATCTTTGTTCTTATCCCCTCATATGTTCCCTTTATTATCTTTCTCTGGACTACAACAATATCTTCCTATCAGTCTCCATATGATTTAAACCACTCCCCTCTATAATATCCACAAAACTTTCTGAATAATATTCTTTTTTCTTTAGGGTTTTTTTTTGCAAGGCAAATGGGGTTAAGTGGCTTGCCCAAGGCCACACAGCTAGGTAATTATTAAGTGTCTGAGACCGGATTTGAACCCAGATACTCCTGACTCCAGGGCCGGTGCTTTATCCACTGCACCACCTAGCCGCCCCAAGATTAATATTCTTAAAATACAATTTGACTATTTCACTCATCTGTTTAAAACCTTCAAAAGCTCCCTATTCCCCCTAGGAATTTTCTATAAGAAGTCTTTTCCTGACTCCCTTCATAGTTAGGATTTTCTCCCTCCTCCTTAAATTGCATATATTTATACAATATATATTTTACATGCCATATCTCATTAGTATAATATAAACTTTTTTGACTTTTTGTTTTATCTTGGGTTTCTAATAACTAACCCAGTGCCATCCACAAACTAGGGATTTAAAAAATATTTGTTACATCAAATTGGATTGAAGAGAATGTTTGAAATTGCAGGTAGGAAGGCAACAAAAGATAAATAAAAAGAAATCCAAGAAGAAATGAATATTTAGCTGGAGATAGAGCATGAATTCATATTGGACAAAATTATCAAGTTTATGAGTTTCTCTTGGCATTCTGGAATTGAGAAAAAAAACTGGAGATTAACAGATTAGGAACAGAAGGTCAAAAGAGCAAAGGATACTAGAGTGTTGATGAGTATATTGTAGAAAATCAGTTCAGTTAATTGCGATTCCTTAATTAAACACTTCCCCTAATGAAAGAAGTAGATATCCTAATTTGAAAAACTTTGATTAAACTTTGCCAAACTTTAATTCAAACATTTTAACTGGCTTAGCACAGTGCACATAGTTTGTGCTTAAAAAAATGTATGTGGATTGATTGCTAACAGTATTACTGTGTGAAGGGAGGGGTGCTGTCATCTGGGAATCAAGGCCCCTTTGAGTAGAAGAGTGATCTGGGCTGGATGCCACCCTTGATGGAAAGTGATATTCTTAGTGCCCACTCTTCCACAAGCTGTTTCAGAAAATCAAGCTTTAATAAATTCAAGGGCCAGTTCTTTACACATTGAAACCCAAACAAAGAGAAGTGCTTTGAATGCATCTGTTAAGTTATGCCTCTACTTCCTTCCTGACAGTTTTTTGTTGCTACTTTTTCCTAGAATAACATGCCAAAAATCTCCCATGACATTGAACTTCAGAACATTAGAGACCTGAAGTTATAAATCTTTCCTGCTTTTTGCAAGCTTTACTTCCAAAGGAGAAATTTTCATTTTGACTTTGAAGAGTTTTAATTTCTTCCTGAACTCATGTCAACTTTAGACAAGGCACAGTGGGGACAGCCTTCATTATCAATGACACTGATATGTTCAGGAGCCAGGTTGCATAGGGAAAGCTTTTGAGAGAAAACAACCTTGCTCATATTTCAGCAGGTTTTTATTACTAGATTTCTTCTTTTTTATTGATAGAACACATAGGGTTCTATATTTGAACACAAGAAGGAGCGCAATGCATATTGTTGATTTGATTTGTTTTTTGGGTTAAAGAGCAGTTCCAATATATGTTTTCAATACTACTGTTCTGAGGTGATATTAACCTCCTGAAAGTCAAGGTTTAGGCATTAAGGTAATCCAGATTTTCTTCTTACCACAAATGTATAGATTTATTAATTTTACATTTAAAAAATGCCTGCCTTAATAGAGATTTGGAGTATCATAGCTTTAGAGATAGAAAAGACTCTAGAGATCATCTAATAAGGAACTGGGGTTTATAGATGTAAAGGGGCCACAAGGAGTGAGAAGAATAATTGGAATATGAATCCAGCTCATCTGACTCCAAATTCAATAATCCTTTAATTATATCATTACACTGCCTCACCTAGAGCCATAGAAAATTTTGGTTCCAGTCTTAATCCTTCCACACACATATCACAAACAGCTTATTTCTCTTAATGACCAAAAAAGTTTTCTAAATAATTAACTTTTGTATCTCAAGTTATAAAGATCTTGATTTATGAAAAGAAGCTAACCCAGGAAAGCTGAAGATAAAAAATACTTAATGAACTCTTTTCTCTGCTAATTCAACAATTATTACTATAATTAAAATTATAATAACACATGTTTACATACACTTACTATATATCAGCACTCTGCTAAATGCCTTAGAATTATTATCTCATTTGATTCTCATAACACACTTAGGAGACGGTAGTATTATTACTCCCACTTTACAGATGAGGAAACTAAGGCAGCATTTAGATGATTTGCCCAGTGTTGACTAACTACTAAGTGTTTGAGGCTGGATTCTAACTCTAGTCTTGTCAACTCCATCCCTGACACAATCCTCGGGACCACTTACCTACCCAGTTTGCTAAGGAGCTTCTATATTACATGAAGGCAAAAGAAAATTACTCTCTAACAATAGTGCTGTCAGATACAGTTACAATTTTGAGAAAAGGATTATAGAAATAATGTGATTTATTGGCATTTTTTTCTCATAAAACAAAAAAAATGAAATAAGGAGAACCACTGAAACTGAGATGAGCATCTGTTTTTCAAATGATTAATTGCCAGGAAGTGTCTGATTGCCCAGTAATCAGAATGAAAAAGGCAATCAGGTAAGTTTATAATATAATGTTACCACAGGGGCTGGGATATGTCTTGTTCACAATTGAATCTTCATGTTGATAATTAGCATTGTGAATACTCAGCATATATTAATGATCTAACAGTTACAATACTCTGGTTGTTCACAAGATCCTAAAATAACACAGATTTCTGAGATATTTTCCTTTGATAAGCGGCCATTCTATTCTAATTAGGCAAAACTAAAAATAGACTTAAATCCAAAAAATTGTCAAGGTTGGGGTTGATGGCAGTGAAGGGGAAAAAAAGCCCTTGACCTCCTTTTGTTACTAGTTATGTAAATATCTCCTCTTACTGGATCTTGGGAAATTCTCTCTGACTAGGCAATCTTTGTATGACCTACAGGATGACTAAATTCATTAGTAAAGATCATTAGTTTTAAGGTGACCATAGTAATGGAAGATTATAGCTTCAGAGAAGGGGGTTGGACTTTATACATCATCTACTCAAAGTTCTTACTTTTAAAATTTTGAAACTATGACCTAGAAAAAGTAAGAGACTTGCTTAAAGACATACAAGCAGTAACAGTTAGAACTGGGATTTGAACTCAGGACCTCTTGACACCCATTCCAATGTCCTATTCACTTCATTCATCTGAAGAAAGAAGTAGGATTTACTATCTATTCCTTTGTCTATTGCACTCAATAGAAACAACTTGGCATTGCTTTCTCTTCAAAGATAAGGGTAAGGAAAGAGACTCAAAAATTATTATAGATGAAATGTACCACAAAGCTCACTGGACTCAACAACTCTATTTTATTCATCTTTTATAATAATATAAGACATTTCATTAGAAAATTATAGATAACAAGTGTTTTCCCCGCAATAATCCTGTGGGAAATGTAGCACAAATATTATACTCTTATCACTCACTTTGGATAGTAAATAATAGAATCAAGCTCAAACTTGTCATTCAAATCTAAGACTCTTTCTATTATATAATGCAAACTTCTTCTAGTCCCCTTATTTTATGGCTAGTAAAAGTACTAGAGAGCTTCTGTGAAGTCTTCAAGCACACAAATTTAGTAAGACTTGAGACCTTGCTCTCCTCTCATTTAATTGAATATACCTTTACAACTGTAGCATTTAACTATATCATTTATCAATGAAAGTAAAGGAAATTACTTCCCATTACTATTGCCTACTCTGCCGTGTTCCCACACAATTGCCAGTACTGCGTTTCTATAAACTGACCAGATAGTGATACATATTTACACCTGAGTATAAAAGCATGGTCTGTCAATTTACGCATATACATATATATATATATATATATACATATATATATATATATATATATATATATATATACTAATATACTACTTATTTGAATTATTGCCTGGAGGAAAAAAATTCTGGCTCTCATTTGATGACCAAGTTGAACTCACTTTTAGATACTTCTCATAGAGTCTCTGGAAAATGTCTATGCGCTTCATCTAAACACATTTAATAGAATGCTTTCCTTTATTTTTGTGGGTTTTTTTATTTCCAGATCAGAAACAAACTTGTTACTATTGCAATATTCTAGCACATTTATGAAAATGAGAGTGGAACTAATGCTAATGCGTACATTATTCAAATTCTGTTAACTTCTGGCTACAAAATCCTTATTACTGGTTATAATATGTAAGGTTGAAAATGCACAGCTTGGTATTCATTTTTCAATCAGTTGAAACTAAGCAGTTTTGGTGTCCTGGCCAATAAGACATGCCCTCAAGCTTTCAGGATACTGCCATGTTTGAGAATGGATTGTAGGGCTAAAAAGAGATGGGAACCCTAAAACATCAGATCTCACAGACGAGTTTCCTATTTTAATAACTATTTTTTTCCTTAACTATATGTTCATATGAATTGTGTCACAAGCTGATCACTTTCTAAGTTGCAGTAGTCCGGCACTGTTAAAAAGTCAGATAGAGTTGGGGCCCCTAGGTGGTTCAGTGGATGGAGCACTAGTCCTGGAGTCAGGAGTCCCTGAGTTTGAATCTGGTCTCAGGCACTTAATAATTGCCTAGTTATGTGACCTTAGGCAAGACACAACACCACTGCTGTGCAAAAACAAACAAACAAACAAAAAAACAAAAGAAAAAGTTGGATAAAGTCTTCTATGTTTACCCTTAGAACACTAATCTTTTAATTTAATGCACTAAAATAAATATAGAAATCATTGATTCAGAGTTGGAAGTAATCTAAGCATGACAGATTTCCACCTACTCATTTTAAAGAGAAAACTGCAACCCAGAAAAGGGAAATGACTCATTTATTTCAGGTCACCCATTATAAAAGAAAGACTCAGGGGAAAGCTTTCAATCCAAGTCTTCTTAACTGCAAAGCAAGAACTTGCTCCAAACATCTACACAGGTAATCTGTCAGTATTTTCAACTGTACAACTACAACCTTTGTTTCAGTATAATTTTTTATTCAAAAAGGATAACTAGGTGTTCAGTCATTTCAGTAATATCTGACTCTTCATGACCTCTTTGGGGGGTTCCTCGGCAAATATGCTGGTTTGCCATATCCTTCTCCAGTTCATTTTAAAGATGAGAAAAGAGAGACGTTACAAAAAATTCTTAATACTCGTACCTTAAAAGGTAAGTACTTTATTGTCATTCCCACTTATAAATGAGGCTGTGGGGTTTAGTGATTTTTCTACAGTCACCCCCTTAGTAAGTATCACGAATCTAAATATGAAAAGACTATGAGCAAGGAGACTGATTTATTTCTCTATCTCGTTACATAAGCATCTGCCATATACCCTTTGACCTAGATCTCCAGAATATGCATTGGCAATGACTTTGGCTTGAGCAGATATCAGGGCAATAGCTTTCAGGGCACCAGAAGCAATAGCAGCAGGAACATTATCATCAGCAGACTGTGTAGAGACAGCTCCCTTGCACTCCGAAGTCAGGAAGCCAGCCCATTTTTGTCTCAAATATAGATGGCCCGGTTTAAGAGAAGATTGTTTCTACATAAGACCTTCTAAAGTTAGAACAAAATTAAGGGAACATTTTGCAGGGAAAACACTGTTTAACTAAATACCTTGTTTGATATTCTGCATGTAGCTTAGGAGATGAAAAATAGCAGATAGCTTTTGCCCCTTGTCTAAAGTGTGCCTTTGTGTATATGTAGGCCAAACCCTGAGCAGCTGCCAGTTTGTAATCCTACAATTTGAAATTTATTTATGATGAATAGTGTGCAGATAGTCTATCCATATGGCCATAAAGGGAAATTGCATGAAAATGAGCATTCCCCCACAGAAGCTAAATACTAACATTAAATTTGTATTAAAGGTTTAACTTAAACCAAACTGCAAGGGGAAAAAAATCTTTTTTTCCACCCCCATTTCCTCATACAGCATGTTAAACTTAGCTAAGGAAATTTTTAACTCTCTTGCATTTGTTAAAATATTCAAAGGAAAGCTAAAGTTTTTGGGGCACCATGGAATTCACATATAATCTTTCAATTCAAATAAGAAATGGCATTTAATACTAACCCAGATTTAGGGCTAAACTAGATTTCTATACCATGCAAAGTAAACTTTGTATTTTGGGTTTTGTTTATGGGCAGCAGAGGGGAAGGCTCATTCCTTTCCTACAATAGTATTTATCATTTCTAAGGATTAATTCATACCTGAATTCTGAGCACAAAAGAACCTTGAGTTCAGAAGAGAGACATCTAATGATTCAAAGATAATTTTAGAATCCGGAAGGAACTCAGTTGTCATCTATTTCAATTCTATTAATTTGTGGTTGAGAAAATTGCATCCCAGAAAGAAGTAGTTTGCCCATGTTCCCATGGTTGGTAAGTAAGTAGCAGAGCTAAGATTTGAGCACAACTCTGGCACCAAATCCAAGACACATGATTTTTCAATAACCTCACATTATATGTGTGTGTGTGGTATGTGTGTGGCATGTGTGTGTATGTAATTTGTGTTTAATGTGTGATAAAATAAAAAGTAAAGTTTGAGATTACTAGTTGTTTAGTTTAGGAAAGAAAAATGTTAAAAAGTAACTTATGGATCTTCAAATACCAAAGAAAGGGCATACTATATGTAAAATATATCTTATCTCTTTTAATCACTCAAGTATCAAATGGCAATATTATATTAAATGACACAAAATTAATTGGAGTTATTATACTATAATAACAGTATTATTAAATACTAATTTGGGCTGAAAACTTTTTACCTTAAAAAACATAACTTTGAATCATTCCAAGTTGCTTCTGATCTGTCCTTTTATAAAGGTTGAGGGGAAGTCTAGATTACTTCTCAAATGCATCATTTCTATGCTATTCAAAATTAAGATTTGCTCCAGACTAACAAACAATAAGAGTTCACAGAGACAATGATTAAATAAAATGATTACATATGTGCATTTATACATTATATATGTCTGTATAAATTTATATATGTAAGAGTCAGACCAGCATAAATGGAAAGAATTTTTGCCTAATTCCTCATACTTTAATGGTTTAAAATTAAATGGTTCAAGTCAATTAGTAAACTTCAAGGCAATAAGGAAAATAGTTTGCACTATGATCATTCAATTTAATCTGGAAGAGGAGAAGGGAAGAAACTCAGGTCTTAAAGACAGTATTGTGTTTGAAACTGATGATGAAGCAAACCTAAATATCTAGAAGTTCCAGTTTGTTTCTATTTTCTTCTATAGCAAATATTATTTTAAGTGGATGGAATTCAACTATTTAGGTTGCACTAATGATAAAAATATAGTGTTAATATAAATCTGAGAGATCTGTTCCATGTGACATCTTTTTGATATCCCCTTCCAAGTTTTATTTATATTATTATGCTATGGTGCTTTAAATGAGTTTCCAAATGTTTTCATAGGATCCTTTTTTAATCTTTTCTCTTTTTTATATACATCAGAAAATTTTGCTCATATATTTTATCATCTTACTCTTTAATATTTTGAAAATTAACTTATACTTCAAACCAATTCTAGTCTTGGCTAATAATTCTTAAAATAAAGATTTTACTTTTTCTTTCCTGAAGTTCTTTCTTTTTTATTGATTTTTATGGTAACTTTTATAGCTGTGAAAATTCTCCCAGAAATTATGATTATCAGTTAATTCTATTCAAGATAATAAATATTTATCAAGTTCCTATTATGAACAAGCTATTGTTCTCAGCATAAATATGCAAAAATTATGTAGTTCCTATACCAAAAGAGCTATTAATACATTGATATCGTGGGACTGAGGAAAATGAGAGATCCAGACAATGTGCCCCCAAAAAATATAGACTCAAAAAGAACAGTTTTAACTAAAGTGGTAAAGAAAGCTTATGGAATAGATGATGACTGTTGTAAAACACAAAGCAGAAGATTTCAGCAGGTAGAATTTAGGCAGCTGTGCATTATAAATATGATAGAAAGTCTAAGTGAAAATGTGGAGGCAGAATAGAGCTGAGAGAGCTGCCAATTTAACTGAAGAGGTCAATTTAACTAAAATGTAAAGTTCAGGAATACCTATAAAGTGTAATAAAGCAGGTTGGCATATTGCATTTGGATCATGTAGAATTTTCAATAAGGGCAAGAAATATTTGTGTTTTCTTTAGGAAACTGACTTGTTAAAAGTTTTTTTGAGTAGCTGGGTGGCAAGATCAGATGTAAACATTAGGGAGATAATTTTAACATCCTTGCACAGAATGAATTATGGAAGGGTTAGACTGGAAGCCATAATAGGCTGGACTAAGCTGGTGGCAGCATGAGTGGATTGTTGGTACAAATTGAAAGTAATTTTATAAAAAGTAAGGTGATGGTGAAAGCAGCATCCAAAATGCCTCCAAGATTCTATACCTGGGTAAGAGAAGAATTGTGCCACCGATAAAAAAAGAAAAATGTTAAAGTTTTTCATTGTTTTTCACTTGTATGTTCTTGGCAAAGCTATTGGAAAGCTTTGGCATTTCCTTTTTCAGTGGATTAGGAAGAGGTTAAATGACTTGGTCAGGATGATACACATGGTTAGCATGTGAGGTCGAATTCGAACTTGGTTTCAGGTCCAATGCTCTATCTGCTAAGTCACCTAGATGCCTCTAAATGATAGTAGGATGTAAAAATGGCTATGTAGGGATGGAGCTTAGGAGAAACAATAGGGATAGATTTGAGAGCTGTCTATATTATAGGCGGTAGTTGAATACATTTAGTCCAAGCAGAAAGCTTATATTATTCTTTATAAATGTTAGTAATGAAAAAGAGGAGCAATAAAGGGTCATTGCTTAAAAGGATAGAGATCAAATAAAATGGTGAAAGTAGAGCAGGGTTATGGACAGTAATGAAGGATAGATTAAATAAAAGGAAAAGGCATGAGAGCATAAAAAAAGGAAGAAGACAAAATGGATGAAATCAAGGGTATGTGTGCATGGATTATCATTGTCAAGGATTATAGAACTAGTTTATTATTTCTCTTTTTAAAAATCAAAATATATTATTACTTTTTATCCATTCTCTTAAGGATATTCATTTCATAAATTTCTAGAATTTTACTGAGATAATTTAAAATCATAAAAATTAAGATGTAGAGGGAAATTTAGAGATAACCTAATATATTTTATAGATGAGCAAAATGAGGTTAAAAGAAGACTTATTTGATGTTCTTGTAACAGATGATTATCAGAAATGATTCTAACATCTAGTTACCTGAATGACTGAAGTAGTATTTATGATTCAAATTCAAGAAAAACTTAGAAAGATATGTAGAGTTTATAGCATAGGAGAAACTTTGACAGACAAAATTCCCATTCAGAATCTTGTAATGGTTAGAGCTAAATTTGTAACTATTTTTTTTTACATTTTTCTCATTTAATTACATTATTGCAATTGCACAGTGACAGTCTTTTCAGATGAGTATAACACATTTATTTGTTCAAAAACCATTCTAAAATTATAAATACTTTCATTTGTATGGCATTTTAAACTATTATGTTATATTTCCTATATTCATTATCCTTTGGATCATAGAATTTCTCAAAATGTCAGGCCCAGAAAATAATCATGAAACTTGAGGGGATGTAAATTTAATTAAAAAAATATTTATTTTGAAAAATTTTAAAGATTTGAAATCATGCTTATTTCACTTAGAATTCTAAACAAATATTATTTATAACCTTCCCTGTAACACTTGAAAAATTAAATTTAAAGTACATAATATTCATCTTAATAAAATAAAATAGTAATGTTACAATTGGACCTACATGTTGATGAACTTTAAAGATATATATCTCTAAGTTTTTTAAAGACTTGAGATGAGGGGCGGCTAGGTGGCATAGTGGATAAAGCAACCAGCCCTGGCGTCAGGAGTACCTGGGTTCAAATCCTGCCTCAGACACTTAATAATTACCTAGCTGTGTGGCCTTGGGCAAACCACTTAACCCCATTTGCCTTGCAAAAAAAGAAAAACTTAAAAAAAAGACTTGAGATGAGAAGAGAACATCACAGTTAAAACAAGAAGTCTGAATCTAGTATGTATTTTAAAATGGAGAATACTTAAATATCACTGTCAGTTCTTAATTTCTCAAGGTTAAATATAATTTTAATTGTTCTTTATTCTATCAGATCTAGTTCTGTTCCCCTTTAATCTGATAAAAAAATTCCTTCCATATATACAAGATATACACACATACACACACCCCAACACCCCAAAACACATGATAGGTGACAAAATGAATAGAGCACTGGATCCAAATTCAGGAAAAACTGAATTCAAATCCAACCTCAAACATTTACTGACTGTGTGACACTAAACTACTTAATCAATATTTCTAACAATTTCCCCAGCTGCAAAATGGAATAGAAATAGCCCGAAGCTCTCAAGGTTATTATGAGGATTAAATTGTAAGGGACTGTTGAGGGTCACAGCAAGGTCATGGCATGACTAGAAATGACCTAGCACTCTTCTTGCCCAGAAACACCCTTGGCCTAATTTTCTTGGTTGACTCTCTGGATCTTCTTATATGTTCCTCTTGTTTGGCAACTCCTGGAACATTGTGTGAGAGCAAAAGAATACTATCTGAGTTCACTGATCATCTACTGTCCACAAGCACAGAAGCGTTGTTTGATTGGCTGTTTGGAAAATGTCATGTGTATGGGAGGAAACAAGGAACTAAAAAGTATATTTAAACTCTTGCTTGTTGCTAAATAAACTTATTACTTTTGACTCAAACCTCATTCAATGCTCTCCTGAGAATTTGACTTCAGTTGGACTGAGTCAAGCAATAGGTTACAATAGTTGTAAGTAATAGATTAGCCAGCCAGAAAACGACAAATGACGCTCAAGCATGGGGCTTGAAGGCTGAAAGAAGCTGATTTCAGGACCATCTGATTGGAGTCCAGGAGAAGGACCAAGCAGAACCATGCTTTGGGCTCTTATACAAGGGAGGGGACAAAGTTTCCAGGTTACATCCCAGAGTAAAGCCTTTGGAGAGGTAGCAGGTTAGTTGTTATCATGGGGTGAATATTGGGGTCTCTTAAAGGGACAGCTATGTCAGAATCATATATAAACTGATGAAAAGACAAGAGCGCTCAGTAACCCTTAAAAACTATTAGGGAATTTCTATTATTAGCAGAAAAAGTATCCCTTTGTTTACATGAAGAAGGGAGTCTGGATTCAGACAGAATACTTTGGGGGAACAGTTTCAGAATATCCAAGAAACAAACCTGAAGAAGTTTCTCTAACAGTTTTTAACTATGTAGAATCTTATAAAAATGGGTTTCAACACTCCTATCATTTTAAAGGAAAATAGGTCATTTACTGTAGAAACACAGGCTACTCCCAACAGAAAAAAAAAATCTTCGGAGAGGGAGAAAAAAGATAGAGGTCTGGTCTCAGCACCAAGAATGTGTCAAATACCAAATATTTTTCCTAATCTAGGGTAGTTAGAACAAAGAAGTGTGGAGGAAATTGAAAATAAAAGCAGGGTATATCTTCCTTCTCCAGGACAAGGAAAAAGAAACAAGCAAGTATTATCAAGAAAGGCTTAGGATTTAGTTCTACAGCACAATGCAGTAAAGAAACTGACATTACAGAAGACTATTGAAAAGGCCAGGAATAAGGATGAAAGTGCTGAGAAATTTAGGGTACCTCCACATGCTTGTACTGAAATACCTATTCACCCTTTACAATTAATGGATAAGCAGTTTGCAATCATGTTGGCTCCACCAAATCCAGAATATATTCATATCATACCTTTAGTAAGGCATGTGAGTGGGGAAATTTTCTCTATTGCAATAGTAAATGCTAATGGTGATGATAGTTACATAAATGAGAACCAATGTATAATTCAGTTGTTTATTTTCTCAGGATCTTATGTAACTCAAAAGGAAACGGAATTGATAAAAAAACCAAAAATGAGAAACAATGCATAAACTATGCTTATTATTATGATTTCTGCAGAGAAACTTCTTTGTGTTATTCAAGCAGAAGGAATTGCTTTTCCAGGTTTGATCGACACTGGGGCAGATCAGACTGTGTTCCCCATACAGACATGGCCACAAGGTTGGCCTAAATAAGCTGCCTATACTAGCCTAATAGGCATTGGGGGTCAACAAGAAACAGAAATTTCTTGTCAAACCTTGAAATGAAGAAAAGAAGATAAAGCAGAAACAATCACTCCTTTCATTGTTGAAGGACTCCTTACAGTATTATGGGGAAGAGACATAATGTGTCAATTAGGGGTAAAAATTAGCATGGATTTTTCATTAGGGCTGCTGTTGAGTTGGGAATGATTAATATACCAATTGTTAAATAAGAATGGAAGAATTAACAACCTATATGGGTGGAAGTGGCCCCTTACAGAAGAAAAGATTTTTGGCTTAAAAAGATATAGTTAAGGAACAATTAGAACAAGGGCATGTTGAAAAGAGTCACAACCCATGGAACTCCCCTGTGTTTGCAATAAAAAAGTAATCAGAAAAATGGAGAGTGCTAAAAGATTTGTGAAAGATCAATGAAGCTATGAAAGATATGGGTGCTTTACATCCAGGATTACCTTCTCCCAAAATGATTCCCAGAGAGCAACCATTGTGGGTAATTGATATTAATAATTGTTTTTATTCTATTCCCATTCACCTTCAAGACTATGAGAAATTTGCTTTTTCCATTCCCACCATGAACTTTGGAGCTCCTTATGATAGGTATCATTGGAAGGTATTAGCACAGGGAATTAAAAGTAGTCTGACTATATGTCAGTATTTTGTTCATGAAGCATTAAAAGGGGTTAGGAATAAATATAAAGATGCATATTTTACACTATATGAATGAAATCTTGGCATCTCATGGAAATAGTGAGGTATTGGAAAAAATGCTACAAGATACCATAGCTGATCTGGAGTGATATGGGCTAGTTACAGCTTCAGACAAAATAAAAAGGCCCTCTCCTTTTCAGTATTTAGGTTTTCAGGTCAATTCTACCACCACAAAAATAAAGCCTCCTGCATTGAATATAAAAAAAGATACAAACATTGAATGATGTTCAGAAATTGATATACAGTGGATAAGACCTTGGGTCGGGATTTCTAAGGATATTATGAAACCCCTATATGAAATGCTAAAAGGACAAGAATTTATTATCTAAAAGAGAATGGACTGCAGAGGCCAAGTCTAGTATTCAGACTATCATCAAATTGATACATGACAATTATGGTATAAGTGTACATTCATGTACAGGGCCTTGAGATAACTGTTGTGGACAGACACTGTAGAGTGTCCTACTGGAATTATACATCAAGGACAAAGAATTGTGGAATGGGTATATTTAAGTGTTCAGGGAAAGAATGTGTTTGTTACATACTTACAAATGCTTGCAGTTTTCATCAGAAAAGCTAGAAATAGAGTGATAAGGATGTTTGGAAAAGAACCTTCAAAGATTTATATTCCCTTGAAGATGAAGGTTATAAACAAAAGTATCAAACACTTGGAAGAATGGCAAACTTTGGTGAATATGCCAATAACATCTAAATCATCATTGGTGATTACTAAATTTTTGTCTTCATGACCATGGATTAATGGTCATGGAACCTGTAGATGGCATAAATGTTTTTACAGGTGCAACAAAAAATAGCAGAGCTTCCCTTTATATTCAGGATAGAAATAGAAGGGAACTATTTATTACTCCATTTCAATCCACCCAACAAAATGAAATTTATGCAGTAATACAAGCTGTGACACTTGATGAATACATCAATATCATCATAGATAGTAAATATGTTTGGGGTGTTTTACAACATATAGAAACTTCCCGAATCAAGGACATCAATAACCAGAGTATTATTTGATTATTCAGAGAATCACAACTCTTGCTGAGACAGCACATTGCTAACATGTTAGGTCTCATACTGATGCTACAGGTCCTTTAGTTGAAGGAAATGCTATTACTGATGCTATATCAACCTTTCCTAGTTTTTGAAGCTACTAAGGCTCATGATAAATTAGATTTATCCTCACAATCATTAAGAGGTTTGTATGGGGTTACCAAAGAACAGGCTAGAAAGATCGTGCTACAATGTACTCATTGTGTACCTTTTCTCCCCAAAACACCAACAGATTTCCATAAATCCTAAGGCAATAGGTCCGAATTCTCTTTGATAGATGAATATTTTTCATGAGTTTGGCAGACTGAAGTATGTTCATGTCTGCGTTGTTATATATTCAAGTTTTGTCTGGGTGACTCCACTAACAGAAGAAGCCTTTAAGCATATAAGCTTTCATTTATTGCACTGCTTTTCTCTTGATGGGCTTTCAGGAACTCTAAAGACTGATAATGGCCCAGCTCATCTAGCTCAATTATTTAAAAACTTTCGTACATGATTTGCTACACATATATTACTGGAATTCCTTACAATCCTCAAGGGCAAGGGGTGGTTGGAAGAAAGAACAAAAAGAGAGAATATATGACACACCCCCTAATACACTGAATTATGCAATTTACACTATAAATTTTTTGAAATTTGATTCAAATTTTGGGGAATTGAATGCCACAATTGAAATAAGCAGGTAGTTCAAGAGAATCAGTATCATTAACCTATGCAGGAAAAAGTTTATGTGGAAAGAAAGGGAAGGGAAGTAGAAAGGAACCCACAGGGTAATAATCCAAGGGAATATTTGTATCGTCACAGAAAACGGAAAAATCTGGGTTCCTGAAAGGAATGACTGCATTATCACTGAAAGAAGGAACCAAAATGAAAAGGAAGAAACCCACACCATCGAAGAGACTGGAGAAGGAGACATAAAAACAAATCCCTCAAAGAGACTGTAGAAGCAGACATAAGAACAGACTTTTGGAAGTGGTCCAACTGATGCTTTTATTGCTAAATTTTTAGTCAGCTGTTTATGTACAAAAGATGAATGGAACTAATAGTGCTCAATATTGGACTTATTTTGCACATCCTCCTTGGGTTACGGTAGCAACTTAGGGGAAAAAAACTTTATCTGGGACTAGGAAATTTAGATTTCATCTTTTAATGAAGCCTGTGATTATAACTATATCTCTGTATTAGAGTAGCTAAAATTGAATTTTATAGAGTTACTTAAGAATGAATTCAATTTTGAGTATTAATTGGCTATTTCAAAATCTTAATGAATTTATATAAGAGGTTCCTCAAGGAATTATGATTGATTCTAAAGTTACTTTTTCTTGATCGGTCTTAATTGGATCATTCAAAATATAAAAAAAAAATGTTTGAATATGTGTAATTAAACATCAATGAGACATTTTCACATCTCTCTACTGGCCTGGAGAGGTGGGAAAAATGTTTCTATACTCTGATATCTGGTACCAGCCAGGGTATCAATTTCAGCTTGGTAATTTTTACACAAAAGAGTTGTTTCTAAGTGTTTGTACTTCTTTCTCTCTCTCTCTCTCTCTCTCTCTCTCTCTCTCTCTCTCTCTCTCTCTCTCTCTCTCTCTGTGTGTGTGTGTGTGTGTGTGTGTGTGTGCATAATTCAGATTTGAATTAATTTGATTGTTGTGTGTTATTAAGCAAAAAAAAACTCCTTCCTGATCATGCTGAGCAAGATATTATTGACTGGTTTGATAAACTCTCAAGCCCCATAACCACTTAGAACTTTCTCATGCAGGGTGTTTCAGTGATGATAATATTTATAATATCATAGTGCCTCTCAGACGGTATCCACCCTATTGCAGTTGGCATACAGAAAATTTGCCTCAAAAACAAAAAGGGGGAATTGTAAGAGATTCTTGAGGGACACAGAGAGGTCATTGTGTGATTTGGAATGGCCTGGCATTCTCTTGAAACATCCTTGGCCTAATTTTCTGGGTTGTCTCAATGGATCTTCTTATCTGTTCCCCCTGTTTGGCAACACCTGAAACATTGTGTGAGTGCACTAAGCCTGAGAAAATATACTTTCTGAGTTCACGGATCATCTACTATCCACGAGCAAAGAAGCATTGTTTGATTGGCTGTTTGGAGAATGTCGTATGTATAGGAGGAAACCAGGAGCTAAAAAATGTATTCAAACTCGTGCTTGTTGCTAAATAAATGGAGAATTTGCTACTTTTGACTCCTACCTCATTCAATACTCACCTGAGAACTTGATTTCAATTGGACTGAGTCAAGCAATAGGTTACAAAAGTTGCAAGTAATTGATTAGCTGACCAGAACACAGCATTAAATGACATATTTGTAGAACATTTAGAACAGTGCCTGGGACATAATAGACATTGATGATAGCTAAATAGATAATAGTACAACTGGATTATTTGGAAATACTTGAATGAGTAGATTCAAGAGTAAGTCATTAATGAATCAACACCAGTTGTATGGAGGCAAAATCTTAAGATCTATCCCTGGTCCTGCGCTGTTCCACAATTTTTTTTAATTTTAATTTTGTTTTTGCAAGGCAGTGGGGTTAAATGGCTTACCCAAGCCCACACAGCAAGGTAATTATTAAGTGTCTGAGATAGGATTTGAACTCAGGTCCTCCTGACTCCAAGACTGGTGCTCTATCTACTGTGCCATCTAGCTGCCCTTGTTCCACAATTTTTAAATCAATAGCACTGAAGTCACAGATAGGATCAGATCATCATGCTTAAATATATAATGAAGAGAATAGGATATTTAATATATTACATAACAGTAAGATAGTGATGATGATGATGGCTAACAATAATAATAATAATAATAATAATAATAACAACAACAACCAACATTTATATGCTGCTTACTTTTTCATCCAGGCACTAAATCAACAAAAGCTTATAACTTTAGGTCAAACTTATTAGGGGTAAATGTAAAGTTGGGATTCAAAAGGTAAATAAAAAATAATTTCACAAGTACAAGACAGGGGAGTAATGACTAGACAATAGTTTATGTGACAAACATATTGTAACTTCATGTACTATAACCTCAAATATGACAACACCACAAAAACTAATATATTCTTGTGCTATAGAGACAGACACAATGTCTAGATTAAAGGAATACTCTTGCTTAAAATTGTCTCATGTAGACCAAATCTAGAGTACTGAGTGGGAAGTTAGGTGGTACAGTGGATAAAAACACTGTACCTAGAATCAGGAAAATTCAAATGGCATCTAAGACACTAGATGTGTGGCCCTGGTCAAGTCACTTAATCCCTATTTGCCTCAGTTTCTCATCTATAAAAATGGAGATATACTAGAGAAGGAAATAGAAAACACTTCAGTATCTTTGTTAAGAAAATCCCATGGACCGAAGTCAATAAGGTCACATTCAGTTGGATATAAGAAAAGAATTAAACAACTATGAACCAATGCATTAATTTCTGAAATTTAAAATGACTTATTGATTATTATGTACTTATCACTATCGACTAAACTATCTCCCACTAGTTCTCAAGCAAAATAAAAGCCTTTCTATATTAAAAAAATTCTGTAGACGTCAGCAAAGCAAATAAACCCATTATTCATATCAGAAAATGCATACTTCATTTTGGATCTGTGACTTAATGATTCAGATTTAACTCCTCTATAACTTGGTAGATAAGTATTAGGGAATTGTCTCAGATATAAATAGAATACTTGAGTCACTTGTCCAAGGTCATAAGGTAAATAAGCAATGTGGTTTGAACAGTCTTTCTGATTCAAAGTAGAGAAATATACTGAAACTTTGTCATCATCAAAATGACAGTTATCATGATGAGGATAACTTGAGGTGGTTAAATAGGCACAAAGTATAGAATATTCCACCTGAAGTTAACTCAAGCTCATATACAGCTCAGATACATGGTATTAGTACTATAAAAGAATAGACAAAATTTCTGTCTGCCTCAATTTTCTTAACTACCAAATAGGGAACCATAATAGACCTTATCTTCCCAGTATTCTTATGAGGATGAAATAAGATGCCATTTTTCAATTGCTTTTCATATCTTATAAGGGACACACCCAGGGGGTAAATCCATCTGAGCTAAAAGGCTAAACTAACTGAGGAACACTTTGGTGATTTATGTAGATGTCTATCCCAAGTGTGTGAAGATTATCTCTTATTAAAAACTGGGTGGATGAGAACAATTTTTTTTTTCCAAAGCCCATGAAATTGGATGAAGCAGGCATTGTGGAGCACTTAGATCTTGGTTAAAACATCAAAGATGCTAGTTTCATTCAATGAGACCCAGGTCATCACCAGTTGTCTTGATTTTAATCTTGCCAATGGATTTTGATGACTCTGAAGAAAGACAAGTCAAAACATTGTGCAAGTCACGACATTATGATATAAGATCATTAGACCTCTGAAAATAAGGAGGACTTCTGGGGTGAAACTAGGAAGCTTCCAGGGCTGTTCTAAAATATCTTTGAAAGAAGCCTCTAAACAGATGCTAAATCAACAGAATTCACACAAAACAGCAAAGCAATTCTTCAGTGAGATATCTTAGAGAAACTTTGGGAAAAGATTTAACTCACTCAGCTAAAAGGTCAGTATACCCAGCATAGGTAGGTTAGCTGTAAAGTCAGCGGAAGGCTCTTAGTCACAGCACAGATCAGGTGCTGGCTTAGAAGGTCAATCATACAGAAGACCCCAGCACTGACAGTCCTAACCCCAATTTGGTGAGCAAGATTCAAACCCCAGAACACTGGTGTGGCATTGGGTTACAGAAGAGAAGCAAGGCAACTGTGAACACCAGAAATTCCAGAGCAGAAATCCAGGGACTAGATCCCTGCCCAAGCACAAAATTTCAGGACTATACACCTTGTGCTCTAGGAATAGAGCTCAACTGTCAAAGTGAGAACAAAAAAGCTCTAACTATAGAAAGCTACTATTCTGATAGAGAGGATAAAAATACCATCTCAGAAGAAGAAAGCAGTGGACAAAATGCTTACATGTGAATCCTCAAAGAGGTTTATGAATTAGTGTCAAATCCAAAAGGACGTCTTAAAAGAGATCAAGGAGTATTTTCAAAACCAAAGAAGAAAGGAAGAATAAAAATTAATATGTGAGGGTCATGCAGGAGAATTATGAAAAATTAACTTAAGAAAAAATACCTTTAAAATTTAACAACTGGAAAAGGAAAGAAATTCATTTAAAAATAAAATTAACAAAGTAGAAAAGTAAACACAAAAACTAAATGAGGAAAATAAAACCCTAAAAACTAGAACTGGATGAATGGGAAACTAATGAATATCAAACACGAAGATCTCATCAAACAAAACTGAAAAACTGAAAAAAAATTTAAAAAAATAAAAGATATCTCTTTGTAAAAGTGACCAAGCTCGAAAACAGATCCAGGGGCAATAAATTATGAATTATTTATCTAATTGAAAGCCATGATCAGAAAAGGAGTCTGTTTAATATCTTGCAGGAAAGTTTTTTTCCACAGAAAATTATCCTAATGGCCTAGACAAAAATATTCCATGAAGGAATACATGGAATTCTCAGTTAAAGGAGTCAAAAAATATGTAAGCAGTCAAAAATAAGCAATCTAAATACAAGGGAGTCACAATCAGGATTACACAGGAGTAATCTTTCAACATTGGCGGATCAAAGGGCCTGAAATAAGATCTTCCAAAGGGCAAAGGAACTTACATTACAATGAATAATCAATACCCTGCAAAATTTAGAATATTCTTTCAGAGAAAAGGATGGAATTTCTTTTCTTTCTCTTTATTTTTCCAATTACATGCAAACCTACTGGCCAACGTTCATCCATTAGCAAGTTTATGAGTTTTACATTTTTCTACCACAATCCCTCCTCTTTCTTCTGCCCATGGAAGCAAACAATCTAAAACAGACTATATGTGTACAAAGGTGGTTACCATATTTCAATATTAGCCATGTTGTAAAAAGAGAAATTAGAACTAAGGGTGAAAAAACTATGAGGAAAAAAAAGAAAAGATAATCGGAATTTTAAAAAGCAAAGTGTGCTTTACTCTGCATTCAGAATCAATAATTTTTTCTCTGGATTTTTTTCATTTTATTGCAATATTTTTATTTAATTTTTCCAATTGTATGCAATGGTCGTTTTCAAGATTCATCCATTAGCAAGTCCACGAGTTTCATATTTTCCTACCACCATCCCTCCTCTTTCCCTTGCCCAAGGCAGCAAATAATCTGGTAAAAATTGTTCATGTAAAATCATTTTCAGCATATTTCCTTTATTAGTCATATAAAAATGTGTCAAAGAGACATTAGAATTCTGTGGGAAAAATCTTGAAAAAAGAAAAGAAAATGTGTAAGTTTTTAAAAAGTGGACATAGTATGCTTTGCTCTGAACTCAGAATCCATAGTTTGTTTTTTTGTTCTTTTCTCTTAATGTGGATGGCATTTTCCACAGCAGGTCTCACCAGATTGTTTTTGATCACTGAATTGCTAAGAGGAGCTATATACCTCATAGTTGATTGTCTCACAATGCTGTAGTTCATGTATACAATGTTCTCTTGATTCTGTTGAATTCACTCATTATCTGCTCTTGCAAGTCCTTTCATAATCCTCTGGCATCTGGCTGCTCATGATTTCTTACAGAACGATAATATTCCATAATATTCAATTACCTTGACTTGTTCAGCCATTCCCCAATTGATGGGCATGCTCTCAAGTTCCAATTTTTTTTCATTACAAAAAAGAGCTGCCATAAATATATTTAAACAAGGATGATTTTCCAATTTTTCATAAATCTTTTTTGGGATATAAATCAAGTAGTGGCATGATCAGATCACAGGGTAATGATTTTTTATTGTTCTTTAGTCCTACTTTCAAATTGCTCTCCAGAAAGGTTAGATCAGTTCACATCTCCAACAGTATATTAATGGTCCAATTTCATCCACATCCTCTTTAATACTGGTCATTTTTCTTTTCTGTCAATTTAGCCAATCTGATAGGTATGAGATGATATCTAAGAGTTATTTTAATTTGCATTTATCTTATCAATAATGATTCAGAGCTTTTTTTTAACATGATCTATAAATAGATTTTGTTTTTCATTTAAATATTTGTGTAAACTGACAGAGAAACAAAAGAATATTGTACATATTAAAAGCAACATTGTGTGAAGAACAACTAGTTCATCTCAGAAGTACAATAATCAAAGATAATTCTAAAGGGCTTGTGATGAAAAACACTATCCACATCCAAAGAATGGATTATGGAGTCTGAATGCAGACCAAAACTTACTGCTTTAAATTTTTTACAAGTTGTTTTGTATTTTATAGGTTTCTTTATGCTTTTCATGGCTTTTTTTTCCTTTTTGTTCTGATTCTTTTGAAAATTGATGAATATAGAAATATATTTGTCATAGTTTTACATGTGTAACCTGTATTAAATAGCTCTCTGTTGGGGAAGGGGGATAAGGGAGGGAGGGAGAAAAATGTGAAACTCACTTCTGGCCAAGTTGATGGAGAGAAGCCAGGAACTTTGTTAAGCTTTCTGGGTTTCCCTTAGAACATTAATAAATTTCATTAATCAAACATCTTAAGTGATTTTGGAGCAACAGAACCCACAAAAGTACAGAGAGGAACATCTGCCAGCAAAGTTTGTCACTGGGAAACATGAGTGTCAGTGAGACTTGTACTAACCTGAGATTTTCAACTATAGGAAGAGTTGCTTTTTTTCAATTTGGATTGTGGAACAGGTGGATTTAGTGTCTCAGACCACCATTCAGTCTGTGCAATTCACCTGGGTGACCCAACCTGGACATTGAGCTTCTGATGTTCCCAGAAGGGAAGACCTGGCCTAGAGTGGCAAATAGCCCAGAGATAGCCCCATGTGTTCCCATCTTTCTCAATTCTCCAGGAAATAAATCAGATAGAGAATCTCTGGCCATTTCCAGTCCTGATACACTAGTCCAGTAACTGATATGCCAGTGTGGACAGTACAGAAACAACCACTGTTCCCAATGACACACAAAGTAGGGAGCTGACATCTCCAAAGCAAATAGTCCAGAATGAGAGTTTCAGGTAATATTTACTGAGTAAGTTAGAATTCCTGGCATCCAGAGCCCTCGGCCATTAAGCAAAACTCTAGAGTTCTCAACACCAAGAGAGCAAGATCCTCCCCCAACACAAGGCCTTTGGCATAGGTAACAAATGCCAAAATGAAAAAAAAAGACCAGACAATAGCAGGGTCTATTGAAAGTTATCTTGGAGATAGGATAGGCTAGATGCTAGCTCAAACAAAGAAGGCAGAAAGGATGTTACATATGAAGTTTTGGTGGAGAATAGGTTATGCTCTCCAGTCTAAGAAGGACTTATTAGATAAAAGAGCTCAAAAAGAATTTTTAAAATCAAATGGAAAAATTGGGAAAATAATTGCAAGAGAAAATGAACATCGTGAAATAAAAATAGTCAGAAGAAATCAAATCCATTCAAAATAAATTGGGCAAATGCAAAAAGAAAATAATTCCTACAAAAATACAATTCGGCAAATCAAAAAAGTTAATAGTACCTTTAAAAATAAAATTGATCAAATGGAAAATAATAAGCAAAAGCTGACTGAAGAAAATACCTTCTTGAAAACTAGGCTAGGTCTAGTAAAAGTTAATGACTCCATGAGACACCACGAATCTATTAAACAAAATTGTTAAAAAAAAAAAAAAAACAAAATAGCAGAAAATATAAAATGCATCATTAGTCAAACTGATCTGAAAAATAGACCCAGGAGAATCAGTTTAAGAATCACTGGACTACCTGAAATTCATGATCAAGAAAACAAGTCTATGAAGCATTTTTAAGAAATCATCAAGAAAAACTGCCCTGGGGGTGGCTAGGTGACCGCTGTGGCTAAAGCACCTGCCCTGGAGTCAGGAGGACCTGGGTTCAAATCTAGTCTCAGACACTTATTAATTACCTATCTGTGTGGCCTTTGGCAAACCATTTAACCCCATTTTCCTTGCAAAAACCTAAAAAACCCCAAAAACCCAAAAACAAAAACAAAAAAAAAACACAAAAAATACTGCCCTGATATCCTGGAATCAGAGGGCAAAATAGTGATTGAAAGACTATCAATCAACTCCTGAATGGGATCCCAAAATAAAACCACATAGGAATATTGTAGCCAAACATTAGAATTATCTAATCCAGGAGAGCATTCTGCAAATGGCCAAAAAGAAGCAACACAAACCTCAAGAAATTAGTTAGGATTTCACAGGATCTGGCTGTATCAACATTAAAGATCAAAGGACCTGAAATATGATTTTTCTGGAGGGCAAGGGAGCTTGAATTACAAGTAACAATAAACTATTCAGCAAAATTGAGTATACTGGGAAAAGATGGATATTTAACAGAATAGATGACTTCCAAACTTTCCTGGTGAAAAAATCAGAACTGAATAGAAAATTTTATCTTCAATGAGGAGATTTCAAGAAATACTAAAAAGATAAACAGAGAAAAGGAAAAAGACTGCTACAGAATTAGATTAAACTACCTGGCAGGAAGACTCTCATCTGGCAGGTGATTGAAATGAGACCTGAGTAATGCAGAGGCAGAATGGGGCAAATTACATCACTTAAAGAGCCACAAATGGTCTATTGCATAGAAGGAAAGTGGGTGGGGGGTGAGAACTGCTTGAATCTTAGACCTGACTTAAAAAAAGGAATATCACATACACTCAGTTGCATTTAGAAATTTAACTTACCCTTCCTGTTTTAGGAGAGAAAAGAAGGAGAAAAGGGAAAGAGGACAGTTAAAAGATAGGGGAAGGGAAAAATGGGAAAGGGAAAAACAAGAAAAAGGGAGGGTGGCTGATACAGGGGGAGACAGATTGAGGAATGTGGTATTCAGAAGCAAAATACTGGTGAGGCATAGGGTAAAATGAAGTGGAAAAAAGTATGGGAGGGAAATAGCATGGAGGGTAATAAAGGGTTTGTAATTATAACTGTTAATGTGAATGGGATGAATTCAATCATAAAATGGAAGAAGATAGCAGAGTAAAATAAAAACCAGAATCCTAAAAATGTTGTTTACAGGAAACATTTGAAGCAGAAAAATACACAAAGAGAAGCAGAATATATTTTGCTTCATCTGAAGTGAAAAAAAAGCAGGGGCAGCAATCCTTATTTATGAAAAAGCAATTGCAAAAAGATTTTATTAAAAGGGATGAGGAAGGAACTATCTGCTCCTAGAAGTATTCATAGACAATGAAATAATTTCAATATTAAACATGTACACACCAAGCAGGATAGCATCCACATTCTTAGATGAGACAGATAACAAAAGTATACTGATGGGGGACCTCTACCACCCTTTCTCATAATTAGATAAGTCTAAACAAAATAAATAAGAAGGAAGTTAAGGAAGTAAATAAAATCTTAGAAAAGTTACATATGATAGGGCTCTGAAGAAAATTGAATAGAAAAAGATATTAATATACTTTTTTTTTCTGCAGTACAGGGCACCTACGTAAAATTTGATTGTATATTATGGGCAGAATCAAATACAGAAAGGCAGATATATTAAATGCATCATTATCAGATCACAACCAATAAAATCCTGTGCAATAAAGGACTATGGAGAGAAAAACCTAAAAATTAATTAAAATGCAATGACTTAATGCAGGAATGAGTGGATCAAACAACAAATCATAGAAATAATAATTTCATCCAAGACAAAACTTGTATGATAATGCCAAATCAGTTATAAGGGGAAATATTACATCTCTATATTTTTATATGAACAAAGTAGAGTAAAAAGCCATCAGTGAATTGGCCATGCAATTAAAAAACTTAAAGAAAGAACAAATTAAAAATCCCTAATTAAATACCAAATTAGAAATTCTGAAAATTAAAAGAGAAATTAATGAAGAGAAAAATAAGGAAAAAAATGAATTAATAAATACAAGCAAGAATTTGTTTTATTAACAAAACAATGAAATAGATGAACCTGTGTTTCATTTGATTAAAAAGAAAGAAAACCAAGTTACAGTATCAAAAATGTAAAAGGTGAATTCACCCCCAATGAGGAATAAATTAAAGTAATTCAATGTTATTTCATCCAACTGTATGCTAACACATTTGACAATCTAAGTGAAATGGATGCTTATTCATAAGAATATAACCTGCCTATGTTAAAAATAAGAGGAAATTAAATACTTAACTCATCTCAGAAAAAGAAATTGAACAAGTCAACAATGAACTCCTGAATAATTCCACCAAACATTCAAGGAGCAATTAATTGAAATTCTATAAGAACTATTAAAAAATAGGTGAAGAAGTTTTGTCAAACTCCTTCTATGATACCAATGTGATTCTGATACCTAAACCTGGAACATTCTAATCAGAGATAAAAATTTATAGACCAACTTCCCTAAAGAATATGGATGCAAAAATTTTGACAAAAATATTACCAAAGAGATTACAAAAAGTTATCACTAGGATAATACTCTATGTTCAAGTAGGATTTATAATAGGAATGCAGAATTGGTTCAATGCCAGGAAAATTATGAGATAAGTGACCTCATCATTAAAAAACTAATAGAAAATGTATGATTATTTCAATCAATGTTGAAAAAACTTTTGACAAATTCATCCCTATTAAAACATTAGAGAACAAAGGAATAAATGGAATGTTCCTTAATGCAATAACTAGTATCTATCTAAAACCATCTACAAACATTATATGTAATAGGAATAAGCATTCCCAGTAAGATCATTAGTGAAACAAGGATATGCGTTATCATCACAATTATTCAATATTGTATCAGAAATATTAACTTTAGTAATAAGTGAAGAAGAAACAGAAGGAATTAGAATAAATAATGAAGATATAAAACTCTCACTCTTTGAGG
Organism: Macrotis lagotis; assembly: GCF_037893015.1. Classification (NCBI taxonomy): domain Eukaryota; kingdom Metazoa; phylum Chordata; class Mammalia; order Peramelemorphia; family Peramelidae; genus Macrotis; species Macrotis lagotis. The sequence goes on along the minus strand of NC_133663.1, from coordinate 170,037,687 downwards.
TTGAACTAGAGAAAAATCATCTAAAAAACTACTTGAAAGAATTAGCACCTTTACCAAAATTGCTAGTTATAAAATAAACCTACAGGAATACTCAGTATTTCTATATACTACTAACAAAACAAAGCAGTAAGAGAGAAATTCCATTTCAAGTAACTGAAGAAAAAAATAAAGTACTCGTGAGTCTACCTGCTATTAAACAGTCTCAGAAACCATTTGAAAACAATTTTAAAACACTTTTTGCATAAATAAAATCAAATCTAAATAATTGGGAAAATGTCAATTGTTCATGGATTCACTGAGTTAATATAAACTGACAATTCTACCAAAATTAAATTACTCAATCAGTTCCAAACCAATCAAATTTCCAAAAAATTACTTCATTGAGCTAGAAAAATTAGTAAAATTCATTTGGTGGAACAAAAGATCAAAAATAAAAAATACAAGAGAAGGTGGCACACCCATGCCAGATCTAAAATTATATGATAAAGCATCTGTAATCATGGTTGATATCCTGAGTAAGAGAACAAAATTTGGAGAAAAAAAAGAATATTGAGAATTGTGAATAGGTAAATTTGGGCAACCTACTCAGTCCATGAAAGAGAGGAGTCTTAAGTTTGGAAGGTTGAACTGAAAGTAGATGGCAAAAGTTCTTGGATTTAGATTTTGAATTTTATATTTCATTCTCTAGCATATATGGAATGACTGAAGTGTTTTCAGTAGGGTGAATATAACACTAGATATAGAACTTAATGATTTGGCAATAAAACCACTCAACCTTTTCTGAATGTTTTCGTTGTTGATATTATTGTAGTTTTTCTGTGCTCTATTTAGTCTATTGCTTAAGTAAAACTGTAAGATGCCCATTTTCTCCTTAATATTTTAATGTCACTTCTATTTTGTTTTCCTCAGAGTTTTAAGATCTTCCAGGTTACACAAAGACACATACACACACACACACACACACACACACACACACACACAGAGAGAGAGAGAGAGAGAGAGAGAGAGAGAGAGAGAGAGAGAGAGAGAGAGAGAGAGAGTGTTTCTGTTCAAGTTCACTCTGGATCAGATCAGGTCTGTTTGCCAATGTTTCTCCAAGTTCAACATGTTTGCATATAATATTTAATTGTATTCCTAAACCATAGTTTGGTTTGTCATCCCCCAAATGATGGGACATATTTTTCTCATTATTTCTTATTGCAAATGGTGCTACTATAAATATTCTCATACAAATAGGTCATTTCCTTCTGAATTTTCTAAGCAGGAAAGTGATAACTTTTGTAGCTATGGCTAAGGGAGGAATGTTTTCTTAAACAGGGAACAGTGGTAATCAAAAAAGATTAAGTGGATAGACCCAATCACACAAAACTGCAAAATCTTCTGAACAATCAAAATCAAGGCAGTGACAACTAAACAGATAAAAACAGAAAAAAGTCACAGAAAATTTCTTAATAAATGGTTAATAATTATGATAGAGAAGAATTAACAAAAATATTATATAAAATCAAGAGCGATTTTCACAAAAGGTATCTAAAGCATATAAACAGATTGTTTCAAAAGGTAAAGGTATCAACAATATAAAGATGCCAACACACTGGCAAAGACTACAAGAAAGAGAAAAATAGGAATAGTTGGAAGGATAAAGAAAATTAAGCATGATAATATACTGTTGGTGGAGCATATGATTTGGTCTAACCTCACTGGGCATAAGGGTAATATTTTCACAATATTTCATAACTATTTAAAAATGGTTTCAAGATCTAAACTAATGCTATTCTTTCTTATTACATCTCTCCTTCATTGATCATCAATCCCTTGGCAATTCAATAGACTTTTGTGGGTTATTCTTGTAATATGCCACCATACACATAGACATACATGTATAAATATTTATGATTATGTATATATATATATACATATGTGTTTATCTGTATGTATATATATATGTATATATGTATGCATAGTTGGTTTCCATGAGGAAATAACATTGAAAATTCTAAACAACTAACTACCTGCTTAGAAATGAGCATCTATCTATACTTAAATTTCTTGCAAGAAAAGTAAAGATTTATTCCACTCTTCATTTTCAGTAAACCTTACAACTGAATAACTCTGCAGTGTCTATTTTTTCACTTTTTCTGTCAAAATTTATTGACAGTTATTGCAAAGCTTAGGATTTCTTTTTCCAAAATTTTTGTCTTGTCCATCCTTCTGTAATTACAGAGAGACACAGGGTTTCATTGATTCTTCCTTGAACAGAACATATTACCTGTTCATATTCTGATGCTAAGAGTTTTGCTGAAAGAATATAACTGCTGGGCACATCATATAATGGTCTTATTAATTGTAAAACTTCCTGCCTCTAAATTATTGACAAAAATGACATAGAAGTCTATATTGATCTAACAGAAGTTTGGTCATTTTTTTTCTGCTCTTCAGATGTTATATGTTGACTAATGAAAGTACTGAGATGCTTGAATTACAGTTACTTATAATATTTTATTGTTTGTGGAGGCTGATTGAATATCCCTTGTGATAATGTTGATGCTATAGAGGTAGCAGTATATTGATTACTTCTGGTTGAAAAATGCAGAAAATAATTCCTTGTACATTTTAATGAGTTTCATTCCTTGAATTCTTGAAATATTTTTTAATGTCTGCAGGACATCTCTCAAATATAATTGGGGCATAATATGAGAATGTAGAAATTTCTTATTTAAATTAAACATATTTGAAATTCATGTATTTTCCCATTGAATAACTTTCAGAAAGAAATTTTTCTCGTCACAAAAATTGGTCTGATGAATCTTCCCCCACAGCCCCCCCAAAAAACGAAAAATGAGAGAAAATGAAGTGTAATCCTATCTTTCAAATAGACCTAAGTACTTTGTAAGTACAAATATGCTCTGTGAAGAATAGATTGTAAAATTTTCCAGATTAATGGAAGTCACTTCACTGCTAATTTTGTATGGGTGATTTTATCATAAAATTTCAATAGATGTTTAATTAGAAATTTCATTTTTAAAATGAATTCAAAAATTATCAATTTTTCCCTTCTTTTGAGTTTAGATATTTAAATTATTAACTGTCAAAAATATTCTTTAAGGCTGGGGTTCTTAGTATTTTTCATTACAAGGATCATTGGACAGTCTGCTAAAGCCTATTGACCCTTGTTCATACTATTAAACACATAGGATTACAAAGGAAATAAATGATATCAAAAAACAGAATACTCTAAAATACATTAGAATTCCTGCCTTAAGGACAGTGATGTAGAACAGAAAGAACCCTAGATATTGACTCAGGATCTTTGTCCATATTTCAACACTATCACTTGTCTGAGTAACTACTTTGATAAGGTACAGAACTTTCCTAGGCTTCTGTTTTCTCATATATTAGGTCTACCCTAACTCAAAAAGAAATAATTAAAAAGCTATGAAGATAGAAAATGATGTGCAATGTACAAAGAATAACAAATATATTTGTGGAAAAAACTTGAAAGGTAAGTAGAAGTCAAATATTAAAGAATTTTAAATATCAAGGGCTTTTTTATTTAAATATGGGAGATAATAGGGGGGTACTGGAATTACTGAATTGGGGAGATGACATGGTAAAATCTAGAAAATCCTTTTAGAAGCTATTGAAAGGATAGATTGAGTTGAAGAGAAATTTGAGGCTTGGAGCCCCAAAACAGCAGTTTATTGCAATAGTTGTCAAGGGGTAAAGAGGATCCAAAGTATTGTGACAGTTTTGTGATTGTAGAATGGGAGAATATAAAAAAGATATAATGAAGTTTTCTTTACCATAAATTGGGGTTGAGAAGGAGTTAATGGAAGGCACAAGTAGGTGGTGGAGTAGATAGAGCAACAGCCCTGGAGTCAGGAGGACCTTAGCTCAAATCCGGCCTCAGACATTTAATAATTACCTAGCTGTGTGACCTTGGGCAAGTCACTGAACTCCATTGCCTTAATAAATTTTAAAAAAAAAGAGTGTCATGAAAGTTGTTAGTGGCTGAAAAGTGTGGTGTTATCCCCTGAATCAGCGTGCATGTTTGGAAGAGGGAAGGATTTAGGAAGAAAAATAAGGAATTAAGTTTGGGACTTCCTCACTTGGAAAACTCTATGGGATGTTCAAGAGGTACTTTATCACATGGGGCTGAACTGTGGGCAAATGAGTTAATAGAATGAAAATAAAATCTCTGACCAAAGAAAGTTACTGTGAAAGAAGGAAGATCAAAACACTTAAAAAAAGATAAAAAAGTCAAAATTCCTACATCTAAATTCTCTATGAAAAACAGGAATAGTCAAAGCCATGGAAGAGCTTAAAAGGGATTTGAAAATCAAGTAAGAAAGGTAGAGGAAAAATTGAGAATAAAACTGAGAGGGATGTAAGAAAATCATGGAAAAACAAGTCAGCATTGTGCTAAAGGAGACACAAAAACTACTAAAGAAAATTATACCTTACAGTTGATTAGATCAAATGATTAAAGTGATACAGATTGTCAATGAAGAGAATATTTAAAGACAACAATTGACCAAATGGAAAAGAAGGCACATTAATTCACTGAAAGAAAAAAAATAACTCCTTAAAAAGTAGAATTGATCAAATGGAATTATGATAGTTAATCATCTTTTTTTCCTAATGGAGCTATTCCCCTCCATTGCTATTCTTAAATGATAATAATGGTCAGCAGATCAAGTTTGTGTTTGGGAAAAAATATAAATATTCATTTTTGGTTTGTTTTTTTTTTAGTTTTTACAAGGCAATGGGATTAAGTGACTTTCCCAAGGCCACACAGCTAAGTAATTATTATGTGTCTGGGACCACACTTGAACTCAGGTTCTCCTGACGCCAAGGTCAGTGCTCCAACCACTGTGCCACCTAGCTGCCTCCAAAATATAAATAATCTTAATTGAATTAATTGTTTTGATTTGAATATTATATTAGTCATTATTGTTCCCAAATGAATGATGTAAGAATTATTTGTCAAGCTAGCATTTGAAAAAATTTCAAGCCCTATCTAAGAGCTATCCATAAGATTAGAAAAGTCTCCCCTATTGCTGTTTATCATGTCAAATAATACAATTTGGTAATATAGTAACATGCATGATTATTACATAAGCAAATACTATATAAGGCAAATGATTTGGTCTGGCATAGTTAATTGTCACTGAGTAGAATCATGACTGATTTCAAGTGCTTTGGATTACACTCCAATCAATGACTGGATGAGACTAAAAAATGGAATTCTTGTTGCTAGAACTACTATTTTTGAGCAAGATAGAATTGAGAAAGATCTATGTTCTTGGCTCTGTCCCTTGACTCCTTGTTTTATTTCTGTTTGTGTGTGTGTGTGTGTGTGTGTGTGTGTGTGTGTGTGTGTCTGTCTGTCTGTCTGTCTGTCTCTCAGTGAAGAGAATGTGAGGATGAAAAATTATTTCCTAATTGAAAGTCAGTAATTGCAAATAATTTAAAAGCAAGTAGCCACTTGGTAAAAAATCCAAACTAGATACCCTTTGGGGCTGAGTTTGGTAGGAACATCATGGACAAGTCAAGTTCAGGAAGCATTATTGATTTGACTAAAGATTTATTGTCCCAAATCCAATTGTCTCCAGAAAGAATTGGACCCAAATGACATTTTTGTTTCCCCTACAGCACTTAACCCAATGACATGCTTGTGTTAAGTACTCAATAAAATGTTGTTGAATTAATAAATGAATCCACAAAAGGAAACAGATTTCTATGCTTTCAGTTCAGCAAGAATTAAATAGATGCTAAATTTAAAACAAAACAAACTACAAACAAACAAAAAAACTTTCACTCGATAACCATCCCTACTGTTAGTTATCCTGGAATTTCCTTTCCTTTTTTCAGATAAACTCATTAAAAATAGGGTTGGAGTAGGGAGAGGAGAGAACCTCCAATTCCACTCATTTCACTAATTTCTTAAAGACTTTGAAATCTCACCTTCAACCTCATCATTCAACTAAAACTACCTTTTTACAAGATTACCAATAACATTTTAATTGTGAAATTTCTCATATGGTGGTGTTGTTAAATTCTGGATACTTTTCCTTCTCCACATTTCATGACATTGATCCCTTTTGCTTCTCCTAGTACTTTTCTGACTTCACAATGTCCTTTTTATTCAGTTTACTTGTCAAACCCACAAATTATGGATGATATGCTGAGGCTCTTTCCTAGATTTATTTTTCTCTCCATATTCTCTCATTAAGTAATCTAATCAGATCTGGAGATTTCAGTTACTATCCATTTCCAAAGAATTATCAAGTCATTCCACCAACACCTCTTCTCTCTTCCAAATTGCAATCTAATTCAACTGAATGCCTATAGGATGTATTAAACTCAATATTTTGAAGATATCTTTAATTGAAAATGGAAGTCATTTTCCTTTCAGTAGAACTTGCCTATTTATTGTGGAGGTGCAAATGTTTCAAATGATAACTTCATCGTTATCCTGAATGTTTCACTCTCACATGTTCCATATAGTCAACCAGATACCACATCTTATGATTACTATTATTTTTATTTTAAACAATATCGTTACCATGCTTCCCCTTACCCTATTCTTTTTTGCCAATCCCCTAGTTCAAGCCCTCATCAACTCTCATCTACATTACTGTAGTAGCCTCCTTTATGTTCTTTCACTATTCAAGAAAATATACACTACATAGCTACCAAAGTGATTTTCCAGAAACATACATCTAACCATGTCATCCCTACCTCCCCCACCAACTCAATTAAATCTGGAAATTCTATTTGGCATGGAACCTCTGCACAATTTGGATCATTTTTACCTTTTCAGTCTTCTTATACATTAATATTTTCCATGCATTCTATGATTCAACCTATAGATCTATTTACTATGCATACAAGGTTTTATCTACCATATTTACTTTGAATTGGTTTCTTTTAAACTTTAACCCATGTGTCACGGTCTACATGAATAATTTTCTGATCCACACCTAGTTCTACTGAATTCTTTTATAAAACTACTTCTGCATAGTATACACATTATATACATACAATATATATATATATATATATATATATATATATATATATATATATTGTGCATAATGTAAAATAGGAGGTAGTTTGGTGACTTAGTGAATAGAGTTCTGGGTTTGAACTCCAAAAGACCTGAATTCAAAGTTGGTCTCAGAATCTTATAAGCCATGAAACCCCTGGCAAGTCACTTAACATGTTTGACTTATTCCACAGGAGAAGGCAATAGCAAATAACTCTTGTGTCTTATCCAAGAAAATCCCATATAGATTCACAAAAAGGGTTGGACTTGCCTGAATATCTGAATAATAAATAATATAAAGTAGCATAAATAAATGTATTTATATATTCACATGAATATATTTTGTCTCCACTAGAATGAAATACCTGGAACGTAGTCGGTAGGAATTAAAATTTTACTTATTGATCAAAATCAAATAAATTTCATTTTCTATTGTATTTTATTGTATATAAATTATTCATATGAATAAAGCATGCATTCTGAATTCAAATAGAATAAAGGAAAAAAGATGGTATGTGATTTCTCATAGGAATTATATTTGTCAACCAAAAGATGTTGTGTTGTCCCATGCCTTTAATTCAGAATATGTCTTTGCCATTTAAAAAAGGAGACACAAACCTTATCCCCAAGAATTCTTCCAAAAAAAATATACATATTTTCAGACTCTGACACAAGTTCTGCCAAGCATAGAGTTTACCACTATTACAATGGCAGCTGTTCCCAGTAGCAAGAACATCTGGGGAAAATATAGAACTAGAGTCATTATCTCCCAAATGCCTACAATCTGGTTGGAAGAAAGCCCAAAATATCACCATTGACACTGAGTGACAGTCTCTCACCCCAGTAACCTCACTCAGCTTTCATGTGGGAATACTTTTTTAAGTCTCAAGTAATCAACAGAATTACAAACTTGGAACAAGAAACTGATATTTTAAATACTTCAAAATTTGGATCATATACATATCTTGATTTTAGAAATTTAAAAAAATACTACTAAATATAATCACAAGGATGATCATCAAAACATTTGAACATTATTTGTGGAAAGTGCTGGGTTAGCTTCCTTGTTAGACTGGAGCAAAATGATAGCTGAAAGTTAAAAGTCAGCACCTAGTTGAAGAGAGTAGTCAATGAAATAAACACATGATAATATGACAGAGTTATACCTATATGTATAACTCTTGTATTGTCCATATGCACAACTATGTATGTCCACACAATCCATGTATGGAGGCAACAGTCATACACATGTATATATGATCACATGCATCATAGCTGCCCTGGATGTATCATAGCTGCCCTGGATGACCTGTAGATGAATGTGGAGAAAAATAGATAAATCAGAAATTTCTAACAAACAGAATTGAGTCATATAGATTAAATACAATGTATTTTGTTTGAGAGTTGATAATGTTTTATTTTAATTGCTATGAGTCCAGCATTCAGTAGAGTTTCTTGCATATAGCAGGTACTAAATGAATTCTCAATTATTGGTTGAGCACATTATCACAGATTTAAAGTAGGAAGAGGCTTAAAATAATCCAGTCTTACTCTAGCGTTTTGCAAAGAACAAAACTTCAGTACAAAGAGATATCATATATTATTCCCCATAATGGGGGACAATATGGAATAGTGGGAATTCAGAATTGGACCCTTCAACTACAGGAGCATCTTTTTTCACTTCACCTTGCTGTAGAGAATTTAGGGAGCTAAGTTCAATTGTTAAATAAATTTTGTCTTGATAATGAATAAGCCTTTGAAAAGGAAATAGTTTGCCCAGTCCTATATATTAAAAAGAAAAGAAAAGAAAAGAAACCAAGAATGAAGACCTACTATACTTCTATTAGTAATAGCAGTTAATTGGTCAAGATATTTAAAAGAAAATTCTACTCTCTCCTAGACATTGTCTACTTTCTAGGTATTCTTGATATGACTCAATGCTGTTTTGTTTCCCCTCCAACCTATAGGAATGCTCCTTCTTAGTGTCTTTTGCTGGATCTTTATTTAGATCATGCCCGCTATCCATAGGGATCCCTTAGGGCTCTATGCTATACCTATCTTACACAAAACTCTCTCCACTTTTGCACCACCAACTGTCTTTCAGACATATCAACTGCATGTCCAGTAGACATCTTTATTTAAAGTCAATATGTCAGGGCAGCTAGGTGGTACAGTGAATAGAGAACTGACCATGGAGTCAGGAGGACCTGAGTTCAAATCCCACCTAAGACACTTAATTACCTAGCTGTATGACCTTGGGCAAGTCACTTAACCCCATTGTCTTGCAAAAAAAAAACCCTAATAAAGTCAATATGTTCCAAACTGAGCTCTTCTCCAGACTTCCATCATCACTTCTATTTATGTATAGGGCAACACTTTACTCCCAGACCTCCAGACTTTCAATCTAACTGTCATGCCATCTTTCAAACCCAATATTCATTCTGTTGCCAATATCTGTCAAATTCATCATTGCAAAATCTCTCCATTATTATCCTCTTACTGCATTCTGGTGTAGGCTTTTATCATTTCAGACCTATAACATTACAATAACCTGCTGGTGGGTCTGCCTGCCTCAATCTCTCCATACTTTAATCCATTCAGTCACTAAAGTTACTTTCCTAAAGTAAGTCCAATCAAGTCCTTCATGCAACTCTATTCAATAAATTCCATTGACTCTCTTATCTCCTTCTGAATCAAATGCAAAGTCCTCTTCTTGGCATTCAAAGTCACTTATAATCTAGTTTTCTTTTACCTCTCTAGTCTTCTTCCACCTTATTCCATTCTTTGATCTAGGGACACTGACCTGGCTCTTCCAAGAACAAGAGCACCCTATCTCTCAGTTCCAGTCATTTCATCTAGCTGTCCCTTGCCTGGAATAGTCTCCCTCTTTATTTCTTGCCATTGACTTCCCTGGCTTCCTTTGAATCCCAACTAAAATCCCAACTTCTGTAGGAGACCTTCCCTAATGTCTCTTTATTCTAGAGCACTCCCTCTGTTATTTCGCATTTGGTATATATATATATATATATATATATATATATATATATGTAGAGTCCATTTTATATATTTGTTTGTTTGTTGTCTCCCTCTTTAGACTGTAGTTTCTTGAGGGCCCAAACTGTTTTTTTACATCTTTTTTTATCCCCCCATGCCTAAGTTTAGTACCTGCCAGTTAAGTGTTAGCACAAAAAAAAAGTTTAATGATTTATTGGAAAAAAGATAGACATATTAGGTGGAATATTATAGGTAATTAGGTAGAATAATGAATAGATGTTACATTTGGAGTCAGGTAGCCCTAAGTTAAAATCTTTCCTCAAAGACTTATTACATCTATGACTATGTATAAGTAATTGCAAATAAGCCAGTTTGCTTTATTCAGAGAGCTTGAAAAGGAGGGATATGTAATTAACTGAAGTTAGACTAGAGTCAGATAGTGAAGGACACTGAATGATGCAGAGAGATTTTTTTCCCTGGGACTGAAAGTACCTTGAACCTTTAAAATCACAAATCTAGAACAAAAATAAAAATAAAATGTACAAATCACTATGCTACATTGATTGGAGTTATAAAGCATAATAAAGTATAATCTTCACTCCAGGAGCTTGCAAACAAGAAGAGGAGAAAATATGCACTCAAATATTATATTGAAAAGTAAAATTATAAGTGCATAGCAGAGATAAAAATAAAGCTATGAATAACTTATAGAAGGTGGCATTACTTCTAGGAAGGGGTAAGAAAAAGCAGCAAGGAGTTAGAATTGGTGCTAACCCTTAAAGATAGGTAGTCTTTCAACTAGTAGAAATGTGAATGTATGCTTTCTAAACTTTGGGTCTGCATGAGCAAATATAGAAAGGGAGAGGATATATCTATATGAATAGCTTTCCATAAATGGTACTTTATTTTGTCACCTCCCTGATGATTCAAACCTAGAGCAGTTGGATGTAAATATAATTGTTTTATAATTTCCAATTTGTGTTAATTAGATAATCAGTAGGGAACTTATTAATAATGTGACATATGGATTGGGCCTTGACTGTAAAACTGGGAAAGGATGTGTGGAAAAAAAAAACAAGGAGGTAAGAAAAGTGATTGAACCAATCTGGGGATCAAGTAACAACTTGATCATGTAGCCAGGAAACTAAGTAAGGAGAACTCAAGGCGTTTTTCTGCTTGTGAAAACTAGAGAGTAAAGTAACTAAGGAAAAAGCAATACCCCTTTGAAAGTAGTTTTTTGGTAATCCAAGCAGATAATTAAGACGATGGAACTCATCTGGCCTGGGAGAAGAAGAAACATGCTACTCAAGGAAAAAAGATAAACTTTAAGTACTTAATATGTTTAATCTGAGCAAGTTTGCATTCCATAGTGTACTTGAAATTTGCAAAGCAGTCTATTCAGTTTCCCAATGACTGAAATATCACTACTATTTGGGGTTCAGTGTGTGAGCCAATATTTGACTTTTACACTCATCTAGTGCATTCTGTAAGAAGAGACTAGGCACAAATCACAAACCACGTATCATTTAACTTATTTAAGACAGAATAGCTAAGTAAATGAAAAATGAAAACAGTAATACAATCATTATTTGACTGCATCTTTCCCCCAGAGACAAATGGGTGCATCCTCACATTAGGAAATGATTATTTAGAAAATAGGTTCTCAGTTTTAGGAAAGGTTTCAGCTTCAAGGCTATCTGAAGTCACAGATACATAGTATGATCCAGGACCTCAATTACTTGACAACTCCATAGGAAACTCACTCATCTTCTACTTTATTGCCATAGCTGTCATCTTCTGAAGCTCTATCTTCTTCTAAGTTTCTCCATTCTTTTCCATTGTTCCATTATTCTGTCACTTCTCTTCAAGTGTCTTAACACCATTTCATAGCACATCTTCCGCTCTATCTTTAAATAATTTAGAAATCTCATTTCTACTAAAATAATTTGGGGTTTTTCATCAAGCAAAAGTTTCTCAGTCTTTGTCCTAGCTCTGTCAAGGTAAATGAATTCCATTTACATCTTCCCTATATTAGAATTCCAGCAGTTTTCTTCTCCCTACACTGATAAAGTGTTAAGACAGTTCTCTGAGACTGCTGTGCCTAAAGATAAACATTCTCACCCACTGTCTTTGTCCTTCCAACTATCCTCATGATCTCCCAAAAGAAGCATCTTCAGGGGTAGGGGGCAGAGATCCTGTTTCCACCAGGATAATTTGGATTCAAACTTAACTCTGACACATACAGACCATATAGCATACTAAATCTCACTTAAACTTTTCTTCAATTCAGGCAATTCTTTAAGATGATTGTAGAGTTGCAGAGCAAATGTTGATCATTGCTTTTAGAAGGTGTTTCTTTAAAGCACTGAAAACATGAGACAGGACAATACCACATAGGAATCTCCTATGGAGATAACTCTAAAGCTTCTGTAAGTATCTAGCAAACAACAGAGGGACCTGGGGTTGGCATATAAATCTGTATATTTGATGTAGGGAATTATGAATATGGGAGATTTGTAATTAGAAACAAATTTTCTAATCAATTATACTGTTGAATTTTCTAAAAATGTAAAATGTTATCTACTTCTGAGATGTCAATTGAGTCCAGTTGTTCCATTGCTAAATGTTAAATTTGTAAGGGCTCTTCATTCCTGAACCTCAGTTTTCAACCTTTTACTTGGTTTCCTTCATGTAAGAGGGGAAGAGATTTCACCTTTGCCCCTCAGTCTCCAGATCATTCAATACCCAGAGAATGGTCAAGACTGTAAAAGACTATAAAAACCTGAATTAAACTCCCCTGTGGTCACTGTGAGAAGATTCCCCAAAAAGTCTCAAGACCAGCTGGCTTTCCCTGGCTTCTCTCTCTCTCTCTCTCTCTCTCTCTCTCTCTCTCTCTCTCTCTCTCTCTCTCTCTCTCTCTCTCTCTCTCTCTCTCTCTCTCCACACCTTCCCAAACAAACCCAATCTAGTGTTTTGTTTTTTGTTATTCACTTCTGTACTCAAAGTGCCTACTGCTTTTCTAGAAGGAGAAAAGGTTTTAATCTGTACATTTTATAGCCATCTATAATAAATCCTGAGCAAGGATTTATGTGAATTCTTTCACTATTGGAAAAAAAAAAAACCTTTCAATCTTCATCTCTCAAACATAACTGACCAGCCCAAACCCTTTCACCATTCAAGGGAACTCTCAGTCTTTAATTGCCAACACCAATTCTCCAACAACATATTGTCCTTTGCCTGGCATTACTTGCTGTTACATTTCTATAAAGTATGTAACCATAAATTTCACAGAGTAGGAAAAGAGAGGTAAAGAATGTATACTCTAAATGGTTTAGTTGAAAGAGTAATTAATTAAAGTAAATCAATATGGAGGAGATAGACAGAAGAGGGAAAAAGGCAAGTAAAGTGTCTATCAGTGGTGACAGCATCATCACCAACAGAGAACAAGGTAAATACTCTGTTTATTGGTGTCCCTAATGCTTTCATCACAGCTTCAAAAATAGTTTCAGTGCCCTGAATTCCATAGCTTCTAGCTATAAGCATTATGTTGCTGTTTTCTCTGTCCCTTACACTAATGAAAAAAACCACCCAGGTTCACAAATCAGTTGAGCAGAAGGGACAAGGCAATAAGTCCGGGGATGAAAAGGGAAAAAAAGAACTATAAACTATACTACAGCACTTAACCTACAGGACAGAATGGTTGCATACTTATTGATTGGCTCTATCTCTGCTAGAAATTCCGTAAAGGCTAAATAAAGGAGAAGAGACAGCAGACACCAAAAAAAGAATGAGAAAACTAGAGAGAATGTAGAAGTTGTTTTCTCTGTTTAAGACCGAAAACAGAAGGATGATATACTCTATATACCTCTGTGTGAATATGAGCACCCCTCCCCTTTTTGTGCCCATGATTGGGTCTGAGGTGTAGGAGTTCTAGAGAAATGAAAATGTGACGGAATAGAGAAGCAGGAGGGGGAAAAATCAAAAAATGACAACTTTAAAAGATAACAATTATAAAATTTAAACTATAAAGGCATAATAATAGACTGAAGACTTTTATGCAAATTATTACATATTTAAATGCAAATTTAAGGCATATTTTCATGCAAATTTACTTGTGGCCTTCCTGCCTATTTCATAGACTTGACTACGACCTTGATAAAATCCTAGTAACAATCATCAGTCTAAACAGGAGTTGTTAAGTAGAGAATATATCACCTTGGGCACATCTTCAAACCATACCTGGGAGAGGATAATGAAAAAGAAAAAGATTATCCTAGCATCCCCATCTTCAACTTCTTGAGAGGTATATGAGAGATAGGGGCTATCCCTCCTATTCCTGTACTATAGAAATGCAGTTTTCCTGCAAGTATCCCTAAGGCAGTTTCCAAAGGTGCAGATAGCTGATTGAATCCCTGGGAATATGACATCCCAGAGGGCTTCTTGCAGATTCAGAAGAACAATAGGCACTCATTTTGAGCTTGGGAGAAGGTCCTTTGAAAGCTTCTTTCCCAATTATAAAGGAACAATGAAAACACAAATTGGCCATCTCAACTTTGCAAAAGTATCCATTACACTTAAACTTTATCTTCAGAGATGTTCTTCAAAAGTGCATTACAAGTCGTACTACCACACCAAAGAGAACAAACTGAGTGATTGGTGGCATGACTTGTACAATTATTTTTATTATAGTGAGCGTCATGCTGTGCCAGGCAAGCACCAGCAGGTGACATCTGGTGATAGAATGGAACAATTGATACATTCTAGCCTGTCTCTCAAAGAACTAATTTTTCATTTGGTTTTTTCCTCTCAGACTTTTTTGGTTTCTCTTTCTCCTTAATCAGGGAAGCATCATGTCTTACATTAAGGAAGTATTATAACTTGTGGAAATATTAAGAAAAAATAATTATATAAAATCAACTGCATGTATATAATGTATTATGAAAGACTGGACTTGAAATCATAATGAACTTCATTTGAATCTCACTTCAGTTATACAATTCTTGTGTCATGTTATCATGACCCTTAACCCACTCTCAAAATGGAGCTAATACTAACACCTACCTCACAAGGCTATAGTGAAGAATCAAGTCAGGTATTGTAAGTGCTTTGCAATTCTGAATGCACTAAATAAATATGAGTTATAATATTAGGGATGACAGGTACATCTGTAAGGCATTTTTGCAAGCTTCCAAAAGTTAATTGTCCATCTCCAGTTTTTGAATTTCAGTGGATTTTCTAAGGTGCTTACCATATTTTATTCTAACTGAAAATTATTCAATATCAAAGAGTTCAAAATAAAATAGTAATAATAGCCCTGAAATTCAAAAACAAGGAAATTAATTATATTGGGAAGTGTATATCTTTCAGAAAGATTAAAAAAAGAAGACGATGACAGAGTCAGAATAGAAAACATTTGAGAAAAGGGGAAAGGAAGGAAAAAAGAATGGAAGGATTCATCTACTTAGAACGTTTCTTTCTAAATCCTGCTTAAATTGTAAATGAAAAGGGGCAACCAGGTTGGACAGTGGATAGAGCACTGGCCCTAGAGTCAGGAGTACCTTAGTTCAAATCCATTCTCAGACACTTAATAATTACCTAGCTGTGTGGCCTTGGGCAAGCTACTTAACCCCATTTGCCTTGAAAATCCTAAAAATAAATAAATAATAATAAATCACAAATGAAAATTATTATAGTCGTTTTATAACAGTCCATATTAGCAATTTGTTTTCTTCACAAGACATATCCCAGGGTGATGAAATGTATCATGATTATCATTCTTAACTTAAGAGAGAATGGTAATGGGAAATCAAAGGATTCTTAAGTCAGAATGAAGTGCAAAGGCATAATAATGTTAGGAAAAAAGTAGTCATTAGCCATTCATTTGAACAAATATTAAAATGCAGTCCAAATTTTTAAAATGGTGAATTTAGAACACAATATCAGATTAAAAAGAAAAGACTTCAGAAGGGAGAAGAGTTCCAACTCAGTTTTTCCTTCATGATTGAGCAGTTTCAAAGCCATTTGTATGCCTTTTGGTGAAGTCCTAGGAAAGTCAGGCTCATTGCTAGCAGATAGAGGAAAGAATTAAAAGACAGAATTTGGGAAATTCTTCTTTTGGCTGTAAGTCTTCCTTCTTTCTTGCTGTTGTCAAAGTTAATTAGAGTTATAAGACACTAACTAGTATGGTGAACAAATGACTTTTAAAGCACTTCAATATGAATTTGTTGGGAAATGGGAGAAAATGAATGAGTGAATGATAGAAAATATTTGTTAAATGTTTGCTAAGAAATTGTTAATAATTCAAATTTAAAATTAAAAGTGTATTGCATGTATCCCCACTTCAGACTGGTTGTTAAATATTTATCTACATGCTCTTGTTTAAAATCATCCCAGCCCTCAAATAGCTTAAATATTAATAGGGGAGATAACTAGATGTATATATATATATATGTATATATATGTGTATATATATATATATATATACATATATATATACATATATGAGATACAGACAGAATAGATGATAAGAAAAGAAAGAAACCTATCAACTAGGGAAAGATGTATAGAAATATAAAAAATTTCAATTGAGTTTATTCTTGTTTTTTTTATTTTTGCAAAGCAATGTGGTTAAGTGACTTGCCTAGGGTCATGCAGTGATGTAATTAAGTGTCTGAACTTTTGAACTCAGATCCTCCTGACTCCAGAGCCAGTACTCTATTCACTATACCACCTAGCTGCTCCTTGAGTTAAATCTTGATGAAAATCTGAAATCATAAGAAGCAATGGTCAGAAGAGAAAACATTCCAAGTTTTGGGAAAGACACTACAAAAAGATGAAGATGGAAAAGAGATAATTTTATATAGGCTAGTGTGGCTGAAGCATAGATGTATAAAGAAGAATAATATGTAAGAACACTGGAAAAATAGAAAGTTGTCAAAAAGAACTTTAAATCACAGAGAAAGGATTTTATTTTGATTAGCAGTCTAATAAGAGAAGAAACATGATCAAAGCTGGGTAATTAAGACAATCATTTTCATAGCCATGTGAAAGCTGTAGTGAGGAGAGTGAGTCAGAAGCTACTTAAAGTAAAAGGTGTTGAGGATAGTGACTGTGTGAATGGAAAGAAGAGGATGTATGTATGCTAAAATAAAAAAGAAAAAGTTGTGGAAATAGAAAGTACAAGATGGCAAGCATGGTAGAACACACATGAGTATTCCTATGTCTGAGACAGGTGGATCATTTTAGTCCAAGGTCTCTGAACAAAGTTTAGAATCAAATTGGGGAGCTTGTAAGAGTAGGAGGACACTAGGTTGCCTAAGGAGGGAGAAGTCAGTCCAGGTGGAAATAGAGCAGGTCAGAGGTCTGTGCTGGTCATTAGTGGGATCCCTTATATATTTCCCTTACATTCTAGCATGGGCAGGTTGGGAATACAATCTTAAAAATAATGATGAAAGAAATATAAAAAATAAAAAAACAAGATTTATCAATTAATTAGCTATATGAGGACAGAAATAGTTAAAAGTTGAATATGACATCAAGTCTATATATGTGAATGAATGACTGGCCAGGACAGTATTGTCTCAGCAGTAATTGAGTAGTTCTAAAGAAGTAAGATAAATAAGTACTGTTTTTATTTTGTTGGGTTTGAGATATGCACTTAATATCTAGTTTAAAATGTTCACTTAACATATTTTATAGGTGATTTGTAAATTTTTATTTCCATTTCTCAAATCTCTCTTGTTTTCTAGTGCAACATCACTAACCACCTAATGCACATTTCCATCATGCTTTCTCATAGATATTCTGAGCTCAATATGTGTAAAATATAACTAATTGTCTTTATCCTTATACCCATCCCTTCTCCTTACATCCCTACTTCAAATTATCAACATTTTCATCCATGTGAATATCACTGACTCCTCTTCCCTCACACCTCAAATTAATTGTCATCTTTTTAAAAATCTTTTTCTCTTCAGCATTACTAACAGTCATTCCTTTCTTTCCATTCATATGGAAATTACCATATTTTAGGTACTCATATATTCCTCTGGATTATTGCAGGAAACTTTTAATTGCTTTCCAAACTTCCTGTCCTCTGTTCTCTATCCAATTGTCCCCAAATGTATATTCCTAAAACAGAGTTCTGAATATTTGTGCATGTATGAATGGATATTCATGTATAAACACATATTTCTTTTGATCTATAAATTTCAGTAAATACTTCTACAAATAGCTTTGATATCACATTCTTTCTCAAATTGTTGTTCCACACTTGTTTTGTAATACCTCCACTTTTGTACTTTACTTTCTACCTAAACGGTTCTCCATGCCTTTGTATAAATATACTGTATCTTCTCTGTTTCTTGAGAGTCTTAAATCTCTCAAAAATGAACAGGAAAATTCGCTTGCTCACCTTATCTCACAATATATTTTGTATTTACTCATATGCATTTATATTTATTCATATGTATATATATATATATATATATATATATATATATATATATATATACACCCTCCTCTAGAATATAAAAAGTGAAGGTAGGAGCCACATTTTTTTAACTTTGTTATCAACAGCTCCTATTATAATGAGTTGTTCTATACCTATGGTTTTACTGGTATTGTGGATAGTTCTAATAATGTAAGGCAGCACCTTCTTCACAACTTAGTTACCTAGAGCACTGAGGAATCAAGTAACTGCCCAGGGTGAAACTACTATGTGCCAGAAGCAAGGACTTAATTCAAGTATTCCTCCCTCCAAGATCAACTCTCTTTTGCATGTCTCTACCCATCTTTGTTGTACTAAATTGAATGGAATTTAATATCTCAAATTTACTTTAAATATTTTGACAAAACTCAGGTAAACAGCCTTGACCATTAGAATCTGAGGAAGCAGCAAGCCATGTATGGAGTATAACTCAATCAGCTTAGGTGAAGACTGGATATTCCAAAGTCATCTTGATAAGCTCCATAATCCTGATAATGAATCATCAGGCCTAATTAACCTAATACTTCAGTTGAACTAGGTTTCTTTTTTTTCTTGAAATGTTGAATGAAATCCTATCTATGTCTAATTCAATTTGTTAAATATAAAAAGGAATGTTTGTGGAGTTTTTCCCTGAAACATGAATTAAGTTATTTTTCTCTGTGAAAGATGCTTTATGGAATAGAGACAATAATCAAGGCTTGAAGTCAGAACACTTGGTTTTAAGGACCTTTTCTTACTGCTGAACCTTAGGTGAGTCAATTCATATCTTTGAAATTCTGCTTATCTTTTAGATGGGTATATTAAAAGTAATTCCATGCTTCCTACAAGTCTGTTACAAGACCCATGTGAGAGAATGCAAAGCCTTTTGACAATCAGTAAATATTGGTTAAGAGTTTTTTTCCACTAAGTATTGCGCATATAAAAGGAAGCAAAAGACAGTTTACTCTATCAAGGAGTTCATAATCTATTACCCTTGTGAACTACAAAGACAAAGCAAATAATTGCCTTTTTAAATTTTTTAAAAATATATTTTTTGCATTATCAGTATAGATCAGTTAGAACTTTTGAAGTATTTATTTGTAATTCATGGTTATAATGAAGTTATAATAGTTTTAATGAAGATAAAGTTCTTTGGATTAGTAAATATCTTAATTTTGAAATAATAAAATAGAGTCATATCTTTAAATATCTTTAAAGAACTTTTTTCTTTTGTCTGTTTCTTTGATTGCCAACATTATTTGTAATGTATCTAGTTTACATTTTTCTTAATTTCTATGACATTAGACTACATTCTAAACTTTAATTCCTCTCTCTATCTCTCTCTCTGTCTCTGTCTCTTCATATACATAAATATATGAACATACATAAAAATATCTATGTAGAAACCTAGATTATAAATATATTTCTTTCTCACTACTGCCCTGAATTATCTATTTTTTCTTTTAATTTTTTCTCTGTTTCTGAGATACTATTATCTCCCTCCTCCTTTTGTAAATATATTCCATATGAAGTGATAAGACTGGATAGCTGAAGAAAAAAGCCAGGAATATTTTACTGACTGTTGGGAAAATAACATAACAGATGGCCTTATATTTCCGGGCAGCCAAAGTGCATTTTTAAAATAAGTGACTTAACAATGGCTACTCTAGATTATCTGTGACAATGTTGCAAATTTATCTATAAAAAATGAAAGGATTAGGATTTGGAGTTATTAGCTGGTTTTTCAATAAATTAACTCTAGTTCTAGCTTGATAACACTTAAAAAAAAGATTACCAATTTAATACCACTGACTGTATTAGACAAGTTAAATTTTATGGGAATAGACTGTACTGTAGTTATCTTAAAATAAAATATAGTGTCTGAAAATTACAGAGAAGTAAGTATATACATTTGACATAAGAATAAACTTCTTAAGCATCAGCGTAATCCCAAAGGGGAAAACACAGCCTCCGGACAGCAGCATTGTTAGATGACTCTGGTTAATTCTGGATGGCAATTTGTCAGATAGGTCAGAGAAGGAATTCTTTTACAGTTATGGGCTGGAGTAAATGGTTTTCTGTATCTGAAGGTCTATGATATTGTAATCAGTCCTTAGATATACTTCTAAATGGAGAATGACCCTTTGACAGAGCCATTAAAAATCCAGACCTCCCACTATTTCAACTAAAATTTATTTGATTACCTTACCTAACAAAGAGAGATGCTACTAAATTGGGGTACATGGAATTATAACCTGACTTAAAAAAAAAGAAAAACTTATAACTATTGCTGGGACAAAATTAGCTGGAACAGTGGGAAAGACACTGGACCTGAAATAAAGAAGACTCATCTTTCTGAGTTCAAATCAAGCCTCAGACACTTAACAGCAGTGGGACCTTGGACAAGTCACTTAACATTGTTTGCCTTGGTTTTTCATCTATACAATGAGTTAGAGAAGGAAATAACCAAGCTTTCCAACATCATTGCCAGGAAAATGCCAACTGGGGTCATAAAGTGTCAGCCATGACTTAACAGCATCATAGGTTGAGGCAGATGGATATCCTCAGCTATGTTGGAAGAAAAGATTCTTATTAGTCAAACAGTTGAGCTAAAATTTCTTTCACACCAGGTGGTCTTCCTGAAACTGAATTAATGGACAATGATTGATATATGCCAAACACTACTATTTGTGAAAGCAATACACAAGAGAGATAGAGCTTGATTTCCATTGAATAAAAACAACAGAAATAAGAATGAGGAATTCTCTCACAAGCCAAGCTGGTAGACTGACCTGTTAACTTCAAGCATCTGTGCTAAAATTGAGCTGGAGAGATTTTTCTTGGAGGCAGAACATGTGGTGGTTTCTAGAGCTTCTCATTTATAAATTGTTATATAATCAATTTTAATTGATTTACACAATTCATTATTTCAAGGATTTGAACTTGCTTCAGTGGCATTTACAATTTATAGATGTAGACTATATCCTTTCTACAGCTGAATAGATGTCATTTGACAGTTGCCAAGGGTAAAAAAAAATTCTTTTCCTGCCTGCTATTTCTATACAATGCCTAGAATGTTGTCTCTTCCAACATCTGCATTTTAGAATGTATGGTTTCTTTTAAGATTTCATTAAATTGTTATCTTCTAAAGGAAACATGTAAGAACTTATATGCTAATCACATAGACCATATCTATCAATACACACACACACACAAACACTTATATGTATAATACATACATATATATATATATATATACATATATATGAAAAAGAGTAAAGAAAAAGTAATTTTAGATAGGAAAACATTAGCAACTATGGGAACTTAGAAATGCTTCCTGCAGAAGGTAGCAATTTAATTAATGTGTCATAAAAAATATAAAAGTCAAGGTTTTTGACCTTGAATCAAGGTATTAAATGAACTGATGTAGAAAGAAGTAAGTAAAGACAGGAAAAAAAACACAAACAATGACATCAATGGAAAATGGAAAACAACCAGAGATGAAAGCAAAAAAATTATCAATAACTGGCTTGACCCCAAAGAAGAGATAATATAAGATACGTCCTCACTCCTTTACAGAAGTGGGAAGGATAGAAGGGGAAAGGCGACAACAGGTTTGCATAATTTCATTAACTTTTTCAATTTTACTAATTTTTTTATTTTTTCTATAAAAGCATTTGTTATAGCAAGTCTTGGAGGGATATTTGGAAAAAATCAAAAGAACACAAAACCAAAATATATTAGAATGTGTTTTTTAAAGAATGTAAGTTCCTTGAGGGCAGGGACTATTTTTGCTATTACTTTTATCCCCAGAATTTAGCATAATATCCATTGAGCAATTGCTTCAACATTTTTGATTGAATGAATTTTAAGATTTTATATTAAATATATGTGTATATATTTATATATATAACCTTCACATTCATTTTTTTCTATATATTTCTTCTCTTTCCCCTTCCTAATCATTTCCAGTAAGTAATTTTTTTAGAAGAAAAACAAATCAGTTGAGGAATACTAACTAATAGATATCTCATAATTGACAAGATGCACTTTATTTCATATTCATTATATCCCTCTTTGGTCTAAAAACAAGTAGATAATTTTCTGAACTCTTTTCCAATACCAAAGATGATCATAAAAATTTCACAGCATTAGTTTCAGGTTAATATCCCTTCTCTTTACATTGTTATTATTTTAACTTATTACTTGTGCTCTATCTGGTACTTCTTGCAGCATAGTAATATACCCTCATATTTATGTATAATTGCTTGTTCTCATTTACTTAGTACCTATTTTCTTTCTAACTCCTTACCACCATTAAAAAATAAAACAAAAAAGTACCAAAGTTATTTCTAATCCAAGAAGATCAAATATCTTGGTATATGAATTCTAATACAAGAATATATCTATAGGTATGTATGTTTGTATATAGTTATCCAAATAGAATGCCAAAGTAGATTCAATTTGATCCATAATCAACTATATAATCAAAATGTATTGACATAATCTTGTTACACTATGTGAAGAAAAATATTTTTTTCTCCCTAAGGATTCTTTGTCTATCAACTGCTGCGATTCTGTTTCTAAAATCATTATTTTCTACTGCTTAAGTTTTATGAGATAATGTATATATACTTGTTTGGAGTTATAGATGGTTATGGGGATATGAATTACTCCCAAGCATGATAACGGATTGGAAAGTTAATGTCTTCTGAAAGTATTGCTTTAAAGACTAAGGTATTAGGTACATACCCCTTCACAAGGAATGCAAAGACTACAGAACAAGTTTTTTTTTATCATGTATTTGGTCTTTTATTTTTATTAATGTATTTGGAAAAGAAGATCTTTTGTTTATATGTATCTGTATGTTTATTGATTGTGATTTTATTGGTATAGAGATCTCTGGAGGAAAAAAAAAGAAGGCAAAGCTTCCTTTATCATTGGTTATTAACACCTGCTTTGCAAGTCACAGTCTCAGTGACTTACTCAGAGGGACCTTAGAAATTAAATGATTTGTCCAGGGTCAAAGAGCCAATAAGTGGTAAAGATAGAACTTGGATTCAGCTCCAAGGTCTACTGGTTATCCAATATACCATGCTGCCACTCTCAGGCGGAGGTTCTAAAGAGAAAGAAAACCTAATCATTTCAAATCTACTAAATGGGAGTTTGAAGCAAGCATAGTTAAAACATCAAAGGGGAAAGAAGAAATAGATGACTTAGGAAGCAGGAGGTAAGGGAAAATGAGGAGGTGCTACTTCAGAGGTAGCAAGTATTAAGAATATTTCACAAAATATGAGTTTAACAGGCTATAGCATGCCTAAGAACTGTATGAATACCTCTACCTTGTATTTGACTTCATAAATGTCACTTATATCTCCTTATCTTTCTTTATACTTCTAAATTTTTTTCATAATTGATAGAATGTTGTATCTAAGAAGATGTCTACCAAGGGACCGGATTTCTTCCTTTAGCTCTACTGTTAATTTGCTCTGACCATAAGGCAAATGATTTTCTGAATAACCATTGACAGATTTCAACTTTTATACAAATCAACTGAAGAATCTAACATGCCTCTAAGAATTGTAAGCACAAAACTGCTACAAAGAGAAGCAGGGGAGAGAAGAGGGGAGAGGTGTAAAAAGTGTTATTTAATGGTCAAATAATTCAAGTTTCTTTAAAAAGGAAATGTAAATGGTTTCTTGTAGCTATGAAAACTTCTGTTTGTGGTTTATTCTAATTTAGTCTAAGGCAACATGAGATAATCAAGACTGAGAGGCAGAGCTATTGCTACTCTGATGCAAAGTAGTGAAAAATATAAAATGATTTGTTTTTCTGCATGGGAAGGGTGTGACTCATTAATATTAAAAGAGGTTTACTGGACTTTTGACAAAAATTTATGAAGTCATTAGTTTATAACAAAATAGCTACCAACTCAGTAGATACAACATTCATTTTTAAAAACATTGTCACCTGAATTCACAATCCAGGATAAATGTGCTAATGCAATCTGAAAATCAGTTGGAAATGTCATTTATCATATCTGGTCCTCTAGAGTATTGTATTTCATAGGAGCTCCTCCATATATTTGCAATGTGCTGCACAACAGTATGACATTTGTTTTATTATATTAAAATAATTTGGAGGTGGCCAATAGCTCTTGGGATGAGATGCTTGCAGAAAGAATATAGTGGGCTTTAATATTAACTCCCAAATGTATTTGCACTTTACAGTATTTATTACAAAGTAACAACTAATAAAAAAGTCAGAAGCTTATAACCACCTGAAGAAGCTTTGTAATTTGACTAAAAGCATGCCATTATGAGTAGGAGGCCGAATGTATTGCCTTTGAACTGAAGTCCTGTTAAATATTTACATTTGTTTGATTAATTTGCAATCCAGACCTACTAGTGAAAGCCTCCTGAGGTATATTGAATAAATGACATAAAAGTGATTCAGGATGAAAGTTACTAATAAAAACCTCTCTCCAATATGCTAAGAGGATCTAACTGACCAAGAATACATCACTTCTTCAGCTCTAAAAATGTTAACAGAACAACACAATCCATCATGACCAAGTTCATGCAGTGATAGCATAAGCTTTTAAAATATATTAGATTGATTTTATTGTATCTATTGAGAGATAATATGAGCAGTCATTTAGGGTAAGAATGACCACTGTCGTTTTTGATGAGATGAATTTCAAAACCAAAAATCAATGTGCTAGAAAAAAGTGGACTTTTTCTTAGCTATTCACTTCAGGAGTCTTATTTGTCAGGAAGATATGGTTCCAAAATAATCACAGACAAGTTGATTTTAATACATTGATGTGGTTTTGAAAACCCTACTATAGTGTTCACCAATTATAGTATAATAGGACATCAGAGCTGAAAGCTCAGAAATATCTCATTGAAGCTCCTTTTTACAAATGAGAGGTTCATTGAGACCATCTATTGATGGCCAGATACAAGAATCAAATCTCTTGTTTCCCACTGTCATGTTATTTCTCCTTTGCTACCAGTAATTTTGATTTTCTTCCACTTATTATTTGGGTGGATGAAGTAGACCAATGCTTCCAGTGATTGAGGGAAATCTTAGGTTTGCAAATCTCCCTAATAATGCAGGTTGGCACTTTTTCTTTTCTAGGGTACTGAGAGGTTAGGTGACATGACAGTTAATATACAGAGTCAGTTTAGGTCATATTGAACCTTGTTTTTCCTGTTTCTGAGATCAATTCTCTGTTATGCTCTGGGGTCATCTTCAGATTTTAACATGGTCCCTTACATATTAATTTTAATTTCCCTGGTCATAGTGTCATTCACTGGTATCATAAATTTAGAACAAGGAGAGAACTTAGCAGCCATCCATTTCAACTTCTTGCATTTACAGATGAATAAATTGAGCAAAAGTGCTTAAATGATTTTCTAGGTTTCACATAGCTAGTAAATGTCTAGGATGGGATTTAAATGTATTCCTTATTGATTCCAAGTCCATATTTTTTATTTTTCTTTAGTCTTGTGGGGCTTGAATGTTAAACCATTTCTATTGGATCTTGGCCTAGTCTAAAGATAAATTATTAACAGCAAGCAAATAGACTGATAGTAGCAGGAGAGACTCTAGATAAAATGACTTCGTTTTTATCACTGGCCTAACAAATAAATACAGAGTACATATGAGATGGCATAGTACCTCTGGGCCAAAGAATAGTTTAAGGATGAGTTAATGACAGGCTTCAGACTATAATCTACAGAAAAAATATAAATTCCATGATAACCAATATCATATATTTATATATGATAATAGAAATATTTATATTTTATTTTAAAATTTATAAAATACTTTGTTGTTACTTACTTTATGAGTCAGATAAAGCAACCAATCAAGTAGAGATCTTTTTTCTTTTTTTAACATTTAAACATTTTATTTGTTTTCCAATTATATACAATAGTAATATGTACCCATCATTTTTTGCAAGGCTCTGAATTCTAAAATTTTCCCCCCTCCTCCTTCCCCCCCAAAAGAAGGCTGTCTGACAGTCTCTACATTGTTTCCATGACATACATTGATGTAAATTGAATGTTATAAGAATAAACATGAACCTCCCTCCCCCCAAGAAGATGCGAAACCTCAAGAAGAGAGAGACAGAATGAGGGAGAGAGAGAGAGAGAGAGAGAGAGAGAGAGAGAGAGAGAGAGAGAGAGAAAGAGAGAGAGAGAAATTCAGTCTGTGTTCAGATTTCAATGGCTCTGTCTCTGGGGTCAGTTGATTTCTTTATCATTAGTCCACCAGAGAAGTTGCTTCACTATTTTTCCAACAGTTGCTATTACTAGCTGTAACTCCTCCACTCTGTTTCTTCCCAATCTCATTTATTCTCTCTCTCCTTTCATCCTGGCCCTGTCCAAAGTGTGTTGAATCTGAGTACCCGCTAACCTCAATCTTCCCTCTCTTCTAACAACTATTCCCCCTTCCCTCCCCTCCCCCCCCCCCCATTCCCCCTCATCCCATCCCTTTCTTCTCATTTTTCTCTACGGTAAGACAGATTTCCTCACTCTATTAAGTCTGTATGTCACTTCCTCCCTGAGCCATGTCTGATGAGAATGAAGGCTCATTCATTCCCCCTTGCCTTGCCCCCCCCTCCACTCCATCGAAAAAAGTTTTTCTTGACTCTTATGCGAAATCTCTTAGCTTCTTCTTCATCCCCATTTCCTTCTACCCAGTACTTTCCCCCATCACTCATTGACTCCATCCCTTTACCACATCATACCTTTATATTCCACTCCTTCCCATAATATATATATATATATATATACCTTCTAAAAGCTCTTATAAATGAAAAAAGTTCATATGAGTTATCAATATCTTCCTCCCATGCAGGAATACAAATAGTTCAACATCATCAAGTTCCTCATAGTTAGTCCCTCTCTTCCACTCCCTCTATGTTTCACCAGAGTCCTGTATGTGGAGATCAAACTTTCTGTTCAGCTCTGGTTGTCTCAATAGGAAAGTATGAAAGTCCCCTGTTTCATTGAAAGTCCATCTTTTCCCCTGAAAGAGGATGTTCAGTTTTTCTGGGTTGTTGATTCTCGGTTGTAAAACAAGATATTTTGCCTTCAAGAATATATTATTCCAATCCCTACAAACCCTTAATGTAGATGCTGCCAGATCCTGTGTAATCCTGACTATGGAGCTTTGGTAGTTCAAATGTTTATTTCTGGCAGGTTTTAGAAATTTCTCTTTAATTTGGGAGTTTTGGAATTTGGCTATAATATTACTGGAAGTTTTTGTTTTCGGATCTCTTTCAGGGGGTAACAAGTGAATTCTCTCGATTTCTATTTTACCCTCAGCTTCTAGGATCTCAGTGCAAAATTGCTGTATTATTTCTTGAAAAATGAAGTTTAGGCTCTTCTCCTGGTCATGGCTTTCAGATAGCCCAATAATTTTTAAATTATTTCTTGTGGCTCTATTTTTGAAGTTGGTTGTTTTTCCAATGAGATATTTCACATTTTCTTCTAATTTTTGGCTTTTTTGGAAGAGTTTTATTTCTTCCTGCTTTTTTGCAAAGTCATCAGCTTCCTTTAGTTCCATTTTGCATTTGAAGGAGTTATTTTCTTCAGAGAGCTTTTATATCTCCTTTTCCAGCTGGCCAATTCTGCTTTTTAAGGCATTCTTCTCCTCATTTGCCTTTTGTTTTGCTTTTTCCATTAGGTCTAAACTTGTTTTTAACATATTATTTTATTCAGTATTTTTTGTATCTTTCACCAAGCTTTTGATTCAGTTTTCATGATTTTTCTGCATTGCTCTCATTTCTCCTCCCAATTTTTCCTCCACCTCCCTTAATTGATTTTCAAAGTCTTTGTTGAGCTCATCCATAGTCTGAGCCCATTTTTTATTTTTTTTGGAGGTTTTGGATATAGAAGCTTCAAATTTGTCATCATCTGAGTATATTTTTGATCTTCCATGGGACTAAAGTAATTCTCTAAGGTCAGATTCTTCTTTTTCAGTTGTTTACTTATTTCCTCAGCCCAAGACTAATTTAAAGCACTTCCAAGGCTTTGGCAATTGTTTTTTTTTGCATGGTGGGTTCACCCCACTGGGACCTTTATTCCTCCAAGGTTTTATGCTTTCTACCCTGTGCTTTGATATGTAGATGGCCCCCATACTTCCCTCTGCCCTAGGGTTATAAGGAGAGATTCAGCTTGGTTATTTAGTAAGGAGGCCCAAACTCCAATATCTGAGTGTAGGCAAACAGCAGAGTCCTACCCCAGGGAGAGCAGAGAGATCTCTGCGGAGTTCCCTTACATTCTCTGGGGGTGTAGGCTGCTTTCTCTCAATTCTCCCTGCAGATTCTGTGGCCGTGCACCTCACTCCACACTCATTCTGGTGGAGCAGAGTTCTCTCACTGCCCCTTCAAGCTGTTGCGGGTGATTTCTGGGCTGCACTGGGCTGGGCTGGGCTGAGCTGTGCTGCTGCTTTTTTTTTTTTCATACCCAGTCCTAGTGAAATATACCTTTCCTGTGGAGCTTCTAAGTTAGCTTGGACTGGGAAAATGTATCATTCTTTCTGTGGGTTCTGCCCCTCTAAATTTTACCCAGAGTCACCATTTGTTTTTTGGAGGTTTGGGGGTTTGGAGTTACCGGGAAATGCTGCCTTCATGCTGCCTTCTAGGCAAAGATCTTTTAACATGTCTATTTGCCATAGTTAGTAATTCAAAGAAAAATATTAAATATATAATTGTCTTTATTTAAACATGAGGAAATTCAGGCTCTAAAAAAGGGGAAATGACTCACCCAGTTCCATTGAGATAGTAATTATCTACAGTAGGATTTGAATCTAAACCTACAGTTTCCAAGTGCAATACCCTTTCTATTCTGCCCTTCTGCTTCTTCATAGCTCTTCTAGACTCCAGAACAGTAGTGGTAGCAATGATGTAATAAATTCTTTTTTAAAATTGAGGGTTTTGGGGTATCTAATCTAGCAATAGGAAAGGCAATGAAACTTTAGTAGATCAGTCAGTCTACAATTTTATTAAGTGCTTACTAAGGGCCAGAGTCCACACTAAGTACTGCAGATATCAAAAATGGCAAGAAGTACACTGTGTTCTCAAGGATCTCATGGTCTATTGGAGGATAAAACATTCAAACAACTATGTAAAAGGAGAAACAACTAGATAGCACAGTGGGTAGAGAGAGCTGGGCTTGGAGTCAGACTAGATATGCCTGGGCAAGTCACATAATGTTGTTTATCTCAATTTCCACAACTAAAATGTGAACTGGAATAGGAAATGATAAACTACTCCAGTATCTCTGCCAAGAAAGCCCCAAATGGAGTTACAAATTGTTAGACATGTCTGAAAAATGATGACAGAACAATGAAATATTACATTTTTTAAATGTTACATTTTTAAAAGAGTTTTGAACCATTGATGCATTTCTCCAAGCCTGAAGAGATTATCAGTCTCTTCTCTTGCAATAATTCTAAGAATTCTGTTCAAATGGGGCCTATTTTGTAACTTTCATCTAAGCTAAATGGAGTTATTTCACTGACCCCTTACTTTTTTAGCAGTTGACTTTCTTACCAACTCCTGCTTATAAATGTAATTCTCATATAGCTTCCTATGAAAAGTCAGCTGTCAGTCAATTCACTAGGAGATGTTTACAGTTTTAAACCTCTTCCAACATTGTCTTTTACCAATTTATACCTTCATTGGGTTAATTGATATTGCATATAATAAACATAAATAATAAATTATGAGTTTCTTTTACTATGTATACAAGATTTCATTTGCACTAAATATTTTACAAGTATTGTGCAGTTATATGCATACTCCAGATAAAAATGAATTTCAAAAAGATTTTCTTCATATATGAACTTTCTGAACACTTTTCACAATAGTTTTTTTTCCATAAAATTTTCCACACGAATTAATTGAAATGCTTACGTGCAATATGGAATAATGTAGAAGCGATTGAATTTGGAATCAAGACTATACTGAGCATGTCATTTAATCTCTCTATATATCAACATACTCATATGGAAAATGGAATAATATTTGTCCCTACTTCACAAGTTTGTTATGAGGATCAAAAGAGGTAATATGTAGAAATCATTTTGCAAAGCTTTGTTGGCAACATTTGATAGACATTATTATTTTGACCAAGATTCTCCTGTTGATGCCACATATAACAGTAAAGGAAAAATTTATTGTTGCTATTGTTAGGGATGTTATTAATAATTTCCATTCTTTGCAACTTTTCTGATGATCATCATCTAGAAATGGTCCAGGGGCAAGTCATTTATTATTATTTATGTTTACTGTTTTGTGAACTATTAAATAAATGAATAAAATACATTTTTATATTTGAATAAAAATGTGTACTCCTCTTTATCACTGAAAGAATCTTTAGAATCATTTGAGTAGCTGACAAGAAATGGGTACATATACCCTATCCCATTTCTACATGATTTAAATTGTTTTCTAGATCTCTATATTTTCAAAGCTTCCTATTCCACTTAACTAGAAGAGTATAAATTATTTAGTATAACCACCACAATTATTAAGTCTCCTAGGTGACATAAGAATAGAACACTGCTTAAAAATCAGGAAGAATGGAGATGACTTCACATACTTACTAGCATCATGACACTGGGCATTTTTTTAACCACTGTCTATCTCAATTTCCTTAAAAGTAAAATGAGGCAAACACTATCACCTACCTCCCAGAATTGTCATAAGAATACAATAATAGGTAAATCACTTAGCATAATTATTGTTCATGATTTTTTTAATAACTTGAGTCCGTGGAAAACAGTTCTTATTGTGATAATGGTTGAGTTCTAGTACTATCCACTTGTTTAAATACTTAAAAAGAATTTTTAAAAATTCTTAAAAACATTTTTAAAGGATTATATTAGTAATATATCAATAGTTATCTCTTAATGTATGAATGATAGCAATCTTTTGTAGTTATAATCCTACCCCAAAAGTCTTTTCATATTTTCAGTTGGTGCTAGATTTTTCCAGACAGAAATGATGTGATGCATAGTGTCTTAATCATTCAGTGTCACAGAATCTTAATAATAATTCAAATATTTATCAAATACTTATTAAGTAGGTTATGAAGATAAAAATAAAAATAAAAAATAATACTTCCCTGAAGGACTTTGAAGTCTAATGATATAGATGACATTCATAAATAGCTTTATAAAAGATTTACGATATATACATCAGTTGGGGAAGCAATCCTAATGAGACAGCCAGTCAGCCTCTGTATTATCTAACGGATGTGCAGAACTAAAGGAACAAGGTACCCTGAGGCTGTCAGGAGATAACATGTCCCAGAGAAACCAAACCAACCTCTTCATATCCGACCTGACCCAAACCAAGAAACTTGAGATTAGCAGTACTGCATCCCCCAACTCCAGGCTATCTGTTATGTTTTCAGTATAGTCCTCTTAACTATCATTTAAGAGAGCAATGACCATAGAGAAAAGAGATACCTTCCTCATCATTAGCAGCAACTACTAACAAACTTCCACGAATGGGCATGTTAGCTCAATAACCCTAGGAATGGCAGCATCTCTCAGACTGCTAGTCTTAATTCCAGATCAATCCCTATGAGTACCATACCTGAAAACACTCCTGTGGGAGATAATAATGAAGATAAGTAACTGCAACTCTTGTTGCTCCTAAGCACTTCCTCTTCATCAGTCATATTTATGTAAAACTCAGAAAAGTTACCTCTACTAAAATTGTTGATTCTGTCAAATGGTTTCCTATCATATGATATATTATTCTATCAGTAGAAATTATTTTGAAGAAGAAACATAGACTACTGTATATTAAAGATGGTGGCACTTTTCCATCTAATTGAAAAATGTTTTATGAGTTGTCTCCTTCAAAGCAAGGACTATTTTACCTTTCTATTTGCATCCTCTTCTCCTCCCCCCACCCAGCTTAGCATTTAGTAAATGCTTAATAAATATTTTTAATCAATTTCTTTATTATTTCATGAAAGGCAAAGTGGGTCTTAGAGAACATAAATTACTCATGGTCAAAAAAAGAGGCTATATCAGGGTTAATGTCCAGGTTTCCTGACTGCTAACTTGGTACTCATAACATAAACTTTGACCAGAGTCAGGGTATGTGTTATAGTTATTACCAAGCTATTAGTTGAATGACTTGGAAAGGGAGTAGCAAGTAGTTAAAGAAAGGCTTTGGAACTTATATCCTAAAAATTTAATTTAATATTTTAGGTATCTGAAAATCATTGTTGGACTGTGATAAGATGATACAAATGGAGCATAAGTAAGATGACTTGCAGGTATAAAATCAGACAGTACAATGACAAAGCATAAAAGCCTAAAGAATTTAAGATGTGCTGTAAGATGAGGGAGATAAAATGTGGAAAAATATAAATGACTTTGGAAACCAATTGAAAATGAGGATAAAGGGAAAAAAGGTTTAAATGACTGAATTTTATACAATGAGGAAAGTAAGTATGCAGAATACTAAATCACTCTAAATTTTATGAGGATTTATTTTAAAGTAAATTGTGTGTGTGTGTGTGTGTGTGTGTGTGTGTGTGTGTATACACTATGTACTCTCACTTCTACTGAAACCTGTGGTTCTATATAGTATACATTTACTACATTTGCAAAAGCAAAAAAGAACAAGAAAATGTGAAGGACTATTTGAGATTTCCCAGCCCCATTTTTCAGAGTTCATCATATTTTATATGACTATCTGAAATCATTTTCCCCTCAATTGATTGTTCTTAGGGTCAGTTTTAGTTTTCCAGAGGGAAACAGCTGCAAACAATTGATGAACTGATATTTGTGGATCCAGTAATCATTAAAGCTTGGTGGTGGCAAGAGTCTTGTTACAATGAGAGAAATATGCTTGTAAATTCATTATGGCTCATGCATCCTATGAACCAAATGTATTCTTTTCCTCATAGATTTTTTTCTCCAAAGAAACAAACCAAGTTATTAGAATAACACCCCTGATCTCCATCCCATGAGTACTACCTTTGGATGGAGTTGCAAAGGTTAAGACTCACAGTTGCATGCCTCCTCTCTCCACTGATGATATATTTGTCAGTTATTTCTTCCTGAATAAAAACATCTACAAATCTCACAGAATCTTTACAGAGAGGATTGAATCTAAAAGCCAGTGAGAGTCACTTAATTTAGGGTATGTTTTCAGGGAATGGTCTCTCAAATCCCAGCAGGCATGTTCCCTTAGAGGCAATTGCAGTTACACAATGAAAGGCTGTCCTCTAGGAGGTCTTCAACCAGGAGAGATATTGCAAAGTTTACAACAATTTGTAGCACTGCTGGTCTTGTCTAAGCCTCGTGGGGCAGCTTTATATGAAAACTTTCCCCTCGCTCTACTACATTCAGATAAATGTTTTGCAGAAAATCCTTTTATGCAGTATTGATTAGACTTGATAATTCCCATTTGAGTTTAGCTTGAGAAATAGTTTAAACTCATCCACCTTAAAAGGACTGATAGGCATAAATTCATTTCAGACTTTTAGTTCAATTATGCTTTTGATGTTCTTCTAGGGGTGGGATTTGTTATAAGCTCTGATAGTTCTAAAACATTAGCTCCTCTTCTACTTCAAGATTCTCATATTTAAAAAAGAAAATAGAAATTCAATATCGCATGGTGGGGAAAGCACTGGACTGGAACTGGATGTCTTAAGAGGATCTTTTAGACAAAAAACCTTTGGATCTTAATTTTCTCATTGGTAAGAAAAGGTACAGTTTAGCTCTAATTATCATAACATGGTAATATTATTCTCTATCATTCTGTATATACATGTATTGATCAACTCACACAAAGATGTATTGAGATAAATACTAATCATTTTGTTCTGTCTCTCATTCAAATGTACACATACATAAACATTTTATGAATCTTTGAATCATTATTAGAGTGCAAAAAAAGCTTGTATGCATATTTACATATGTAGCTTTATATGTGTATAAAGAGAGAAAATATTTTATGGATCCTTAAAGAAGAAATGAACCTTTGCAGTTCTCTAGTCCAACCCCTTATTTATACTGATGAGGAAATTGAAGTCTAGTGTGATTGGTGTAATGTATAACCAGCTAAGACAAGAACTCAGCTCACTTGACTTTCACTTCCTGTTTAGTGTTCTTCATGTATTAGAGTAGATGATAGACAGATGACTGATAATCATCTAAAACACATTCACATGTAATAAAAATGATAATTTGAATTAGGAAAATAAATGCTAAAGACAAAGACTACAAAAAAAGAAAATGGAAAGAACATGGACATCAACAATAGAATCTAATACTTGGTAATCTTAATAACCAATCTTGGCCTATGAAATAAATTGAGAAAAGTCCTCTCACCCTCTTCATAGCAGAAGTTGGAAGTATGATTGTAAGCAATCAGTATTCTACCGTACAATGACATAATTTAATTTTCCTTCCCTGTCTCTCTCTCTCTCTTACCATTCTTTTTTAGTTAGAGATAATAGTTCAAACAGTAGTGGAAGGGGAGAAATATATTCAGATATCAATGTAATGAAAAAAGGAAGAGTCATCAATAAAAATGAATTTTTTTAAAGAAAAGTAATAAAAAGGGCAAAACAATAATAAATGTACCTTTCTTCCAACTTCTAATGAAGCACAAATAGAGGAAAGTACTTTCGTACAAGTTAGGTTTATCTTACTTAGGAATTTTGTCTGAAATCAAACCTTGCTTGTTAAGGTAAAAAATTATCCTCTTCTTTTCCCTCTAAAAACCCCTTATGAATAAGCTACTGCAGGTTGCCTGGCAATTATATTGTAGTTATCTCAAGATCAATTAGTGCAATTAGCATTTTTTCACAAAACTGTCATACAAAGGTACAATTGGGGATATAGGAAAAGTTTAATTTTGAGAAGCTTTCATATATGCTCTACAGTTTACAGAAGATTCTTTTTGCACACGGGCTCTGAATATAGTCTTTGGTGGGGGGTAGATGATAAAAGCAAAGGTACTTTAAAAAAAATTCTTTCATTTCAGTTCATCTTGTCACTTAGATAAGAGTGTTTAAGAGCTAAAAAGGTCCCAGATTATGTAATACAAAACTCCTCAGTTTTTAAAGGGATTAAAAAAAATAGACCAAGAGAAGTTAGGTGATAGTGCTGTCAAATAGTGACTTATCTTGCTGTTTCTGTATTTGTGGTTATTGTTCAACTGTCTTCAGAACTGCCAGACTCTTGGTGACCCCATTTGGGTTTTTCTTGTCAAAGATAATGAAGTGCTTTTCCATTTCCTTCTCCCAGTCAATTAACAGATAAGAAAAGTAAAACAAAGAGAATTTAGTGACTTGCCCACAATCACAAAGCTTGTATCTAACTTAACACAGGTAAACAAGGAGGGCAGAGAGAGACTAGGAGTCAGAGGAGAGGAAAGGGAGTAGTAACAGAACATGGATCAGAGGCACAGAATGGTAGGTGTTATACCATGAATGGTAGATGGGATACCATGTTTGAGAATCATCCAGTGGTGCTGAAGTATAGAGTTTGTGGAGGGGAGTCAATAGCATCTTGAGGGTCTTCCACCCTCCAGATTGATTTTTTTTTTGACTAGGCAAACAAGTCTTCATTTCTTTCTTATCTGCCTTAATCACAGAATGGACATTGTCTCAGTCAATCTGAGTGAGGCCTGTAAAAACCTTACCCTTAAAAAGACCAAGGTCTCCCACTGATTCTAGGTACATTTTCAGTCATCTCAATCCATAACTGCCCATTGGAGCCAGATGGAGGATAAAGAGAGACTGGTAACCTTGCATAGCCCTCCCTCAATTAAAGCCGTCATTTTCAAGTCAAGGTATCTCTTTTCTGATGTCACAAACACTTTTTGTGAATGAAGGACAATCAACAATAAAAACACCAACAAAAAGCATTTAAAAAAACTAAAAAAGGCAAGAAGTAATCGATTTATGAAGAACTTTAAATGCCCAAACAGTTGTTTATGCTGGATTTTGTAGTAAATAAGGAGCCATTGGAGGTGCTTAAGCAGGGTTATTGCTTTTGGTGATGTGGTCAGACCTAAGTCTACAAAATCATGTTGATGGCTTAGTAGAGAAGGCATTGAAATGAGGAGAGATTTGAAGCAAATATTCCATAGGAAATCTTTTTTTCAAAAGTATAAGTGAGAGGTGGTGAGGATGTAAAGCACTTCATATTTGTATGAGTACAGAGGAAGGGTATGTAAAAAGAATATTATTAAAGGAAGAAATCACAAGATTTGGCAATAGATTGAATATGTGGGATAGCTAATAGTAGAAGATGATTCAAACTGTGAACCTAGGTAGCTGAGAGGAGGGTGGAGCTCTAGATAATAAGAGGAAAATTCAGAAGAAATAAAAGATTTAGGGGAAAAGTAATGTTTTATTTTGGAAATGTTGAATTTGAGATTTTTAGGGGTATTAAACTTAAGATATTAAAATGCAGCTGTAAATGTTTATAACTCAATATGAATATGTGTATGTGTGTTTATGTGTGCATTCGCTACAAAGATACAGGTAGAGATGTATTAACCAGCTATAAGTATCTACATAAAGATGATAATTGAACTCATGGAAGCTGATGAGAACACCAAATGGAAAGATAGAGTGGAAAGAGAAGAGACCTTAGGAAAGAGTCATGGGAGACATTCATAGTTAACAAGAGGGACAGGAATAATGAAAGAATGATCAAAGGAAACTGAAAATGAATGTTTTGTCATATAGGAAGAGAAATAGGAGGAACCAATATAAAAAAAAAAAAAACAAAGGCAGACAAACTATCTAGGTGAAGATGGTGATGGACAGTGGTGTAGGGAGAGCTAGGATTATCAAGACAGAGAAATGTTCATTAGATTTAGCAACTAAGAGCTTACCAGTTAATTTTGAAGCCATTAATTTCATTAAATAATATGTATGGAAGCCAGAACACAGAAGGTTGTGAAAAGAATGAGAGCACAAGAAGTGGAAACATCAGTCTTACATAGTTTTTCTCAGAGAATTTAGCTACAAAAGGGAAAGGAATATTTAGAATGATAGCTACTGAGAATGGTGAGATCAAACCAAAAAATAAAAAATAATAGAGTGCTTGTAAGCAGCAGAGAATTATTAGGTAGGAAAAATTTGAAGATAATGGTGCATTTAATATAGAAAACTGTAGAGGATCGATCAATATTTGTAGAGGCATTGGGAGATAACTGCATAATGAAAAGTGAGAAGGGGAGAAGAGAGAACTCTTAGAAAATGTTATATTTTTATTTTGGTGGATATAGGTATACATGTTTTTTGTTATTTTATTTTTCCAATAAAATGTTATGAAAACTTTTCAACATTCATCCACTTGCATATTTGTTACATATTTTTCTAGCCCCCTCTTTTCCTACCCTTTTCCCATCAGTGGGGAACAATTCAATAAAAATAGTAAATGTATATTTAACACGTTTACAAATCAGTCATATTGCGAAAGAGAAATTTGGACTAAGGGAAAAGAAATAATACTATGGGATATAAAGGAAAACCATAAGAGAAGTTATTAAAAAGTGAACATAATCCATTCATATTCTGTATTTTGGGTTTTTTTTTTTGTTTTGCCCTCTGAATGTGAATGGTGTTTGTGCATAACAAGTCTACCAGAGTTGTTTTAGATATCTGAACTGCTGAGTGGAGCTGCATTCATCATAGTTGATCATCTCAGTGTTGCTCTTAATGTATACAATGTTCTCTTAGTTCTACTTGCTTCACTTAGCATTAGTTGATGTAATTCTTTCCAAGCTTCTCTAAAGTTTGATCATTCATGGTTTCTTATAGAACAATAGTATTCCATAATATTCATAAACCATAACTTTTTCAATCATCCCCCATTTGATAGACATGCTTTCAATTTGCAATTTTTTGTCCTTCAAAAAAGAGCTGCTATACATATTTTTTGAACCTGTGGAATTTTTCCTATTTTTCTGATTTCTTTTAGATAGAGACTTAGTATTGATAATTCTGGGTCAAAGGGTAAGTTTTATTGCTTATTGGGCATAGTTACA
Organism: Macrotis lagotis; assembly: GCF_037893015.1. Classification (NCBI taxonomy): domain Eukaryota; kingdom Metazoa; phylum Chordata; class Mammalia; order Peramelemorphia; family Peramelidae; genus Macrotis; species Macrotis lagotis. Next base: position 169,999,113 of record NC_133663.1, on the reverse strand, counting down.
TATTGCTCTCAAGAAAGGTTGGATCTGATCACAACTCCACCAAGAGTGCATTAATGTACCTATCTTCCCACAACCTCTTTAATATTGAACATTTTCCCTTTTTCTCATCTTGGCCAATCTCATAGGTGTGAGGTGATATTTTATTGTAGTTTTAATTTACATTTCTCTAGTCAATAATGATTTGGAGGATTTTTTCCTATGGTTACATGTAGCTTTAATCTCTTCATTTGAAAACTATTCATATATTTGACCATTTTTTAATTTGGAAATGACTTGTAGTATTTTAAATTTGATTCAATTTTCTATATATTATAGAAATAAAACCTTTATTAGAATAGGTCCAAGTTCTTAAGTGAGAGGGTGTGGAGGCAGGGTGGGAGACCGGAGAATATATTTGTAAATTTAGAACAGCTTCTGTACAAATAATGTTTTTTTCATAATTACCAAAATATTCTTGTTTAAGAGTAAACATGAAACTCTCTCCCCACCAAAATATATAGACCTGCATGGGCAATAAAGTAAAGGTGAGAGAAAAAAAATCTGTGAAGAATGAGATAGTGATTAATTAATTAAAAAGAACTGATTAAAGAGGAATAGAATGTCATGCTGTATAAAGGGCTCAGTTAAGATCAGATAATATCAGTTATCTGGAACATTGGAATATCAAGGAGGCACTGATATCTATACTCTTTACAAATATATCTCTATATCTCCATTCATCAATCTATGTATCTATGTATCTATGTATCTATGTATCTATGTATCTATGTATCTATCTCCCAATCTATTTAATCTTTCATTCAGTATGAGGGCCAGAAATGAGAAGGGATAGATTATAATTTACAGAAGAAAGATGGTGAATATTCTTCAACTATATAGAAAAGAACTATCAGGAATTGAATTGGCATACAAATTTAGAAAGAGTGATGGTAAAAGAAGAGGTGAAAGTGGTCAGGGGAGTGCCTGGGAAACAATAGGGAGCAAGATGTATTCCTACTTCTTTACCTCATCCATGCATTTGTGAGGAGATTGGAAAGAAATTGTAGTTAATATTGAAAAACATGAGGAGATCAATGGTGTCATTGAGAGGAAGCCATTTCTCAGTGAGGTTTTGAAGATGATAAAGAGTAAGAAAGAAAGAGCCATAAAATGAAAAGGTAGTTGATTAATTATGGATCAGGTATTCCAGAGGGTACAGTGCTAAGGTAGAGTAAACTTGGAGTGGGTATTTGAAGTAAGGTTGGGATGAAGTAGATAGACCTAAAAGAAAATTATTTTAAACTCTTATGAAGAAATTGGAGAAAACATTTCTAAATCATGATATGCCATAAAATGTAACATATTAGGTGTTAAATATGTACTGAGAGCAGTATAGTTTAGAAGCTAATCTATGCCTTTGATTTTATAATTAAAATGGAATTAGAAATTCTTCCCAGACCAGATCAAAATAAAATCAAAAACATAAAATCAGTGTGGGATAAGCTAGTTAGTGCAGTAGATAGAGCACCAGCATTGGAGTCATGAGGACCTGAGTTCAAATCCAATCTCAGACACTTGATACTTACAGCAAGTCACTAAATCCCATTGATTCACAAAAAAAAATAGAAAATAAAAAAGATTTAACTCTTATGCATGGGCCCATCGTAATACTTATTTATATCTTTCCCTTTCAGGTTATGTGCAGACAGATATATCTGTTATATGCAGTTATATGCTGTCTCTTCTAATGGAATGTATGCTTGCTACGTGAGGATTCTGAGTGTGTGTTTGTGTGTGTGTGTGTGTGTGTGTGTGTGTGTGTGTGTTTGTGTGTGTGTGTGTGTGTGTGTGTGTGTGTGTGTGTGTTTTGTTTTTGTTTTTCCTTTCTCTTTAACCAGTATGCATCTTGGAGAATAGCAAATGCTTAATATTTTCTTGTTGACTGACTGATACATTCCTAGTCCTGTTCTCACATGATTTTTATCCTTTATGGAAGGTGTCTAGATTTTATGATAAGTTTATGATACTATCACATAGCTCAGAGACTGTGAGTATTTGTATGTTGTCATTAATTAAATCAATAGCCAAGAGATGGGAAGTGATAGGCTCATATAGGTAAGATGAATGTAAACCTAGAATCTCTAACTCTAAAGCTGTAAAAACAGGCAATTGGTTCAAATCCTACCTCTATAGACCTTGGAGTAGTCACTTTCCCATATGAGTCTCAGATTCTTTACTTATATGGATCAGGGGTAGAGGAAGGGGGGAAATTGAGAGTTAGCATTTATTAAGTGCCTACTCTATACCAGGATCTTTGATTCCTTTACAAATGTCTCATTTCAATGAAATCTCAACAAATGAAGACTTTGGAATAGATCACCTCTAAAGTCCCTCTCAACTTCAAATCTATATTCCCAATTAATTTTTAGATGAATACATTACCATATTCAGAATCAACGATTTAAAGCGCCAATGTTCTAGTCATGATTGCAAATGAGATCTGTTTCTTGACTCAAAAAAAAAGTAAGGGGCTGAAAGAAATGATTCCTTCATGACTCCACATTCCTTTAATCTTTTTGCTCTTGATTAAACCTGATTTTCCAGTCCTTTTTGCCACCTTATACAGTGTCACCTTTATTGGAGTTATGATCTCAGGAATATCTTTAGTAATTAGAGGCTTAGAATTTTTTTTCTATTTTTGTTTTTTACATCAGCCTGAATTCTATAAGGAACATTTTCTAAAATATATATTCAGGAGTTGATTATTAACTCAAGTGCCTAAGGTCCTCCAACTGCTCATAGTGAGTAAACTAATTTGTTGACACATACCCAACAATCAGAAAACCTTGACACTTACCTTTTTGGAAGTGGACTAAACTATCTCCAAATACCAGGAGCACATGTTTCTCCTTCTATTTGTTTACAAGCTTCCAATGTCAAAGATATTGATTTTATATCTCATCTGCTTCATTTAAAAACAGTAGATTCTTTTTTTTTACAGCTAAATTATTAATCTCTGGAAAAGGTGGTTTTTGAATGGAAATGTTTAACCATAACAGCACGAATAGTAACACCCTAATTACTGTTAAAGGAGGAGATTTTTGAAAAGAGACAGAGTAGTTCACTCATTTATTTCCCAACCTATAACAATGAAGATTCAGATACAGCTCAGAGTACACAGGGCAAAAGGCATATCAATCTGAAATATAAATGTTTTGCAACGTGAAATGGAAATGTCATAAGGCAACCATAGAGAAAGGCTCTGCTGGTACCATGTTGACCTTGAAGCAAGAAAATGGAAATGTTAATAACCACTGGATTATCATTCTCTAATGATGCCTTTATTATGATAATGATTTAATTTTAAATAGAGTTGAACATATTAAATCAGATGACTAGCAGATTTTACCACTTGAGTTTGCAACAATACTTTAAGATAATTTGTCTGAAGACAATTTAGATATTTTTCGTTGCATTTCTCTGATTTAAGTGTAGCATTCATGCTTGTGTAAAGATTATATAATATCTTTATCATATCAGCATCATTAATATTATCTATAATGCCTTATGATAAATGTGGCATAGTAGACTTGTTGGGCTCTTGCCAGTATCAAAATGAGAAAGACTTAGATTTAAGATTCTGACAATTCTGCCTGTTTATTACTAAGCAAGGAACTTAATTTTTTAATATCTGTGCCTCTCTTTGGGACTTTTAGTCATAGACTATGTGGCAAAAGGGATTTCCTTTTTTGTGAGTTCCCAATATCCAGGAACATACAGGATTGTGAATGAAAAAAAAATTCCTATCATATATTCTAAATAAATTCATTTTAGTAATAGAAATTGAAATTTTTAAAAAATCATTTGACAATTTCTGAAGTAGTACTGCCCTAACCTAAATCTCATGTTCAGAATTATTTACCATTATCTATTATTACTTAGTTTTGCTCTCTCTCTCTCTCTCTCTCTCTCTCTCTCTCTCTCTCTCTCTGTCTCTTGCAATTGGAGTTAAGATGTAGTTGAAGTCAGATTTGATCTCAGGTCCTCCTGAATCCAGGACTAATGCTCTATAGAGTCTACCATATTAACTGCCCCAATTCTGACCTAAAATCTAATAATTATGTGTCTTTCTTATTTTTCTATAGCTAAATCTCTTCATTATATGTTTCACACTCATTTCTGCACCAATACCTAAGGTTTAGGATCAGTATTGTATTACCAGTCCTAATTTTGAACTTACTTGCCTACACATTTGCCTTCAAATAATAAATCTTTAACAGCACTCAAATATTATTTTTTTAAATTTATTTATTTTTTCCACCATACACAAACATATATTTTAATAAAAAAATTCCTTCCATTCTCCCTTCACATACCCCCTCCCCTCAGCAGTGAATAGTCAGATTAGCATTGTACATATATATTTATGATAAACATTTTTACGGAATAGTCTTTTTCAGTATGAGAAATTAGAATTAAGGGAAAGAGACACATAGGAGATAATTTTTTATCAAGTGGTTCATCAGATTCTGAAGGGCTGGGTATTTTTTGTTTTGTTTTTTTTTTCCTTCCTCTGGATGGGGATAACATTTTCCATAGCCAATCTAATAATACTCAAATAATCTTACCTTCAGGATTCACCTGATCCATGTGGCTTGCTTTGATCCTTGGTCTGATACAATTTGGTGACAAATGATATTGGTTTATTAAAAGAATATGCACTTAAAATTAGAACACTAGATTCCAGATCTCCCTTCAGCCTCCACTAGTTGAGGGGCTTTGACAAATCGTCAGTTAATCTCATCTTCCTCATTTATAAAATGGGAATAATAATATTTGAACCATATCACAAGTAATATGGCATAGTAGCTAAAATAGTGAGCTGTTTATGCAGCTCTTTACATTTCTCCAGTCTTGGAATAGGATGCAGCCAAGCTTCTGGGAAGAGGATAAATCTATAGATGGGGTTTAAAATGTGTACATCACAGATGGAGAACAACAAATCTCTTTAAAATTTCATACTTACCTTTCTAGAAGGTTTTCAAAATGAGATCAGAATAAGAGGCCTTTATGAAATAATTGAATTTATAATCTACCTTTTATGATGGTTCTAGGATAATTTAAAAATGGCAGAACCAACTAGACAATTGAATATAAGGTCTTGGCCACATTTGATAAATTGCAGAAGGAAACTTTTATACTGGCATTTTATCTTACCTAAGCAGCTTTTTTTTTTAAAACTAGATAAATTTGGAATAAGGCTGAACCTGGAGGAATTTCAGACTGTTAGGATATTTTTTACCATCAATTTTGCACATAATTGTAGTCTAAGGGTAAAAACCTCAAGAGGGAGATCACATTCATTCTTTATGTTCACTGGACTAGAGCTATTCCCAAATTTTAAAAAAAGAAAAACTGAACAAGAATTTCTTCTAGCCTAAAGTATTCTTTGACCCCCATGGCTCTGATTTATTACCAACACTAAATTATTTATAACTCTCAGCATGATAATCTAATATTCCTGGTCATATAAAAATCTATGAATTTGGTTTTAGAATTACCATTAATTCCATCAAACCCCAAATCTAACAGTCATCAGTCAGGGAGAGAGTTCAACCATCTCTGTCTATCATAACCCACATGCCTTTGACAGGGCAGACAAGTCAACATAGCTGAAGCAATAAGATTCCCTGAGAGAAAGATAGAAGAGGCAATATGTGCTATGCAAATTAAATTATCATGACTATCTTGACACCAACTCTTCCCACAGCCCTATGGAGGTAGAGCTTGACTGACTCCAAATATTTATTTTCTTGAAAAGCAATGTTCTAATCATATTTTTAGTCATTATCCTAGGAAGCAACACTTTTGTATATTCAATGGCCATGGCTAATGAAAATTCAGAAAAGAAAATTCTTGCTACCAAAGCCCTTACTACTATTAAACTGTTCACCATAAGAAAGTAAGTAATTTAGGGGCGGCTAGGTGGCACACTGGATAGAACACTGGTCCTGGAGTCAGGAATACCTGAATTCAAATCTGACCTCAGACACTTAATAATTACCTAGCTGTGTGGTCTTGGGCAAGCCACTTAACCCCATTGCCTTGCAATGTAAAAAAAAAGAAGGAAGTAATTTTATCAGTGGATATAAGTGAAAATCATATTAAGAGGAGGTATCATAATTTGCACCCTAAGGAAGCTTTATCTACTGTCTTAAAACTGAAACTTCATGCATATAGTGTCCCAGATTAGAAAGTAAGCTTCTTGAGGACAGGAATCACAGATTTATACCTAGAAGGTACCTTAGATGTCACTGAGACAATCTCCTCATGAAGAAACAAAAGCAAAAGAAGTTAAGTGATTTGCCTAATGTCACACAGCTAGTATATGCCAGAACTGAGATTTCAATGAATGAACTCATGATGCAAAGACAAGTATCATATTAATTGATCTCGATTGATTTGGCTATATTTGGAGCTTATGTATATTTGTTTGATTTAAGCAGGTTATTCCAGTGTAGTTCCCAGTGCAATAACGAAAACAAAATCTTGGGGAAATTACAAAGAAACATTAGTCACAGCATGAAAGATATAGAAATAAAATGGATATCAGAGTTCAACTTGCCAATTCCTCTTATTCTGCAAAGCAGGGAAATGAAATGATTTGCATAAGTAGGGAGCAAAAAAAGGTAGCATCTGAATTCCTGTCTTTTGGTTTTAAGACTGTTGAGCCATATTTTCTTTTACTAATGTTCTAGTTGTAGCTATTGAATTACTCATTTATTTTGATACTGACATTGACAATTTTGTTCAGTTTTCATAGACGTTTTTAATTTCTATAATAATTCAAAGGAAAAGGAGGTCCAAGAATATATTTTTCCCTCTTTCTTTTTGATGTCAATATTCCCTAAGGAAAACCTCAAGCATAAGTTTAGAATACTGGGTATTATTTCAATAATAGTATTGCAAGCCAATCTATTAATCACCAGAGTATTTGGAGGGCTATATGGTAAGCCTCTTATAATACTCCCTTCCTGTCACAACACTTCATTTATTTTCATGTAAAAATGTCTTGTTTCAATTCAATTCTATTGCAGCTTCAAACCCTCACTAGCATTGTGACCCTGTCAAATCACTTAATCTCTGTTTGCCTCAGTTTTCTCATACATAAAATTAAGATAATTATAGGACATACCTCCCAAGCTTATTGTGAGGATCTATAACATACTACCTGGAAAGCTCTTAGCACAGTGTCAGACTTATAGAACGTTATGATATAAATGTTAGCTATTATCAATAATTCTCTTAATTTAATTTGATGCAGATTTATTTAGAGACTGGTTTAGAAGCAGTATGACATTAGAAAAAGAAGTATGGTTGAATACAAAAAAGAATCCTTGACCCAAGTCTCAGTTTACACCTAGTAGCTCTTTAAACATGGACAAGATTCATTTGTTTGTTTTGCATCTGTAAAACTTAAATTAGAATTTTTATATAACCTACCACAGAGGTTCATTTACATCATCATCATCATCATCATCATCATCATCAACATCATCATCATAATTGTCATCATAATACATGACCATTGTGCTTAAGGAACATAATGGCTAGGAAGGGGATATATCACAAATGAATAACTTTTTCCATATTGTAATAGAGATAAGATTTAATTCAAGAGAGTATTCCAGGGATGAAGATTAAAATTCATTCATCTTTGTCCATTTTGCACAAACATTGCTTATTCCTTCCATAAATCTTTCACAGAATCCTTTCCACATTTTTAAGTTTCACTCTAGAAATCTCTTGAGATTGTATACATGCCAATTGAGCATAAGAGCTTTCTACTGGTCATCTTTTTACTCTTTTTTTAGTGATCTACAAATACATTGCTCTGATAACATACTATATACTGAATTTTTCTGCACAATTCTTCATGGACAAGATGTTCCAGCCTTCTATTCTCTTTTCCAGAATCTCTCCATTGCTTTCTGAGTGACTCTCAAATTTGATTCTTCAAAGAAATTTCATTAGTTGTAACTAGGTAGCATTACCAGATGAATATTGTCTTTTAAAAATTGAAGTTCTCTCATTCTTTTCATACTGAATTTTTATATTAAATTCAAATAGATCTTTCACAGTTTTGAAGGATATATGATGAAAAAGACTGTCTACCTCCAGAAAAAGAACTTATAGTGAGTGAATACAGATCAAAGTTTAATTTTTAACTTCATTTTTCTTAATTTGGGGAGTGGGGAAGAGTGATTCTTTGTTGTTTTGCAACATAGTTAATATGGGAATGTTTTACATGACTGTATAAACAAGTATAATCCATATCAATTTGCTTGCCTTCTCAAAGAGGGAGAGGGAAAGTACAAGAGAGAGAATTCAGAACCTTTTTAATGAATGTTAAAAATTGCTTTTATATTAAATTGGAAAAATAAATAAAAGTAGACTTTCCCTTATTTCTCTGAATTCCTTATTTCCATAGTTAATTCTTATGAGGCAATCATATACCATTATATTAATAGGACACAAGTTGTTCAGTCATTTACTATTCACAAGGCAGTTTTTACCCCTGACTTTATTTTTACAAATAGTGATGCTGTGAAGAAAAATTGTTATATATGTGTCTCTTTTTTATTGCCTTTACTGGAATAAAATTGCATTAATAAGTTATTCACTTTTATATTTCAGATCTGATAGAGGAGAATGATACTGAGTTTGAAGTATCAAATATTCTGTGAGATATGATGATATGACATTTGGATTTTATTTCTCAAGATTTGATGTTCAAGAGGAAAATATATTTGGAAATATAATAGAAAGAGGATATAAATAAAATAAAATATTAGGAAAGAATTAAATATTGGTTTCAAGAGGAAGTTTTATATTATTAAAATCTTTGCCAAATTTCCCCAATGTAACTCAATTATTATTTTTCTTCTCATCTCCGGGTCCACGTTATTTCATATGTATAATAGCTGTCCAAGTTATATGTGCCAATGCACTAATTTTATGGAATTTTTCTACAGCTGCAGGTGGCAAAAGTCAATTTCAGCTGGTTTTTAAATTATTGCCGTATAAAAATATTAGGCCAGCTGGGTGCCATAGTGGATAGAATACTGAGTCTGAAGACAGGAAAACTCATCCTCCTGAGTTCAAATATGACCTCAATTTTTTTTAGCTGTGTGATACTGAATAAGTCACTTTTGTCTCAGTTGCCTCATCTGGAAAAGGAGCTGGAAAAGGAAATGGCAAACTACTCCACTGTCTTTGGCAATAAAACCCCAGATGGGATCACTAAGAGTTAGATGGAACTGATTACAACTGAACAACAACCACAAAATGATGTTAACCATAGGCATTCTTCAACCATTTGATTTTCTTGTGTGGATAAGACCAATCATTTTGGAATACTTATGGATCTCATTTAGGATTCTCTCTAATATTCTGGGGTTTGGCTGGTGCAATTAAAATGAACTATCTATATATCAGCATTTTAAGGACCTATTACATATGGAGAATTCAAATTTAATTCATCAAAGGGCATCTTTCATGATGATCACAAAAATGCTTGATGAATTTAGATCTTCTGTATGTCTATAAGCATTCTTCAGTACAGTGTTAATAATCAGTGTTGGAAAAAGTAATTCACTTTATTATATATTTCAAGGAATTTTTTATTGATTTGCAGTTACAAAGATGATTATAACATAAAATAATGAATAATAAATGGATTGGCAGTGTAAATCAAAATGCAGCATGAGATTTAAGGGGGGAGAGAAGATGAGGAGAAGAGATAATGAATCATAAGGATCACAAAAAGTGTCATGCAATGTGATAGCATATTAATTATGATTTAAAGAATGGATGGGGGGAGGGAGTCAGAGCCAAGATGGCAGAGTAAAGAAAGGCAAGAATTCCTGCAAACTCTCTCCCAGATCACTCCAAATACTTTCAAATAATGACTCTAAGCAAATTCTAGAATCACAGAACCCATAAAAAGACTGAGTAAATCAGTTTTCCAGCCCAAAATATTTTCAACAATCTATTAAAATGTCTGCATTAGAAAGGGCCTCCAGAACAGCCTGACTTCACCAGTTTATGGCTCCAGCCATATAGGAAGCCATTTAGGAAGAGTATGCAGAGTACCTGGGTTTATGAAAGTGGGCTCTGTTTCCAGACCTCTCAGTCTGGACAATTGAAAAAACTCTGCTGCACCAGAGTAAGGGAGGAGTCCAGTCCAGCACAGGTCTCAATGCAGACCTGGCTCTGGGAACCAGGAGCAGGTCTGGAGAGCCAGAGTGCTCAGTCACTGGACAGTAAAGGGATTGGGGAGATTGCAGAGGTCTCTCCGTCATCCCAGAGGCAAGACTCTATTGCTTTGCCCACACTCAGATCCAGGTTGTAATCTGGAGTCCCAAACTCACTAAAAGTGGCTTTACTGCCGTAGCAGATGAGGGGAGCCTCTTCACAGTTCCAGGTCAGAGAGGAGTTCTTATGGTCATCCCACAGACCAGAGCACAGGTCAGTAGAGCAGTCAGAGACTCTCACAAAACCTTGAAGGAATTGAGATCCCCAAGAGGGGTAAGTCCCTTAAAACAACTGTAAAAACCCTCAAAAGCTTGAGACAGTGAACTCTCCACCATAGAAGCAGAGCCCCACTTTAACAAATAGCTAAAATCATGTCATAGGCTGGGTAAATCAGCATATAGCAAAGGAAAAAATACAGTCATACATAATAACTTTGGTTCTATGGATGATTAAAATACATATTTAGAATACAATAAGTTCAAAATTTCTGTATTCAAAATTTCTAAGGAAAATGTGAATTGTTCTCAGCTATGGAAGAGTTCAAAAAAGATTTTGAAAATCAAATGGGGGAGGGAGAGAAAAATTAGAAAGAGAAATGAGAGCAGTGGGAGAAAATCATGAAAACCAAGTCAGCAACTTGGTGAAGGAATTTCATAAGAATACTGAAGAAAATACCATCTTAAAAACCAGGTTGGGTCAGTAATAAAAAGTATTCGAAAAGAGAAGAATAGGCCAGATGGAAAAGGAGTTAAAAATATTCTCTGAAGAAAATAATTCCTCAAAATATAGAATGAAGCTAAGGGAATCTGATGTCTTTGTGAGAAATCAAGACAAATAAAACAAAAGAATGAAAAAACTGGAAGAAAATGTGAAATATCTCATTGGAAAGACAACTGACCTGGAAAACAGCTCAAGGAAAGATAATTTTTAAAATTATTGGACTACCTGAAGTGATGACCAACAACAGATACCATTCACTATAACAAGAAATAATCAGTTCATAACCAGGGCTTTAAGCTACCAATTTTAATGTTGACAAAATTATTCATGAAAGTTTTCTGTGGGATCAGAATTGGAGGGGAACTAAGTAGGTACCTCATGTGGTTCATATCTAAAAGAGGAAGTTTCATTACACTATATCTGAAAAGTGTTCAACCAGGCTCTACTCAAAGACTTCTAATGAAGAGGAACTTACATTCTCCAAAGACAGATTATGCAAATTTGTTAGTACTAAATTTTAGGAAGTCTTTCATTAAAATAGACAAATTTGATTATTTTAATCCCATGTTTCTGAGTTCTTCCCTCTGGGATGAAAGAGGGTAAAAAATCTAATTCTTCTATACCACAGCTTTTTGAGCACAGGATGACAGCCTTCATTTTTCCTTCTCTCCTCTAGGAATAAAAAAAAAATAATCAGGTCTTCTCTAGACTAGGATGGTTGAAGACCCTTCATCATACTAGTTGCCCTTTTCTAATTGTTCTTCAGCTTATCAAAATCTTTAATAAAAGACAGGGCCTAGACTTCCTGCCAAGATGGTGAAGAGAAGCAAAGAACTTTGTAAAACTCTCCTGGGTGTCCCTCAGAATGGATGTTAATCAAGCCCGTTAACAGATTTTGGAGCAACAGAATCTACAAATGAGCAGAGTAGAGCATCTTCTAGCAAGGTTTGTCACAAAGGAGCATGAGAACAGAAGGCAGAGAACAGAAACCCAGCTCATGGGCTGTGGAGAGCAAGGTGGGGTCAAACCTGAGAACTTCAGTAGGTGGAGAGACCTCTAACAGAGGTTTACATGGTTGGACGTGGATAGCTCCATCATGGGTACCCAGGACCCATTCAGCCTGTGCAACTGCTCTGAATTTTCCACTGCCATACCCAGTGTTCTCAGTCAGATAGCCCAGGAAAAACTTCAAGTATTTTCATCTCTCCCAAAAGCCAGGGAGTGGACAGCTAACATCCTCAACACCAAAGGTCCAGAGAGAGACACTCTGGTGTTCCCCACCCTGAGGAACTAGGTCAGAGACTGAACTGCCTAATGAACAGTCCAGTGGCAGTACCAGATTCTACCATTATTTCCAAAGGCCCAGGGAGTGGATGGTGGCCATCCCCAGTGCTGATGGTCCAGAGGGAGAGAGCATCCAATATTCCTTACCTGTTGGCCCACTGAGCAATCTCCTGGAATTCTTAACATTGAAGCCCCAAGGTCAGTAAGCAGGCCTTTAGGGTCCTCAACATGGAAGACCTGCCAACAAGCCCCTGCCCCAACACAAGTACCTTCGAGACAGAGTCCAGTAACAAATCCCATAATGAATAATAAAGGTCAGAGAAAATCAGGGTCTATTCAAAGTTACCTTGGAAATAAGGATGGACAAAACATTAGCTCAGAAAAGGAGGGTGCTCCTTCACTACACGTGAAAGTCCAGAGCAGAATCTAAACTGTCTCCAGTCCAGAAAGACTTCTTGTAAGAGGTCAAAAATGATTTTACAAATCAAATAGAAAAATGTAAGAGAAAATTAACACCTTGCACTAAAATGTGATAAAAGAAAATAAATCATTTAAAAATGAAATTGGGTAAATGCAAAAAGAAAGCTATTCCTTCAAAAATCCAATGGTAAATTGAAAAAAATTGCAGCTCCTTTAAAAAGAGCTTTGACAAAATGGAAAAAGAAGTGCAGAAATTAATTGAAGAAATAATTCTTTGAAGGATAGACTGGAACTAGTGAAAACTAATGACTGCATGAGAAGCTAAAAATCAGCTAAACAAAATTGAAAAAAATGAAAAACAATAGGAGGAAAATGTAAAATAGTTAATTGGTGAAATAACTGACCTGGAAAATAAATCCAGAAGAGAGAATTTGAGAATTTAAGAATCACTTTTCTACCTGAAAAACAAGATTAAAAAAATCTTGCATAGCATTGTTCATGAAATTGTCAAGGAAACCTGCCCCCTGATATTCTGGAACCAGAGGGCAAAATAGCCATTGAAAGAATCCATAGTTCACCTCCTGACTGGGATCCCAAAATGAATACACCAAGAAAGATTATACTCAAACTCCAGAATTACCAGATCAAGCAGAAAATTCTGCAGCTGCTCAGGAAGAAGCTATTCAAATACTGAGGAAGCCACAATCAGGATTACTGGATCCAGCAACAATAAAGGATCTAAGGGGCTAATATATGATGTTCTGAAGGGCAAGGGAGATTGGGTTATAACCAAGAATCAACAACTTAACAAAATTGAGCATAATTTTTTTAGGGGAAAAAGATGGACATTTAAGAAATAAGATGAAAAAACAAAGCTGAAAGGAAAATTTGATCTACAAAAGGAGAGTTAAGAGATAATTTAAAAGGTGAAATGAAAAAGAATGCTGTTCAATAAGATTAAACTGGTTACATCCTTACCTGGGAGGAAGATTCTCATAATTCTTGAATATTTTAACTCATTTAGAGGGGGTATACTTAGAGTATAAGAAATGATATAAATTGATTTTGATGGGATAATTTTAAAAATGTAAGATATTAAAAAAGAGGGGGTTTTGAATGAGATGGGGTGAAGGAGGAGGCATAGAAAGATCTAATGCATCATGTAAAGAGATGCAGAAGACATATTACAGTAGAGGGAGAGATGGCAAAGGATGAGAACTGATGAATCTTATTCTCTTCAGATTTGGGTCAAAGAGAGAATAACATACATTCTGTTGGATCTAGAAATTTATCTTATATTTCATGTAGTAGGAAGAGAAAGTGGGGGAGGGGGAGGGAAGAAAGGAAGGGAAAGAAGAGGAAAGGGGAAAGAAAAGATAGGATGGCTGATAGAGACAGATTGGGGAAGTTGCATTCAGAATTAAAACACAGATGCAGAGGTATAAAGTGGAAGGAGAGAGAAAACACAAATGGAGAGAAGAAAGTGTGGAGGGTTATAAAGAATTCATAATTATAACTTGGAATGTGAATGGAATTATCATGCCCATAAAAAGAAAGCAGATTGCAGAGTGGATTAAAAACTCAAATCCTACAATATACTGTTTACAAGAATCACATTTAAATCAGAGAAATGCACACAAAATAAAAGTAAAATTCTGGAGAAAAGTATATACGAAATATATATTACTTTCCATTCCGATTCAATTTTCTCTAGAGGTCTGTCACATCTAAATTTTTATAACATTTTATTAATTTCCTTAACTTCCTTCTTATTTATTTTGTGATTAGACTTATCTAATTCTGAGAGAGGAAGTTTAAGGTCCCTACCAGTATAGTTTTGCTGTCCATGCCTTCCTGTAAATCATTTAGCTTTGTCTCTAAGAATCTGGATACTACACTGCTTGGTGCATGCATGTTTAGCATTGAAATGGCTTCATTGTGTATGGAACCATTTAGGGGGATGTAGTTTCCTTCTTTATTCCATTTAATTAGATTTATTTCTGCAATTGCTTTGACTGAGTTCAAAATTGCTACCTCTTTTTTTTCACTTCAGTTTATATATACTTTCTATTCCCATTCAATTTTCTCTAGAGGTCTGTCACATCTAAATTTATTTACATACATTACATATATATATATATATATATATATATATATATACATATATATATACACACACACACATATATATATATATATATATTTAGCTCTACAAATTTAACTGTATATTAGAGCATAAAGTCTCATAAGGAAATGCAAAAATGTAGAAATAATAAATGCATCTTTTTCAGATCATGACCCAACAAATCACATGCAATAAAGAGGCATGGAGAGATGGATGTAAAATTAACAGGAGGAATGAAAAAAATCCAATTTTAAATAATGAGTGGGTCAAACAATAAATCATCACAATAATGTATAATTTTATCCAAGAAAATCATATAAAGAGACAATGTACCAAAACTTGTAGTATACAGCCAAAGTAGTGATAAGGGTTAATTTTCCAACTCTAAATGCTTACATGAATAACATAGATTTAAAAAAAAAAGTGATCAGTGAATTAGATATACAACTAAAAAATTTAGAGAAAGAACAAACTGAAAATTTCCAATTAAATAACAAATTAGTAATTCTGAGACTCAGAAGAAAAATTAATAAAATTGAAAGTAAGAAAATCATTTAAAGTCAGTAAGTAAACTAAGTGTTGGTTTTATGAAAAAGAAAGAAGAAATTCAAATTACCAGTAACAAAAAATGAAAAGGTGAACTCACACCAATGAGAAGGAAATTAAACCAATAATTTGGAGTTATTTTGCCCAACTGTACACCAATAAATTTGATGATCTAAGTGAAATGAATGAATATAAACTGTCCAGGTTAAAAGAAGAGGAAACTGAATATTTCAATAACCCCATCTCAGAAAAAAGAGATTGAATAAGCCATCATTCTTTGTCTGAGATTGCTACCTGTCCAAGACCAGATGGATGCACAAGAGAATTCTACCAAATATTCAAGGAACAGTTAGGGATCAATTCTTTATAAAGTATTTGAAAAAATAGGTAAAGAATAAGTTCTCGAAAAGTCCTTCCTTATCACCAATATGGTACTGATACTTAATCGAGGAAAAGATGTAACAGAGAAAGATAATTTTTAGAGAAATTTCCCTAATAAATAAAATATTAGCAAAGTAATTACAAGTTATCACTAGGATAATGCACTATGATCAAGTAGGATTTATACCAGGAATGCAGGATTGGTAACATATTAGGAAATCTATCAGAATATTTGACCATATCAAAAAAAACTAACAGAAATCATATAATTATTTCAAAAGATGCTTCAAAAGATTTTGACCAAATATAGCAACCATTCCTACCAAAACAATAGAGAATAGGAATAAAATGCAATCTCCCTTAAAAGGATAAGTAGTAGCTATCTAAAACCATCATATATAAGCATTATTTGGGGAGGGGGAATAATAATGTGGATTATTTAAGGCATTTACAATAGAACTGGTAAAACAAGGATTTCTATTATCAGCATTTTTATTCAATAATATATTGGAAATGTTATCTTAAGCAATAAGAGGGAAAAAGTAATAAAAAAATTAGAATAGGCAATGGAGAAGCAAAACTCTTACTCTTTGCAGATGATATGATGACATATTAACAGAACACTAGAAAATCATCTTAAAGCTACTTGAAACAATTAGCAAGTTTAGCAAAGTTGCAGGAGATGAAATAAAACCATTAAATCATCAGTATTTCTATACATTACTTCTTTTGTTTTAATTTTTGTTTTTTGGTTTTGCAAGGCAATGGCATAAAGTGACTTGCCCAAGGTCTAATGCTCTATCCAGAATTAGTGGTCTATCCACTGTGCCACCTAGCTGCCCCAACATATATAGTACTAATAAGAAACAGCAATAAGTAATTCAAAGAGAAATCCCATTTAAAGTAACTATAGACAAAAGAAAATAGTTGGGAATCTGCCTACATGGACAGAATAAAAAACTCTATGAAAATAACTATATCATTTTCACCTTTTTATATTTTATTTTTACAAATACATGTTTTAAAAGTTCTTTCCACATTCATCCACATGCATGTGCATATTTTTTTTTAAGTTACACAATTTCCTTCCACCCTTCTTCCCCTCAGAGGCAAAAAGGTGAATATTGTACATACACATTTGTGTTCATAGAATAATTATTTTTAATATGAGGAATTAAGATTAAGGGAAAGAATTATGTTAGAGAAATTTTTTAAAAAGTGAATGTAGGGCAACTAGGTGACACACTGGATATAGCATCCACCCTGGAGTCAGGAGGAGCTGAATTCAAATCTGGCCTCAGACACTTAATAATTACCTAGCAGTATAACCTTGGGCAAGTCACTTAGCCCTGTTGCCTTGCAAAAAAAAAAAAACAAAAAACTAAAAAAAAATGAATGTAGCATTCATTAGATTCTTAAGGGTTTTTTGTTTTGTTTTCTGTTTTGTTTTGTTTTTCTTCCACAGGATGAGGACAACATTGGCCATAGTCATTCTAATAAGGATGTCCTAACTCTCTGAACTGCTGAGAGGAGCTGCATTCATCAAGATTGATCAACTCAAATTGTTGTTTTTAATGTGTATAGTGTTCTCTTGATTCTTCTCCTGTAACTCAGAGTCAGATACTGTAATTCAGTCCATGCTTCTCTAGCATCCGACCATTTATGGTTTCTTATAGAACAATAGTATTCCATAATATTCTTATACTGTAACTTTTTTTAATTTACATTTCTCCGTATATAATCACATAATCATATATAGCTTTAATTTCTTCTTTTGAAAACTGTCTATTCATATCCTTTGACCATTTATGAATTGCGAAATGACTTGTAACCTTATAAATTTGAGGCAATACTCTATATATTTTAGAAATGAGATCTTTATCAGAACTCCACGTTGTGAAGATTATTTCCCAGCTTTCTGCTTTTCTTCTAATTTTGACAGTATGGAATTTATTAGTGCAAAAAAATTTTAATTAAAAGGAAAAAAAGAATTTGGAATCCAAAGTTTTAAAAATGAATGCTAAATTTATACATGTAACTATGGAAAAATAAAATAATAAAAATAGAAAACAAAAAAAAAAAATAAATGACTGTGAAACACTCTTCACAGAAATAAGATCAGACTTAAATAACAGGGCAAATGTCAATTGCTCACAGGGAAGCTGAGCTAATATAAAAAAATGAAAATTTTACCTAAATTAAATTATTTTTTCAGTGTCACACACTAAATGAACTTCCAAAAAATTACTTTATAAAACTA
Source organism: Macrotis lagotis (assembly GCF_037893015.1). NCBI lineage: Eukaryota > Metazoa > Chordata > Mammalia > Peramelemorphia > Peramelidae > Macrotis > Macrotis lagotis. Next base: position 169,981,081 of record NC_133663.1, on the reverse strand, counting down.
AAAAATTGATAACTAAATTCATATGGATATGAATGAAAAAATGTTAAGAAAGATGGCCTAATCATTCTCGATATAAAATGATATTATAAAGCATCAAGTCATTATAACTGTTTATCTCTTACTAAGAAATAGAATGGTAAATAAGTGGAATAGATTAAATGCAAAAGAAACAATAGTAAATGTCAATAGCCATCTACTGTTAATAAACCCAAAGATTCCAGCTTCTAGGATAAAAAAAACTCATTCTTTGATAAAATCTTCTTGGAAACTGGAAGATAGAAAGGCAGAAACTAGACATAGATGGACATTTCTTACTCTATAGCAAGATGAAGCCAAAATATGTGCAGTATTTAGACATAAAAGGTGATATTATATTATATTATTTCATATGAACGAGGTAAGGAAAAGCTTTTGCCTGGAGTGGAAGAGGGGAAAAGCAAAGGGGAGTGAATGAGCCTTACCCTTATCAGAACTGCCTCAGAAAGAGGATAACATACACAATCAATTGGGTATAGAAATCTCTCTTACTATAGAGGAAAAATAGGAGATGGATATTATCAAATATTATTATCAAATAATATCAAATAGTGATGGGAGAAAGTGAAAGAAAGTGAATAGGGGTGGGGATTGGGGTTAAGGAGAGGGCTGTGTAAGAAGTAGAAAGAGGGGAAGATTGTGGGAGGGGGTAGTAAGAAGCAATACACTTTTGAAAAGGGACAGGGTTAAAGGAGAGAGAATAGAATAATTGGAAGTAGGGAGGAATAGGATGGAGGGAAATACAGCTTGCAATAACAACTGTGGGAAAATACTGAAACAAGTTTCTCTGATAAAAACCTCATTTCTCAAATATAGAGATCTGAGTCAAATTTATAAAAAAATTTCTCCAATTGATAAATGACAAAGAGATATGAACAGTTTACAGATAAGGTTATCATTACAATCTATTTAAATTTTTAAATGTCCTACCTCAACATTGATAGGAAAATTGATGGGTTGAAATAATTCTGAGATACTATCTTATATCTATTAGATTGGCTTATAGAACAGAAGGAGAAATTGACAAATATTGGAAGGGATGTCGGGAAATTGAGACACTGATGTACTGTTGGACAAGTTCTGAAGTGATTCAATAATTTTGTAGAGCAATTGGAAACTATCCACAAAGAGCTATAAAATCATGCCTACCCTGTGGCCTAGGAATGCCACTGTGAGGTCAATATTCAAGAAGAGATGAAATATTTGAAGAAAAGTATCTATATATAGGAATATTTATAACAACTCTTTTCTGGTGATGGCAAGATGGAGATTGAAGGAATACCCAGTGGTTGGAGAATAGCTGAACAAATTGTAGTTTGTGATTGAGATGAAATGTTGCCCCCTTATGGGAAATGATTAACAGGATATTCTCAATAAAAAACTTATAACAAACAGATGCAGTGGGAAATGTACCTTATACTAAGGAACAGTAATATTGCAGGATGATCAGCTATGAATAATCTACCTTTTCTCTGCAATGTTGTGACCGAAGAGAACTCCGATGGACTTATGATAAAGAATGTTATCCATTCAAAGGACAGAGCTGATGGTGTTTGAATACAGACTGAAGTATACTTCTTTCACTTTATTTTTCTTGTGTATTGTGGGGAGGGTTTTGTCTATTTTTACTACATAACTGTTATAGTAATGTTTCAGAAAATAAAAGCTTTTATACATAAAAAGGTGATATCATAGCCCAGTTAGGAGAACAAGGAATAATTATCTGTCAGATCAATGGAAAAGGAATAAATTATGTGGAGATAAAGAACATTATAAAATGTAAAATAAATAATTTCATTACATTAAATTACAAAGTTTTTTGCACAAATAAACCAATGTAAGTTTAAAAGGAAGGCAATAAGTTGGGAAACAAATTTAATAACTAGTGGTTCTGACAAAGGAGTCATTTCCAAAATATATAGAGAACTGAGTCAAATTTATCAGAATACAAGTCATTCCCCAAATGGTAAATGGTCCAAAGATAAGAAAAGGTTATTCTCAGATGAAAAAAATAAAGCTATCAATAGTAATATGAAAAAATTATTCAAAATAATTCTTGTTAAGGGAAATGCAAATTGAAACAACTCTGAGATACCACCTCACACCTATCAGATTGTCCAATATGTGTCCTTTGTTCTTAAAGAAGACCATAACATAATGTAGGTGATGCCAATGCAAACAGATGAATTGTATTTGAGTGAGGGGGTGCTATACTAAATCTCCTCTTTCTCTGCTAGAGTCATCTGGGGCCAGTCATCAGATACGAATCAGGATTCCTGGAGATGGCCCTGCATGTGAGGCAATCAGGGTTAAGTAACTTGACCCAGATCACACAGCTAATGAGTACCAAGTGTCTGAGATTGGATTTGAATTCAAATATGTTTCCTCCAAAGTACAAAACTGTTTCCTTGAATCAGTTCAATATTTTATTTGTATTCTCATTAAATTTCACTGTGTTATATTCAACTGAATTGTCTAACACCTGTCAAAATCATTTTTTGGATATTGATTCCTGATGTCAAGGCCAGTGCTCTATCCACTGCACCATCTAGTTATGACTGAAAAGCAACATGATCAATGCTGAAGGGGATGTGGGAAAACTAGGACACTAATGCATTGTTGGCAGAATTGTGAAGTGATTCAACCTTTCTGGAGAGCAATTTGGAATTGCACCCAAAGGGAACTAAAACTGTGCATACTCTGATTTAGCAATACCACTTCTAGGTCTGAATCCTAAATAGATCCCCAAAAGTGTAAAAAACTACATGTATGAAAATTTTATAACAGCATTTTTCCTAGTGGCAAAGAAATGCAAATTAATGGGATGTTTATCAAATGAGGAATGACTGAAGAAATTGTGACATATGAATCTGATGGAACATTATTATTCTATAAGGAAGCATGAGAAATGGGACTTCAGAATATCTTGGAAAGACTTGCAAGAACTGAGGCTGAGCAAATTGAGCAAAAAGACTCTAAGGGCAACTTGGGTGATAATTACCAATAATGGACTTGTTCATTTCAGCATTACAATAACAAAAGTCAATTTTAAAAGACTTGTGATGAAGTTTATTATCTTCAATTGTTAAAAGTTAGTTATCATGATTTTTCTCTCTTTAATATTTTCCCTTTTTGAATTGGCTTTTCTTTCATAACATGATTAGTATGGATCTATATTTATCATGACTCTAAATATATAGCCTATATTAGAGGAGGGAAGGAGAAAAATGCAAAGTTTTAAAATCTTACAAAAAATAATTGTTGAAAATTACCAATTTCCCAATATAGGTCTAAAAGCTATATGATATTCTCACCTTCTCTAAGTAGATTTAGTTCATGGAGATTTCATATTCCTGACACTATTCTTATAATATTTAGCATGCTTTCTTACATCTCTCCATTGTTACTATTGTTTCCATATTCTGTATATTATATATATAATATAATATATATATATAAATTTCAGATGACTTTTGATTTCTCTAAAAACCATATTGAACTCATCAGACAATTCAGATTTTTAAATTTTTGTTCCACTACTTCCAGGTAAATGAAAATTACTAAAACTCTGACATCATACCCAATTCTTAGTGCCACTCTAATTCAGAATATAACAGAAGAATACTCATAGGACAGTGATATTTTGAAAATTAGAAAGGATCTCAGAGATTCCAGACCAATTGACTCATCTTTCATCATGGTGAAAATTAAGTCACTGGGAATGACCAAATTTATGTAGATAAGAATAAATAATCTTAGAACTTAAAAAGATCTCTGGAAATATCTAGTGAAATACATGGATGAACAGAAATCTTCAGCCCATTATCCTCTGCAAGTGATTAAAACTGTTTTACTTGAGAAACTTTCTTTTTTAAGATTCCCTTTCCACTCTGGACAGCCCTAAATGTTAAGAAGTCTTCTCTTAAATCAAGGAGGAATTGATCTATATTCCATTCATTTTTCTGTCTTCTGTTTCAAGTTCTGTCTTCTAATTCAAGCCTCTACATACTCTTGCTCATATCACAGTCCTTAAAATATTTGGTGGCAGATATCATTCTTCCTACTCCAAATATTCTCTCCTTCAGTTTTAACATTCCCAATTCAAAGGTAAATGAACAAAAATAATTTGTGTTCCATTATTTTTCTCTCACCTAAAGCTCTAGTTCTATATTTTTCAGGAATCAGGGTTTTTTTTTTGTTTTCCCAAAGATAGGAAAGCTCTGTCTATGTTCATATTGTCTCTCTCTTCTTCCATGGTAGCAGAGTCTCAGGTAGACATAGACACAGAGTTAATTGCTCAAAGAATATTGGTTATTTTAGGTCCATATGTCATTTCGAGTTTAACTTAGATTCACAGCTTCCTTTACTATATAGAAAAAAGAAAATCCAACCAAGTATGAAAGTCTATTAGTTAGAACACCACATCTATTTGAAAAAGTATTAAAATTTAAAAAAATCTCTTCAATGAAATCAGGTCCCTTTTCATTTCAAAAAGGGTCAGAACTAATAAAGTTATTTTCCTGTCATATTCAGGAAGGTCTCTTTTAGTTGAATGGATTGAGTTAAATTAATATTCAGAAATGTACTGAATATAACTTCAGTGGAAGAGCAGCATTATAGACATTAGAGCTAAAGAGAATTTTACCTATCAACTATTTTAACCTCCTAATTTTACAGTCAAGGAAGATGAGATCCAGGCAAAAAAAAGAGTGAATTGATCAAGGAGAAACCAAAAATTACCATACTTCCCCATGCATAAGATGAATCTTAACTTTGTGGCCAAAAATTTGAAAAAAAATCTATTACAAAAGTAATTGAACTCGTTTTATTCACCATGAAATTCAAGGGCCTTCTGCCCAAAGTTTTCTGGCATCTTTTGGGCAAGTATGGTGTATGGACTCATGTTTAGTCCATTCCATTTCATGAACCTGAAGCACAAATTGTGTCATCCTTTGAAATCAGTCACTTCTTTTTCATCAGCAATTCTACTTGTCTCCTGCTGAACCCATTTTTGTGGACACAGGAATTACAATGACCCTTTGCTCTTCAATCTATCTCTTCAATTCCCTCTTTTAATCAGTCCATTTTGCTGACTTGCCTTTCATGGCCTTCTTCTGCACAATTTCCATTTACTTTTGCAAACTGGATCACTTTGAACTTGAATTCAGCACCATATGAAAATCTTTTCTAGGCCATTTCTGGGCAGAATGTAGCAAAACAAAACTCAATATACTGGTGTCAATGTGAAATAATGAGCACAAAGACAATACAGAAAAAAGCAGGAAATGCAAGTAAAGAAATCTACAATCACTGAATAAGATGCTCCCAGTTTTTGGATCCAAAATTTTTTGGAAAAGAGTATATCTTATAGATGGGGAAAATGATAGTTAAAGGCAGTAGGAGAATCACAAATCACATTTCCTCACTCTTTATCCAATAAAGTAAAATTAAAATTCTTCAATGAATAAGGTGTTCCAGAGGACTCCACTGACTGGAGTCAGGATAATGGGAGTTCAAATCCAGCCTTGAACACTTGACTCTTATTACCTGTATGACCTTGGGAAAGTCACTTAAGTCTAATTATCTCACATTTAGTGTCATCTGCAGGCACCCTGATTCATAGCTGGTCACTGGACCCAAATGGCTCTGAAGGGAAAAAGTGACACTGGTGACTTAGCCTCACTCAAACTCAATTATGTGTTTGTCATGACATCACTTCCCTGATATCATGGTCTTCTTCAAGAAGGGCACAACAGCAGAATCAACAATTTGTTTTCCTAATATGATATCTGGTCTTGCAATTAATATAAGGTGACTAATTAACATAAGGTGATACTGAATATCAAATGTATGGTAGATCATGTTTCAACCAGAGAAAGATAGTGTCTTCTGAGTATGGAAGTGAGAAGAGATGAGTATAGGAAGGAAGAAACATACACACACACACACACACACACACACCACATACACATATAATTTTCCATGATTATTCTTTCCCTCCCTTTATGTATTTTACCTACCTCAAATTAATTATTTACCTAAGACATATTAAAGGTTGAAAATATAGTTATTAGTTTTCTTAAGTAGTTGGCATGTTAGTTCCAAAATTTTGAGCCAGTTTTTATTACTTCATGAATTGTATATGGGTCCAAAATATGCACACACGTGTGGGAGGTTGTGATCCATTTGTCCACTGAAAATATATTTGGCAGTAAATACAATTGTAAATGTCAATAAGTATGTTGGCAGATGTTTGGGGGAGGGGAAAGTTGTAATAGTTACAGTGTATATATGTTCATTTTTACAGCTGTACAGATTTCTCAAACCTTTGAAAAGCTAGGCCTTTATATTTGAATTGTTGAATATTCCATACAAATCAATAAAGAAAAGCTTTAAGGATTTAAAAGTGTACTTTCTTCCAAAGACTGGCAGAGTGCTGATTCTTAAAGAGTTTACATACCCATTTTGAAAATGAATGCTTGTTCAGGGTCAACTTCAGTTTGGTATTTCATGGTATTGAGAATGAAAATTGAATTTTATAAAAACCTGGGATTTCAGTCTTCCCTAATGGAATGCAAAGTGCCAGCTCTCAAGAGTTTTAAATAAAATCTAAAAGATAAATTTAACTGATGTGTTTTCCGGTTAAACATTAGCTTTAACATGGACTCTGAGACTCTAATGTTTCACTAGGGTAAGTTTTGTAATTGAGAAGCACAGTATTTAAAACAGGTGGAGACCATGTTTAGTTCCCCTTGGAAGTTTAATCCCATGACAGATAATTGAATAGGATATATTGGAAAAATAAAAAAGCCTCTCCAAATAAAGATTACAGATTATTACAATATATGGCATTGGACAAGTTTCAAAATATGCTGTTAATATGGGTACAATATCTACAATATCCTGCACTCAAATACTCACATCAAAGTAGGTTCATAATCTCATTGTTTTTGGAGATCTCTCCAAGATAGAGAACTGCAACCCATTTATAGTATAGAGTATGCCTCTTGTTCATGTTGTTCCAAGCTTTATTTTAAGAACTCCATTCAACATTCTACAGATCTCACTTACTTTCTCCCAACATCTAGCATGTCAGCAGATCATTCTTATAATGCCTCTGTCATCCCTCATTCTTGCTACATGATTAACTTTCTTCTCTTCATGTTATAAAATTCATCAGTGACACTCTTTATTCATATTTCCTTTAAAATTCCTCAAGGGTTATATATTATAGGCTGCTCATGATGGGCTCATGGTTTCTCCATTACACTGAGATACTCACCTTATTTTTCTGAAGAGCCATGCTTCACATTGTACTACCCTATAACCTTACTAGTAAAATGGCAGGGTTGAACAAGATAGGGAAGAGCCAAGATAGTGGCAGAAAAAGAGCCTCTCCTATGTGCTCTCTCCAAAATATTTGAAAAATCTTAAAATTATGACTCTATCTAAATTTTAGAGAGACAGAACCCGCAGAAAGACCCAGTGAGGCAATTCTCCAGCCCAAAGTAAGCTGGAAAATAGTGGAAAAACTGTTCCACGGGGTTAGAGGGGTGGCCCCCCGCCAGAGTGAAGAAACTTCAGGGCAATGCGGAGCCATGACTCCCAGCAGCAGAAGCTGTTTCCTGACATGCACCCCTGACCTGCTACCTGACCTGCACCAAGCACAACTTGGAAGATAAGCAAGGAGACCTCTGCCAGAATGAGCACAAAGCCCAGGCCCTGAATACTTGGCCTAGGTGCGGCACATAGCATGGATTGCAGCCCAGATCCAAGAAACAGAAGCAGTCCCCATGGAGCCAGCAAGCAGGAGCCCCTAGGCAGCTATGCCCTGAGTGCTCAGCCTATGGAAGGTAAGGTAGTGAAGGGAGACTGATGATGAGGTCTGTCCTCTGTCCCTGGAACAGAATTCTGGGGCTCTGACCACATTCAGATCCTAATCACAGTCTAGGCGCCCCCTACCTCAGCCCCGTGGCAGAGAGGTGTGCTTGTGGTCATTCACAGACCAGGAGAGCAGTCAGAGCCTCACACACTGAGGTCCTTGTGAGGGTGTCCTAATAAAACTCAAAGCTCAGGAAGCATGTGAAAACCAGGCACAGGCTGAGGAAATGAGTAAGCAGAAAATATAGGAACCTGAACATTGACAAATATTGTGTTTATGATCCCACGGAGTATCAAAATACTATATCTGAAGATGAGGACGTACAAACTTCTGCATCTAAAGATTGCAAGGAAAATGGAAGTTGGGCTCAGGCTATGAGAAAGCTCAAAAAATATTTTTAAAATCAAGTAAGGTAGAGAGAAGAAAAATTGGGAAAAGAAATGAGAGAGATGCAGGAAAAGCATGAAGATAAAGACAACAGCTTAGTCAAGGAGATCCAAAAAAATGTTGAAGAAAATGATATGTAAAAAACCAGCTTAGATGAAATGAATAAAACAGTTCAGAAAGTTATTGAGGAAAAGAATGATTTAAAAAGCAGAATTGGTCAGATGGAAAAGGAGATAAGAAAGCTCTTTGAGGAAAACTAATCCTTCAGATGTAGAATGAAGCTAATAGAAGCTGATGACTTTATAAGAAATCAAGACCACAATACTTCAACACCAAAAGAATGAAAAATTAGAAGAAAATGTGAAACATCTCATTGAAAAACCAGCTGATCTGGAAAACAGATTCAGGAAAGATAATTTAAAAATTATTGGGCTACCTGAAAGACATGATCAGGTAAAGAGACTTGACCTCATTTTTAAAGAATTCCTACAGGAAAATTGCCCTGATATCCTAGAAGCAGAGGGCAAAATAGAAATTGAGAGAATCCACCAATCTCCCCCAGAAAGAGATACAAAATAACAACCCCCAGAAATATTATAGCCAAGTTCCAGAACTCCCAAGTCAAGAGAAAATATAACAAGAAGGCAGAAGGACACAATTCCAATATCATGGAGCTACAGTCAGGATCACACAGGACTTAGCAGCAACTATATTAAGGGCTCATAGGGCTTGGAATATAATATTCCAGAAGACAAAAGATCTTGGAATGCAACCAAGAATCAACTACCCAGCAAAACTGAACATCTTCTTCCAAGGGAAAAATGGACTTTCAGTGAAACAGGAGAATTTCAAATGTTCCTCTTGAAACAACCAGAGCTGAACAGAAAGTTTGACCTTCAAAAGCAGGATTCAGGTGAAGCATAGAGAGAGGAGAAAAAGGGTAAATTATGAGGGACTTAATGATGATGAACTGCTTGTGTTCATTCATAGAAAAAATGATACTGATAATAATCATGTGAACCTTCTCATTTAATAGAGCAGGTAGAAGGAGCTTTTAGAAATGAAACACAGGAAGGAGCTGAATTTGAAGATATAATATATTGTAATAATAAAGTCAATGGCTAAAAGGAAAATGGGAGTAAGAGAAAGGAAAGCTGGAATACTTTAAGATATTTCATATAAAAGGCTTTTTTTGCAATGATCTTTTGCAATGATTGAAGCAGGGGAAGATGAGTAGGAATGTGGGAACTTTCACTCTCATCAGAAATGGCTCAGAGAAGAAATAACATACACAATCAATAGGGTATAGACACCTAGAGTAAAAAGGTAAGAAGGGAGATGGGGGAAGGGGGGACGATGTGCGTGATAGAGGAGAGGCTAGATTATAGGAGAGAATAGTCAGCTATAACACATTTTCTTTTTCTTTTTACTTTTTACAAGATGCCGGGTTTGGGTGGCCTGTCCAGGACCATGGAGCCAGGTGGCTGCTGAGTCTCTGGGGTGGTATGTGGGCTTGGGGCCTCTTGGCCCCGGGGCTGGTGCTCTATCCTCTGTGCCACTCAGCTATCCTACAGCACATTTTAGAAGAGGTACACAGTAAAAGGAGAGAGAAATTATAATATATGGTAGTGAGAAGGAATGGATGGAGGGAAGAATGTGATCCACCTGAGACTGAGCTGTTGGTATCAAAACACAGACTGAAACATATTTTTTCTCTTTCTTTTACTTTTTTCTCATGAGGTTCTATATTTTGTGGGGGAGGGGGTATTATGTTTACTCTTAAACAGGAACATTTTAGTAATGTATAAAGTCATATTAATGTAAAAAAGAAACCAGGAGGGATGGGAATTTAGGGAAGCATGGAAGGATTTGCATGAACTGATGCTGAGCAAGATGAGCAGAACCAGAAAAACATTGTACACCCTGGGTTGGCTAGGTGGCGTAGTGGGGGGTGGCTAGGTGGCGCAGTAAGGGCCGGCTAGGTTGCGTAGTGGATAAAGCACGGGCCCTGGAGTCAGGAGTACCTGAGTTCAAATCCGGTCTCAGACCCTTAATAATTACCTAGCTGTGTGGCCTTGGGCAAGCCACTTAACCCCATTTACCTTGTCAAAATCTAAAAAAAAAAAATTGTACACCCTACCAGCAACAGGAGGTGATTATCATCCTTGATGGACTTGCTCATTTCTTCAGGGCAACAGGACAATTTTGGACTCTCTGCGATGGAGAATACAATTTGCCTCCAGAGAAAGAATGGTGGAATTTGAACAAAGACCTATTACCTTCAATTGAGGGGAAAAAACCATTATCTTATTTGTTCTCTAATCCTTTATTTTTCTTCCTTAGGGATATGATTTCTCTTCCATCACATTCAACATAGATCAATGCATACCATGGAAACAATATAAAGACTAACAAACTGCTTTCTCTGGGGGTGAGGGAACTAAAATTAGTGGTAAATTTGTAAAACTCAAAATAAATAAAAATCTTTCATTGGAAAAAAAGATAGAACTTTGTTCTCATGAGAAACTTGGAATCATTAAAATACCTTTTTTCTATTCATGTTTCTTTAAAATTAAATGAGTCCATCATTTTGCTAGCTATCTCTGGAACTTCAATTCATCCCTGGGTTCATTTCACTGTAAATATCACAATCTATTGCAGTTAAATAGAGAAAGATAGATATGCATACAATATATATATATATTTGTATAAACATGTATGTAGCTATGTATATATATATATATATATATATGTTTGTGTGTGTGTGTGTGTGTGTGTGTGTGTGTGTGTGTGTATAATAGGACATCCATTATGGATTTACCATTGAAACACATGCTGAAATCTGGGCAATAGTCATTCTTCATTGATTTGGTCTTTCCTAAATGATTATAGATCGTTTATGGGATGCCCTAAAATGTCTTGGAGCTGAAGGCAAGCAGCATATGTTATCTACAAACATCTGGCGGGATCTATCATCCTCTTCAAGCTGAATTCTGTGCCATTACCAAGATAAATATGTTTTAAAAATATCTATCTCCCTTTTTCTTGCCTTATCACATTTTATTCATTTAATAGAGTAATTTCTAATTTTTCATCTCCCCAAAAAACCCAGATTATTTTTTATAAATGAGTGTAAAATAACTTGGTGTACAAATATCTGTAAGCTAACATTTTATTCTCCTGAAACAAATATTTTTGTAGACTCTAAGAGGAGCATAATCTGATTTTATAATTTGCTATGTCTTTCAGTTAGTTGTGAAATGCTATAAAGTGAGCTACTGTTGAATAAGTCCTTACTGTAAATGTCTTTTATCCATTAATGGGTGACTTTCATAAAGGTAATACATAGCTGAAACTATAAGCATATAAGATAGCATTCATGTCCTCAAATTTATCATGTACAGAATTAATAAAATGGGAAATATTTTCCATACCTTAGGCATCTACTTCTACACTAGAAACCTCATATTAATACCTTAATTCCATGCAAAAATATCTTGTCCCTCAGTATCCTCACAATCATATTGTCTCCATGGATCTCCTCTATATTGTACTAGGTTCAAGACAAGTGTTATATACCTGTATTCATCTTCTTTCTATTTCCTCTATGAGCACATATAGGGACATGATATTAAGATCCAAGTACAGTATTTCTACTATCATTGATATAAACAATAATCTCTTAAATTGTTTATTGTATGTCTTTTCCAGTTTTGTTAAATTTTTAGTCTTCTTTCTTTTTTTCCCTTTATTTTTGAATGTTCTTGGGATGACTTTGCTTGGATAGCTTTCTTTAAATTAATTTTACTCTCCAATGATTCTCTCTATTTTATAAGAAGATACTACTCAAACTCATCCATCATCTTTCCAGTCTTATACATAACTCCCCAAAACATACTCTGGAGGGAAGCAAAGAAGATTTCTTCATCTGTGTGGAGGTAAGGAGAAACATTTTTTTCATGGTATATTTAGACATTACATATGTCAATTCTAAATTAAGGATTTGCAAAAGAAGTATCTTGAAAAATAAGTCAGCATATGTGCCAACTGTGCTAGTTGAGGATGAAGTGCTAGAAAATTTCTCCAATTTAAGATCCTCAAGATCAAATCATCATTCTAAACAACATATTTTAATCCACCATTATTTTAAATTCTTTTTAAATATCTAAAATCATGGAGTATATCAGTGGCTAATTAAGCAGTATCACTAACATTTTAATGCCAAGCATTGTGCTCTTCAATTTGCATAACCTCTTTACACTTCAAAATTTAAATTTACAGTTAACAAAAAAACGCTATTCTACCATTTCTATATAATAAGGAAACATTTATCTACACTTTATGAGGCAGGAAAACACAGAAAATTCAATTAGAAAACACAGAGAATTCAATTAGCTAATCCCATGTCACACAGTAATTCATGGACATAATTGAAAACAGAAAAAAATATATACCGGGTGTTTTTGATATACCGGGTGTTTTTAGAATGCTAATCACTTTCAATGATTCAATGACCTGATACTTCAAAATATGTCATCTTTTAATTGGTAGACATAGTGACCATTTCTCATTTCTCAAATTTCTTGGCCATTTAGCAGATGTCACTACAATTTATCCTCTTCACCGATATACTTTGTCACAACTAAATTTTTTTATACAAATCAATCCATTTTCTCTGCTTATCTGACTATTATTTTTTTCAGTTTACTTTATAGGTTCTTTACCTGTATCTTGTCCTTTAACCAGGGGTATCATTCAAGTTTCTTTCACAGAAGCCTTTTCTTTTCATTCGTTGCTATCTCACTTGACTTTATTTTTTCATTTCCCATGGGTTTGAGCAGCATCTCTATGCAACCCAGCCCTAACCTGTCTCCTGAGTGCTAATAATGTCTTTTGGCCATGTTAAACTAGATATCCTATTGTAAATCGAAGTTTTCAGGGATAAAATATAGCACAGTTTTCATTTCTCCCAAAATCCCTCCTATTCTCTCTCTCTCTCTCTCTCTCTCTCTCTCTCTCTCTCTCTCTCTCTCTCTCTCTCTCTCTCTCTCTCTCTCTCTATTTTCCTATTATTGTTAGGAATACAGCAATCTCTCTTACCCCTAACTCACACCATCATAGTAAATCTATCACCCTTTTCAAATAAATCTGTTGTCAAATATTTTGTTTCTATATAACATTTCTCACATACTACTGCTTCTCTCTATCTGCATAGCCTCTCTAGTCCTAGTCCTCATCAGCTCTTACCAAGATTATTACATTACCTATTTAATTGCTCTCCCAGTTTCCAGTTTTTCCTCATTCTAGGACATTTGCCACTAAGATTCCTAATTGATTTTGCTAAATTCAAACCTGATCATTTCACAAAATTGCTCAATAAATTTCAGTGGCTTCTTATTTTTCCCAGACACTCATTTTGACTTTTAATTCCCTTAACAACTTGGATCCTTGCTATTTTCCCGGTATTGCTATACATTACTATCCTCCATGTAGTCTAAGATATTTGTCTAGTAGTTGGTTCGCATGCATGTCAGTTCATCTGTGCTCTGCACAGTTGTTTTGCATCCCAACAATGATCTCTCTTTCTTCACCTCAGGCTTTCAACATTCCTAAATTCCTTCTTAAACTCCATCTTATTCAAGAGAGCTTTCCAATATTGACTGTAGTCTCTTTTCTCTGATATATAAATTTATAGATATCATATATATATATATATAGTTCATATATAGAGATAAATATATAGAAAAGATACAGATAGCTGCATATATAGGAACACTTACATACTCTACATATATTCATACTGCATTTTATATAACATACATATTTATATGCAAGATTATGTAGTAGTATGTTTTCAATAGTTATTTGCATATTGTCTCTACCATTAGAATATAAGGCCTTTGAAAGCAAGATACAGGAGAGTTTGTCTTTCTCTTTGTCCCAGGATTAGGCAGAGTACCTCACACATAGCATATTTTTATTCAATGGTTATGGAATGAATGATGCAAATGGCAGCACCTCTGCAAGAAAGTTGGCAGTTTTGATCAGTGGACAGGACTAAACAGAATTTTCACTAGGTAGTCTTTCTTCTGGAAAAGAGTTTCTTTCAACTTAAACAAGAGAAATGTAATCCATCAAAAAAAAAAACCTTTCCAAGTTCTTAGCCATCAATATACTTGTCCCAGACAAACATAAAAAAAAATCCATTGTTTGGTCACCTCTGTGCTATGATAGGGAATTTAAGGAGAAATTTCTTTTTATAGATAGTACAAAATACAAACAACATGCAAACTCTTTGACACCTATCACACTCTCCAGAGAAAAAGGAGGATCTCCTCATGTCTTGATTATGGGACAATTGTCCAGCCCAGAAGGTATCAAATTAAATGAGAAACCTCAGAGAAATTGTACCTGATGCAAAAGAGTATACAGGTCACTAAAGTATAAACTAAATGTGGTATTTATGGAGAGGTTAAGAAGATAATTTCTAAACAAAATTTAGAGCAACAGTAAATATAAGGAAAGCACCATGGGCAGAAAAGCATAAGAAGTCAGCAAATGAAAATGCATTACTCAAAATCTCTGTTAGAATAGATAGTTTTTCACGGTGGGGGTGTCTTAGTAATACTATTCATTTTTGCTTAGCTACTTCTGGAGCAATATGAACCCAAATGACACCAAGTTAAGAGAGATGATGTTCACCTCAGTGCTACAAAGACAGGCTTTTATTATTTCATTCATTAATTCATTCATTTCTGGATTCAATTTATTGATCTATCTCTATCTCTCTCTGTGTCTCCATCTGTTTTTCTGTATATCTCACTCTCTCTTCACTCTTTTTTATGTATCTGTGTCTCAGTCTCTCTGTTTCTTTGCCTTTCTTTATGTCTCTTATCCTCTGTGTCTGTATGCCTATGTTTGTTTCTCTGTCTCTGTATCTATCTCCTTCTCTCTCTCTCTCTTTCTCTCTCTCTCTCTCTCTCTCTCTCTCTCTCTCTCTCTCTCTAATCTATCTTCAGTCACTTATCTATCTACAGTCATTGTATATTGCAGAGTGGACTGGACCTGTAATTTCCTTGCTTTAGGGAATTTCCAAAATAAAGAAATTCACTCTTAACTAAAATGTAAAATAGACCAACAACTCTACCACAGTATTCTTAAAAAACTTCATGAGCCACTCTGAGAGGTTAGGTACTCACCTAGGTACCAAAACTAGTAGATACATATATACATGTATATGTTATAACTGGAATTACTGTGTTCCTGACTTTGATGCAAGTTGTTTATTTGCTTCAACTTGATGTCTGTCTCTGTCACTGGCATGTACAGAACTCTTTAGCGGTTGAACAATATTTTAAACATGTCTTGGTGCGGCTAGGTGGCATAGTGGATAAAGCAACAGCCTTGGAGTCAGGAGTACCTGGGTACAAATCCGGTCTCAGACACTTAATAATTACCTAGCTGTGTGGCCTTGGCCAAGCCACTTAACCTCATTTGCCTTGCAAAAAAAAAAACCCTACAAAAACATGTCTCATATGAGCTTTATTAATTTAAGAAGTAGCAAATATATGTATGATTGCTTCTTTTACAGATAATGAAAATCAATTACAAACTAGTTAAGTGACTTGCCCATGATCACAAAAGTTACCAGAGATGATATTTGAACCCATATCTTTCTGAATTCAACCACAGAACACTCACCAAAACTCACATAAATAAGTAATAGAGATTTACACATAAGGCAGAGTCATAAATATGAACAGAGATATAAAAGGGCTTTTCAAAATATTGTACTAAACAGGTGGATGGCCAAGTTAGGTTATGGAGGAAGAGGAGTCCAAATAAGGAAGTAATTCTGTAGACATGAAAAGTGAAATACACTCAGCTTAAATCATTTTCCAAAGTCTCATTAAAGTTTCATTTCAAATATTCAGGTCTGTATAAGGAATAAAGGACCTCAAATAAAACAGTCTCTGGAAACTCTTTACCTAATGCAATTTGTAAGCTGAAGTCATTTCTAAGGGAGCTGTAAAGAGTAATAAAGCTATATCCAGTTCCAACAATTTTGTATATATGATATATATATATATATATATATATATATATATATATATATATACACAGGAAAAAAACAGAAAACTATTAGCAAAGCTAGACAAACTATTAACAAAATGTTGAAAAGAACGTAGTTATTTGAATTTTAAGCTTCTTACTTGTCAAGATTATTCATTTTCTTTTCTGCCTGTATTAGGCAAAGAATTAGGGCTTCTAAAATCAAAGAAGATAAAAAAGATTAAAAAGAAAATTAAGACTTCTATTTGTTAGCTTATTTAATAGAGTCAGCGACTAAGGTTGGGTGTAGGGGTGGGGAAGAATAGAATTTTTCATATCCATTTTTTGCATGGCTACGTTGCCATTAAAAGATATATTGAAGGGTGGAGCCAAGATGGCGACATGAAGGGATCAAGTCTTAGGAGCTTTCTGATAAAAACTCATAAACTAAGGACTCTAATTAAACTTTCGAGAGACAGAAGCCACAAAGGGACCCAGTGAGGCAGTTCTCCTACTCAAGGTAACCTGGAAAAGAGCAGAAAGGCTCTGCTCCCTGGGGCCAGAGGGGCGGCCTGCCAGAGGGGTGGCCCGCCAGAGCCAAAGAACCTCAGCCTCCCGGAGGCAGCCCCAGGGCTCTGGGAGCCTCAGCTCACAGCAGCGGGGGAGTCTCCTGAGCTGCACCCCGGGGAGCACCGGCACAAAGTGGGGGAACAGCGGGGGACCTCTGCCAGACCAAGCACAAGGAGCCCAGCCCTCAGGGCACACAGCCAGTAGCCTGGTCTTTCAGCAACCTAGACCCGGAAACAGAAGCAGGTGGAGTGGTAAGCAGTAGCCCCCAGGGCATGAGCCCATTGAGCTGAGGGAGGGGAGTGAAGAGAGAGAGAGACTGCAGAGCTCTGTCCTCTGCCCCTGAAACAGGACTCTGGGGCTCTGACCACATTCAGATGCTGATCCCAGTCTAAGCCCCCTCCCCCCCATAGAACAGCAGGGCCCCCTCCCACCTCAGCCCCGTGGCAGATGGGGGCGTTTATGGTCATTCATAGACCAGGAGGGAGGACAGAACCTCACACACGGAGACCCTTGTGGGAGTGTCCCAAAAGCTCAGGAAGCACCCCCCAAAACAGGCTTAGGCTTGGAAAATGAACAAAGAAACAAGAGGAAGACCATTGAGAAATATTTTGCACATGAGCCCAAGAAGGATCAAAATACTCAGTCTGAAGATGAGGAAGCACAAGCTCCTGCATCTAAAGACTCCAAGAAAAACAGAAATTGGGCTCAGGCTATGATAGAGCTCAAAAAAGACTTTGAAAATCAAATAAGGGAGTTAGAAGAAAAACTGGGAAAAGAAAGGAGAGAGATACAGGAAAAACATGAAAATGAAGTCAGCAGCTTAGTCAAGGAAATCCAAAAAAATGCTGAAGAAAATAGCATGCTAAAAACCAGCTTAGGTCAAATGGATAAAACAGTTCAAAAAGTTATTGAGGAGAAGAATGCTTTAAAAAGCAAAATTGGCCAGATGGAAAAAGAGATAAGAAAACTCTCTGAGGAGAATAAATCCTTCAGACAAAGAATAGAATTCAGGGAGATTGATGAATTTACCAGAAATCAGGAATCAATACTTCAAAACTAAAAAAATGAAAAATTAGAAGAAAATGTGAAATATCTCATTGAAAAAACAACTGATATGGAAAACAGACTTAGGAAAGATAATCTGAAAATTATTGGAATACCTGAAAGTCATGATCAGGAAAAGAGCCTTGACATCATTTTCAAAGAATTACTACAGGAAAATTGCCCTGATATTCTAGAAGCAGAAGGCAAAATAGAAATGGAGAGAATCCACCGATCCCCCTGAGAAAGAGATTCCAAAACACCAACCCCCAGGAATATTATAGCCAAGTTACAGAACTCCCAAGTCAAAGAGAAAATATTACAAGCAGCCAGAAGGATACAGTTCAAATATCGTGGAGCTGCAGTCAGGATCACACAGGACTTAGCAGCAGCTACATTGGAAGCTCATAGGGCTTGGAATACAATATACCGGAAGGCAAGAGAGCTTAGAATGCAGCCAAGAATGAACTACCCAGCAAGGCTGAATGTCCTATTCCAGGGAAAAAGGTGAACTTTCAATGAACCAGGGGAATTTCAAAGGTTTCTTTTGGAATGGCCAGAGCTGAACAGAAGGTTTGATCTTCAGATACAGGACTCAGGTGAAGCATGGAGATTGGAGGAGAGGGGGGAAATATGAGGGACTTAATGAGGATGAACTGCATGTATAGAAAAAATGATACTGATAATATTCATATGAACCATCTCATTTAATAAAGCAGGTAGAGGGAGCTTTTATAGTTGAAGCACAGGAGAAAGCTGAATTCAAAGATAAAATATGGTATAAAAATGGAGTCAATAAGAAAAAAAGGGAAATGGAATGGGAGAAAGAAAAAGGAGAGGGGGAATAGTCCAAGCTATTTCACATAATAAGATTTTTTTTTATTACAATGAGCTATTGCAATGATATGAAAGGAGGGAGGCAAGGGGGAATGAGGGAACCTTTGCTCTCATCAGAGATGGGTAGGAGAGGAAACAGCAAATATAGTCAATGGGGTATAGACAACTGGAGTAAGAAGGAGGGGGGAGCAGGGGGAAGGGGTGGGGATGTGAATAAAGGAGGAGAGGATGGACCATGGGGGGACAGTGGTCAGATATAACACATTTTCATTTTTTATTTCTTGCAAGGGGCTGGGATTGGATGGCCAGCCCAGGATCATAGGGCCAGGTGGATTCTGGGCCTAAGGGGTGGTATGGGGGCTCAGGGCTTCTTGGCCCCAGGACCAGGGATCTGTCTGCTGCACCACTCAGCAACCCTACAGCAGAGTCAGAGTGAAAGGAGAGAGACAATATAGTACATGATAGTGGAGAAATAAGAAAGGAGGGAGTTGCGATCAGCAATGGCAACGTTGGAAAAATATGGAAGTAACTTTTGTAATGGACTTATCATAAAGAATGTGATCCATTCATGACAGAGTTGATAGTGTTGGAACAAAGACTGAAACACATTTTTTGTTATTATTATTTGGGGGAGGGTGCAGGGCAAGTGGGGCTGGGTGGCCTGCCTGGGGCCACATAGCAGGATGATCATTGGGTGTCTGGAGCTGGATTCAGACCCAGGTGCTCCTGGCTCAAGGGCCAATGCTCTGTCTGCCACCCAGCCACCCCTACTGTTATTACAATTTTATTTCATTTTCGGTCTTTTTTTTTCTTCTTTTTGGTTTTTGCAGGGCAGTGGGGATGGGGTGGCTTGCATGTCACATGGCTGGGTGATTATTGGGTTTAAGAGGCTGGATGTGGACTCGGTTGCTTATGGCTCCAGGGCTGGTGCTTGGTCCATTGCACCACCTGGCCATACCTACAATTATTACTATTATTTTTTTTAATTTTAATTTTTTTTCTCCCCCTTTATTTTTTGCCCAAGCAAGTCTATCTATATTCATGGGGGGAGGGATATTTTGTTTACTTGTAAACTAGTATATTTTATTAATGTAAAGAAAAACATTTGTACAAAATAAGAATAAAAAATAAATTTAAAAAAGATACATTGAATAACTAAAAGCAAATGACTGTAAAAAGAGTGTTTAACTCTAAGCTGAGTTTCTGGATTATCTGCTAAAAATAAAGAAAAAAAGCTTATATATTACTTAATAGAATTTGTTTTATTTTGGACAAGTTGTTTGAAATTTTTCTTTAAATTTACATAAAAATAATGGTGGTCAAGGTTTGACTTTAGTTGTTTCAATGAAGATTTAATTTTGATAAATGAAGAGGTAATGTTTTGCAAGGGATATACAAAGTTTGCCCTAAAACCAGGAAGCCATGGACTGGTTAAAGAACTTCCTCTGTTTATGAAGAACTATCTTCATCACCCTAATAATCTCAGTGTCCTAGGTAAATCTCTAATACTATTAATAGCAGGAAAGATGCCTACCTTCATTTATTCGAAGAGTTCAACTCCTGTGAAAACAAGCTACCCTTGCTATAAATAAGAAAAATACAGACTTAAATTGAAGAGTTATAACAAAGACATATTATCACTGACTTATTCTCCTCATCTGGATGTTTGGTAATATTACAAATGCAGCATTTGGGACACTGTACCCAAGTTGCAAAAGCAATATCTAAGAAAGTTCTAAAACTGTACAATGATAGGCAATCTAATTCTGGAAAAGAATATGTAGCAGGGTTCATTTGAAAAACTTAAAATTCTAGAGTTAGAGGACATGGCTTCAAAAGCAGATGAAAATAAACTAACTAGGTGAATGATAAGTCAGTTCATCTCTTTAGATCTCAATGTCCTCATTTTTTTTAAAAAGTATATATACTAGAGTGGATTCTACAAAATTCTAAATATCTGATATTATAAAGATGATCCATATATATCATGCTGATCAAACCTCCCTAGCCAAGATGAAAGTGAGGTATAAAAGTAAAAAAAGAAATCAAAAAATAGTTTGAGTTTTCCAAAAAGATGTATGTGTATATATATATATATATATATATATATATATATATATATATATGTATGTATATATGTATATATATATATACATATATATACATAAAATATTTACTCATTCATTCAATCAAAAGTCAGACATTAAGATCTACTATTATGTGCCACACACTTAGTTAAGGCCTGGGGATACAAAGACAACAGTGAAAGAGTAAAAGGGATTGGAGGAAATATAGGGTAGAAAAAAGAAGAAACAGCATGACCTTTTAAAAGTTAAACAAATTTTATCACTTTGCTACTGAATATCAGGGTGATAATGGTCAAGTTTTTTAACCCCTTGGTCACCTACATTTCCTCCTTTATAAAATGAAGGATTTGCTTAGATCATCTCTAAGATTCAGTCTTAGCTCTCTCTGTTACTCTATGGTTCTAGCAGTTCAGGTATGAAAGAAAAAGGGACTGGGTTTGTCAGTGGGAAGAGAAAAAAATTGTAAGACTATTGAAAGCAAAGCAATTGGTCTTGGCAGCTAACTGAATGTGAAAGGCATATCGCCAGGCCCTTGCTCAGTGGCATATTATGTTTCTGCGTTTTAGAGTAAAATTTCCCATTTTGCTGAAAACCTTCTCATTACTCAGTGTATTCCTTAGGTTAATCTAGTAGCCAGACTTTATATTAACTCCCAATCCTACAGATGGCTGGGAGGCCTATAAACAATTACTGAAGTTGAGTATTCTAGTACTGAATATATGGATTAATGTTTCAGCGAACTAATTAAGGTAGAAGAGGTTTGAGTTAAAATGTTACCCCAGAGGTTTCTTAGGTAAAAGTCACAAAACCTAATCACCATCTTTGCTTTCAAACTCATAATCAAAAGTAATTCCTAAGTAGCAAATAGGGATCAGAAATACAAGCAAGGATTCCCTAGGAAAGGGGATGACTACAGATTACTTGTATCATGCTTCACTTAGCTGGCTGCTCCCCAAGCCTAAGGTACTCCCAAGGTGTTCTTTTCGTAACACTTGAAACAATGCTTACTTTTTCAGACTCACATAGAACAAACCTAAGCTCTAGTCGTGATCTAAAAGCAAAAGAATGAAGTAAAATATCTTAATGTCCCTTCCAGTTGAATCTATATACCCTAATGTATTCTATTCTAGCTACTACATTCAATTTAACTTCCTCACCAAACATCTTGTGACTTGAATCAATGGATTTTTCTAAAGTATTTTAGATACTGTTTGTTTTATATAACCGAAGAGCCTGGCAATAATATGAAAACAGTATTGAGCTTGCTTAACTCATCAGTAAGAATCCTTGTCACTGCAGAGTTATCCTATGTGGCATAATAATGATTTCTAAGCATTTCTGCCACAGTTTTTACAATTAATGAGATTGAGAAAGATAAGGATACCATAGGAGGAAAATCCAGTACTGATAATTTTGTTGCCTACATTAAGAGAGCTAGGTAATGTTGTTCATAGAGTACTGAACATGGATTCAGCATGACCTGTGTTTGACATAAGTCTCAGACACGTATTATCTATGTAATTTTGGTAAGTCAATTAGCCTCTCTGTGTTTCAGTTTCTTCATCATGAAGTGGAAATAATAATAATAAAGTCAGCCTCATAGTGTTGCTGCAAAGTTTAAATGAGATAACATATGCCATGTGCTTTATAAACTTAAAAGTTTTATATAAATGCCATTTACTATTATCATCATCATTGTCATTGTCATTATCCTTATTATCCAAAAAGAGATGAGACTCAAGTTTTAACACTAGAACATTAGATAGTAAGATAACAAATGTTTATAAGGTAGAAGCAAATTGCAAATTTATTCTCTCCCTGTCGAATTTATTGATTTGAGATTAAAGGTTCACTGAAGGCAGGGTCTGTCTTTGACTTTCACTGATGATGAGTATTTTTGAGGTATTGATAGTATGCTGGCTTCACTACAATTTGAAAATAGAAGAATGGAGAGCAATGGAGTCCCTCTAGTAGTATCTACACCCTCCTTATTAAAATCGTAGCATTTTTTCTGCTTTTACAGTATTCCTCTAGCTTTCTATTTTCAGAACTGGAATACTGGGGCAGCTGAGATCACTGCCATATTGGCAGAACTCAGATAACTGGCTGAACCAAAAATTCAAGTTAGACTAATTTTGAAGTAAATTCTACTGCATGAATTACCTAACTAATGCTGAAGATGTGGATTTGAACCAGTCACATGATCACAAGTCAACTTAGCTGCCTAACATTCCAAAACTTCCTTGCCAGCCCCTATCCCACCATGAGTGCTGGTCTTTTGTGCTCTTACTAACTTCTGGTGCAGAGTGATTCATGACCTCCCGCCCCTTCATTGAGGGTAGCAACTGAATTAAAGCAGCTGTGGCCATAATCTCTTCCATGTGAGGAGGAAAGGGGGCTTTTATAAGTGTGCTGTGAATTTTTGTATCGGATAAAGCAGCAGGAAATTTTAATTTTTCCCCCTCACAAAATGAGTGTGAAATTACAGAAGTTCTCATTAATTCTCTGGTTCTGACACCTTATTAAAATTTTTGTAATGCATTCTCCACAAAAATTATTTTGATTGCACACTTGTGCCTCTAAGTGTGTTGTTGTGAATATGATGGTGACAACTTCTATTGTGTGGTGCTATGTCATTATTTGGAGCTGTACTTTATAGGCTACCTCTACTTTCTAAAACCTCTGGTCAGAGACGGCATTGAATGACAAAGGGAATAAACTTTCAAGGGGAAGAATCCAAATTACTAAAATTTTTTGAGTCTCCAAATTCTGGACCAAATGGATCTGTATTCTATCTGAATCTAATGTACCCATTGTACCATTCATGAGTACTGATGTTTCCCTATATCATATGCCAGGGCTAAACATCTTTTACCAGAGTGGCCCAGGACAAATATGAATGGCAATGTCATATGAATAATTAGCTTTCCAAGGCCTCATACCATGAAAAAGATGCATCAAATTTCATTCTACAAATCCATCTGTTTTGAAAGTTGTTATTCCATATATATGTGTGTGTGTGTGTGTGTGTGTGTGTGTGTGTGTGTGTGAGAGAGAGAGAGAGAGAGAAAGGAATTAATTAGGTATGTTTACCATGAAGAAAAGAAGATTTGGTGTTGGAACAGTAGTTAGAAACTTATAGCTTACCCTTCAAGTATGTGATAGGTTTGCAATCAATAAATATTTATATAGCATTATATGTCAATTGTGCTAGTCATTGGGAGTAAGAATAAAATGAATGAAGTAACCTGAACTCTCAAGAAGCTTATGTTCTAATGAGATTTGTCATCTGGAAGATATATTAGACTTGCTTATTTGATTGCAAAAAACAAATGAATGAGGTAGAAAATTTTAGATAAGCAGATTCAGGCAGGTTAAAAAAATTAAAATATCAAATGACAATGCTTCATGTATAATTGTATTCTCAGACCTTTTCCAGTAACTCATTAATGGTCTATAGCACATAGTTTGGAAAAGCAATGGCCTAAGTAGAGAGCTAAAAGAGAAAAATTGTTTGGCAAACAAGATTTTTTATATGAATCTATACTTATTAATTTAATCAGCAACCTAGGGCTTAAATTAAGAATCAAGTAATAGGGAAATAAGAGAGACAAGACCAAAATCCAACCAAGTGAGTGTGATGACAGAGATCCCAATTTGCAATAATCACTGGTGAAGCATGATAGATGTCGGAAGTCCCAGTTTCTAACAAAATGGGGTTACATAAATTTAATAGGACAAGAACTTGGCTACTTGAAAAACAAAACTAATGTCAAAGTGGATCTACAAAGTAAGTTATTTAGCTATTCCTGGGAACATATTATAGCCTTCTTATAGGGAATCAAGAGTCATTCAGAGTTTGGGAGAGAGCTGAACCCCAACTTGGGGTGCAGTGGGGTAAATTACCAAGCTGATACTGGAATCTCAGAATGCATTTTAAAAAGAGGGAAAAAAGTTTTGCTATTAATGTAATGCTTTTAATATAAATCTTACCAAATTAATTATTTTCTTATGAATTATGAGGCAAAGTACATTGAAAATGATTAAAAATTTCCTGGATGACTCAAGATCACCATTTTAAGCATCAAATTTTTTTTGTGGTGATGATGGTTGTTCCTTTGTTTCAATCATGTCCAACTTTTCATGAATTCATTTGGAGTTTTGCTGGCAAAACTACTGGGACAGTTTGCCATTTCCTTCTCTAGTCCATTTTACAGAAAAGGAAACTGATTTCAACAGAATTAAATTCCTTGCCCAGGCTCACATGGTAGTAAGTGCAAGACTAAATACGAACTCATGAAGAAAGAAATCTCAAGAAAAATAAAGTTAGAAAAATACTCTTTAGTCATATTGAGTCTTTTTCAGCTCTGATATGGGATGGAAAGTTTTATCATATCCATCAGAGAAATTGCTTCAATATTTTTCCCACAGGTGCTATTGCTAGTTGGATTTCCCTCAATCCTATTCTTCCAAATCCCCATTTATTCTATTCTCTCTTTTCTTTCACCCTGTCCTCTCCTAGTTAATTCTCTTGACATTACCCAGGAAGGGTCTCTGGTCCCCCTCTAGAAATTTTCTTGGTCATGGAATTATAATTAGTTCCTTTACTCTCCAACAGGCACAGGCACTAGTAATCATTTTTTGCATTGGAATTGTAACCGATTCCACATTCCCCTGTAACCTACCACCAACATTCCCGGTCAGTACCAGCTGTGCCCAATACCAGGAAATAGTCAATCCCCTGTATTCTATTTCTGACATACCCCTCTTACAATATCTGAACTGAGAACTGCTCAGCATCTGCAGTTCTTGCTGCTACTTGTTCCTGCTCCCTTCAAGGTCTAACACTCCTGCACCTGCTATACTCTGGGCCAGCACCCATCCTAGAGCCACAGACCTCCCCTGCTGATCTCCAAGTGATTTAGACTGGAAACATGTTTCACCCTGACCTTTTGTTGACTTTGTTGCTACAAAATTACATTTGAGGCAAAATTTTATAGTTGTTTGAAAGGAGTATTGAGGGGGTTCAGTTGTATTCCTGCCTCTAATCAACTATATATTCAGAGAATATCTAGAACTGTACCTTTCCCTGTATTTTCCTTGTCCATCTGTTGTGGCCCCAGGAACCTATGATTCAGAAAACATGTTTCCCTCTTCTTTCATATTTCTTAAATCTTGAATGGCCTACTCCGAGACCTCTCAGTTCACTGAAAGTCTTTTCCTAGCCTCTATGACTCAATTTCAACTTTTTAATTATTTCATTATTAATTCTTTTCTAAACTTTCTTGAATCTAGATTTTCAATAAAAAAGCAAATCAAGCATTGATTGATAACTTGGCAATTTATGATGTACAAATTTTCAAAGTGAAAATTCAAAAATCAGTTCCCTGTCTACTTCAATCTGTCTTCAGAACACCCTTAATTTTAAGTTATTACATTAATTTACTACTGAATATACCTTTGAAAAATATTTTTATTTCTTCTGACACCTTTTTCATAGTCAGATGTCAGGTGTCATTTCTCACTGCTAATAGTTTGCTTCCCTCCATCATTTCCCTTTATAATTTAGAGTTCATACATAACATATTGTAAGAAGTAATATGATTATATTAAGTATTTGGGTAGGGACTGAATCCATGATCATTAGTATAGGGAAATCCCAGACAAGAAAATATTCTCTCCCTAGTGCATGCTATTCCCTTCTTTGCCATTAGGCTCTGAGGGAGTTAGCTAGAACACTGAGAGCTTAAATGATTTGACTTACCTACAGTCATCCAGTCGGTTTATGTTAGAGATAGGATTGAAACCCTCTCTGTTCTGTTTTTTGGGTCAGTTTAAATTCACTATGCCATGCTCCTTGGCTACTAAAACATAGAACTTCTATAGAAGGTATTCTCCTTCATCAGTTGGTATGGCATCTCTATACTTTATGTTATGGATTGAGAAGAGTTCTGGAATCAAAGAGTCAATATACTCTCTTAGAAGCTGAAATATGGCACTTCTATAGCATATTAATAGGGTTAGGTAGAGTGAATTGCCAGAATGTAGGGTGAAAACAAGTCAATATAAATTTACCCTGGATCTTCTTGGCATTCAAATTTGAGGCTCCCCTGTTAGGAATAATTACTTACTAAAAGAACAATGACTCCCCTGGGGAATTGTCATCCAGTGAGTGCCTCCACCTGTATTCATATTAATATGTTTGTTACTTTATCCACAAAGCCCAATAAGTGGTGCTGAACTTTTCTTTTAAGAATATTCATATGTTTATTCTATTCAAAAGACTCCATATAAAGTAGATATTTTTATCTCAATAGCGGCAATATATTTGCATAAGCAATTTTGGAGAAGACACCATGATAGCTAGAGATCTTATGATAATTTGTTGGAAAGTGACTCTCATGGCCATGGTACTACATTTTTATAGTGGATTTATCACTATCTTAGAAGTCATTATCATTCCAATGATCAAAGACTTACTGGCAAAGATGTCTGCCTTCCACTCTTCACTAGGTAACTCAACTACTCATTTACCTGTTCATCAAGGAGCTAATAATGGAGCTAATTAATTAATTAATTATGGAGCTCATAATGGAGCTAATGGCTTCACATTCTCTTTGTGTACTTTAATGCATCTTTTCTAAGATAAACTCAACTTAATTATATTTAGCTGTGACTATGAGGCACCTAAAATGCTCATTTTATTTCCCATTTTCATTCAGTACTGTTCAGTTCTTCCAATAAAAAATAATCTCTCTGTCACTCACCTCAATAAGCTGATAGTTGGTTTAAGAAAGCAATAGAACACTGGATCAGTATTGTAACTCTGTTGTTACATATATTACCCCTAAAACAAGACTTTTGTTATAATAACTCTCTCCCTCCATTTATCTATATAACATATTTCAACCCATTCCAGTTTTGCATTGTAAAAATGACATTCCTGAAATTCATTTCCCACACTGACATAGCTGATAATTTAAAAGGAAGTACTTTGAGTAATGAGAAATAGTTCAAATCAAGTGACACTTTTTCAGTGTTTTAAGCTACTTACAAGCAATATATCTCAGCACATCAAAGAAGAATCTACTTTGCTGGATGACTGACTTTATAGAGCATCCATAGAATTAGACCATCCAAAAATATGTCAATTTCATGCAAATTGGCATTTTTATGGTCTTTCATTTAGTATTATACACCTTACTTTTCATGCATTTGGAATAATACTGATGGCTATTATGGCAGATCAATCTTAGATTGAACCTATACCACTTGAACAATACCATTTTAAAAAATTATATTTATTGAATTTAAATGAATCGATTTAGCATTTGAGCAAGTAGAAGGAGCTTATTACACAAGAGGTGTTGGACTTTTTAAATTTAAAAAAAAACTTGACCAAATAGATTAATTTTAGGTTAGATGAAAGGGCATGGGAACCCACACACTGTATTACAATACAATGTTCATAGAGGAATTTTACTCATGCTTTCTTAACAATGCAAAAGTTTGACTTCTGTATAAGCATTATGGGAAGTAAGGAGCTAGAAACAGTAATCCTGTTTGACACATAGATACTACTGGCTTGCTGAGCTTGGCAGGGAAGCAAGGCTATTATTTTGGCAGGCATGTGAATCAGACTGATAAAGGAAGCATAGTTCCAAGGCCAAAAACTAAGAAAACCTTGACCTTAGATCTTGATTCTTCTATTTTCAAGTTTTTGACATGTGACTTCTTCATACCTGGACTAGTATTTAGTTCAAATTTTCTTCAGTCAAAATAATTTCCTAGGAAATGCCCTGAAAGAATGCATTTCTATTTCAATCCTAAGGACATAAATTGACTCCTGAAAGTATTGATGGATGACTCCATGAACGCTTTGAATCTCTACCTTCATATAGTATGATCAGTAGCTTCAATCCCTGAACTCAAATACCTTAAGGTCTTTATCTCTTCTCCCTATATATCTCCCTACTTATTCCTAGGACTTGCCATGGTAGAGTCTGGTGGAAAAGGGCACTTAGTAGCATGGAAATTATGTTACAGAGATTTCCAGAAATTCTCAGTGAAGTAAAAAGTAGACATATAGATATAGATATATTTTTCAAATAAAATGGAGAAAAGAATTATATGGAACTTACATACAATGGTACATTTTAAAATATTTATTTTATTTTTTATTTTATGGAATAAAAGAAGCATTTCTATAGTGCAGTATAATGGGAAAAGATTACTACACAAGAAACTATGAATCTATTATGTACTTTTTCCTATTCCTTTATCATGTAATTTTTTTTTATTTTCCTTCTTTCCCCTGTCCTAGAAAGGGCCACCATTTGACACATATATCAATATATACATATGTAAAATCACTTTATACAAGCTTCTATTTATCAATTATTTCTAAGGATGAAGGTAATATCTTCCTTCATATGCCATTTATAGTTAATTTAGTTAATTATAAAATTCAAGATTAGGGTGGCTAGGTGGCACAGTGCATAGAGCACTGGCCCTGGAGTCAGGAGTACCTGAGTTCAAATCTGGCCACAAACACTTAATAATTTCCTAGCTGTGTGGTCTTGGGCAAGCCACTTAACCCCATTTGCCTTCAAAAAAATTCAAAATGACCTATACACTCAAAGTTGTTCTTAAAACAATGTTGGTGTTACTGTATGCAGGGTTCTCTTGGTTCTGCTCCTTTCTCTCTTCATTATTTCATGCAAGTCTATTCATAATTTTTCTATGATCATTGAACTCATTATTTTTTATAATAGAGTGGGATTCCACCAAATCATATTTTATTTTATTTTAACTGAAGAGATACTTTGAGAAAGCAAACTTTAAGAATCTTTATTTTAGAAATTAACCTCTCTCCTGGAAGAAATTTTTCTTTCTTATCTTAATTTATCAAGGGTTTATTCACTTTGTAAGCCATGAAATATAAATAAGCAGTAAAAAACAATACAAAATTGAAAATAGAAAACTAAAAATAAAATTCTACGGAACCAAGAACACAGAATGTTCTATTATTTTGGAATAAGTTCTCTTGGGTGATAATTTAAATGAATTCAAATATGAAAGCAGAAGAGTTTGATAAAACAAAATGCATGACTCCTTAAAAATAAAATAATCTTTCAATCACCACTGATTGGGGCAAATAGAAAGTCTAGACAGATGCTTATCAGTTATCCTCTAAAGTAATTGATTACTTTAAGAGGGGGGGAGAAGATGTATGCCTTGGTATATTCTCTTAGCTATGAATCAGAGTAAACTAATTCACAATCAAAGAGGGAGGAAAAAATGGTCTTGAGGAAATCATTTTATACCTTTGAGCCTCAGTTTCCTTCTCTGCAAAATAAAAATATTATACAGATTTTCCCTTTCAGCTCTAAATTTATGATCCTTTCAAAAATATTCTCCTCTTCTTGCAATGGACCAATATCTATAGATAAGAAATGAATTTTCATCTCAGTAAAAATAGATCAGCAGCATTACTCAGAATGATATTATCAAATAACTAATAGTCACAGTTACATTCAATTTACCTCATTTTATTTTAGTAAAAAATGCAATAAGTGCCAAAAATGTGAGAGAAGCCTTGTGTATCAGATGAGTAAGAACAAGGCCATACATGCGGGAGACATGCACAATAACACAGTCAAAAGCATCCAAGGGGTACACATCTCATTTTCACAGCTTTGCAAATTAATGATCTAATGAGAACTGGAACAGAAGCCAACTTCTCATTGTTATAATCCAAGTGAAAAAGCTTAACAAGTAAAGCGACAGGAATAAAAGATCTTCAAGACTACTAGACTCTGAAAAAGTGGAATTTGGCATCAAAGTGATATATACTAATTACAAAAGAGGGGATTTGTCTCCAAGTTGACCAGAAATGAAGCCAACAATAAAGTTCTTGTATGGTGTTGGTCCTAGGTCCAGGGGAGCAGAAAGTTGGACATAGTAAAATTGTTCTTTACAGTTTCCCTAAGTAGGTATTTCAGTGAATCAAATAATTTCCCCAATATTTGGCTAATAAAAATATTATTCAGCAAGTTTTAGAAGCAACAATATTTGAAAAAATCATTTTTTTATTAATGAAATAATATTCAGTTAGACACCAGGATATTAAAGAGATAAGCTGTTCAATAGGTTGCTATCCATGATTCAGTTCAACATTTACTGAGGTCCTAGAGAGAACCTTATAAGCATGACTCTCATGATTGACTTAAAACAAGAATTGGGATTTAGATATTTTAAAAAGTTGATATTATTTAATTTTGTTTTTTATTGAACTATCTTTAACTGATCCCGTTATATATGCAGAACACTGTATTACATGCTAGTACTTACAATATTTAAATAATGCATCTCTGACCTTCATCAGCATATAATGGTCTAGTTGAGTTGGATGGTAAGACATTAAAAATATGGATTCTTGTCCTTTGAGACCAAAGAAGATCAAACTGACATCACTATGTTAGAGGCAAGTTACGGTGGGAATGACTGTGACTGAGAAGACCACTACAAGTTCAGAATGCTCTATCACATGTTGTATACTAATAGTTCATGTGGACACTGAGAGTGGTTATTATAAACTTGTGTATCTAATGTTTCCTTTGAACTAGAACACCACACCCTCTCTGTTGAGGATACATCTTGCTGGATGTCTCTCATGCTGCACATTCAATTCCAAAGTTCATTAAGAGAGAACTTAGTGTTCTTGTATAGCTTTTCCTGAGACTCCTTTCAGTACTTGCCCTGTGTGAGTTCTTCATAAAATAGTGTGGTTTTTTGGCAAGTATATGTTTGGCATTCAAACAACATAGCCATTCCATTTTAGCTGCCTTCTCTGTAGTGATGTTTGAATGCTTGACAGTTTAGCTCAAGAAAGGATCTCAGTGTCTGGTATCTTATCCTATGAGGTGATCTTCAGAAACTTCTTAAGGCAATTTAAATAGAGGCTAATTAGTTATCTTGCATGGCTCTAGTGGACTGTCCAGGTTTCAGAGGAATGCAACAGTGAAGTCAGTGCAACGACCCTGTAGACCTGCAGTTTGGTAATGTAATATATTAATAATGTAATACATCCTGTCTCCAATATTTTCTTTCAAGAAATACTAAATATTGAGCAATCTCTGGCAATATATGTGTCAACCTCATTATCAATGTGTACCTCCTTGGAAAGTACATTGCCAAGTTAAGAGAACTTATCCATAGTATTCAGAACTTACCCATTTTCTGTAACCACCAATTTCACATATAGAAGGTGTGGTGTTGGCTGCTGGAGTACCTCTGTTTTCTTGGTGTTGTTAGGCCAAAATTAGCAAAAGTAGCAGAGAATCGACCCATTCTTTGCTGCATCTCAGCTTCAGAGGTTGAACAGAAAACCAAGCCCTAATACTCCCTCCACTTTTGTCTTGGCTTATAGCTTTCCAAGTTAAAGAATTTACCATCAGAGTAGTGGGTAACCTTGATGGCATGTTCATTCTCAATGAAGGTGTTTGATAACATGGCTGGAAACATCATGGTAAAAAGAATGGGAGCAAGGGTAGTCTTGTTTCACTCCTTTGGAGATGGGGAAATCTTGAGAGCATCATCCACTATCCAGAACCTGGGCAAGCACAGCATCATGCAACTGATGTACAATATTAAAGAACTACTCTGAGTAAACAACTCTGACATAAATTTCCATAAACTTTCATGACTGACAGTATCAAAAGCCTTGGTCAGATCTACAAATGTTGTAAACAGACCTCTGTTCTGCTCCTTGCATTTTTTTCCTGGAGTTATCAGGACGCTAACAAGATATCAACTGTTTCTCAATCCTTTCTGTAGACACATGGGCTCTCAGAGAGGTAACCATCTTCCAAGTGAAAGATCAGTCTATTGATAAGGACTCTGCCAAGAATCTTATCAGCAATGACTAAAAGACAAATAAGAGAATCTATTCCTTTTACTTTTATATGGATGGACAATGGAGGCATCTTTGAATGCCTGGGGAATCACCTCCTCATGACATAATCAGGAAGATTTCAATCAGCTTCTTAGACCATGATAAAATAAAAATTACATGTAAGGGACAGCTAGGTGGTGCAGTAGATAGAGAACCAGCCCTGATATCAGAAGATCTTGAGTTCAAATATAGCCTCAAACACTTAATAATTGCCTAGCTGTGTGACATTGGGAAAGTCAATTAATTCCATAACATTGAATAAAAGTAATTTTTTAAAAATTACCATGTAATAAAGGGTCATGGAAAAATAAAACTAATTGGAAACTAAATAACTTAATTTTAACTAATGGGTGGAACAAACAGCAAATAATAGAGATAATCAATAATTATCCAAGAAAATACTGAGACATCATATGAAACTTTATGGGATGCAGCCAACACAGTTTTGAGGGGGGAACTTTATATCTCTAAATGCCTATAGGAATAAAATAGAGAAATACGAGTTCAGTGAACTGGGTATGAACCTAAAAAGACGAGAAAAAAAAAACAAATCAAATGTCCCCAATTAAATACCAAATTAGAAATTCTGAAAATCAAGAGGAATGCTTAATAAAATTGAAGGCAAGAAAACCATAAATAAAACTAAGAGTTGGTCTTATGAAAAAAAACTAATAAAATGGATTTAATCTGATAAAAAAGGAAATTACCAATATAAAAAAAGTAAAGGGTGAACTAATGAACAATGAGGAAGAAAGTAAAGAGATGATTCTTAGCTACTTTTCCAAACTGTATGGCAATAAATTGAATAACCTTAGTGAAATGGATGAATAAATTGCCCAGTTCAACAGAAGAAGAAATAACTTACTTAACCCCATTTCAGAAAAAGAAATTGAAAACCCCATCAATAAACTCCAAAAGTAAATGTCTACAGGTTCAGATGGATTTACAAGTAAATTCTACCAAACATTTAAGGAACAAATAATTCCTTTCCTACATAAACTATTTACAAAGCATAGGAGAAGTAGTTCTGCAAAATACTTCTTTTGACAACCATCATGGTGCTGATAACCTTAAACAAAGAAGAACCAAAACAGACAAAGGAAATTATAGACCAATTTCCTTAATGAATATTGATGCCAAAATCTTAAGCAACATTTTAGCAACAAGCCTGCAGCAAGTTATTATTATTAGAATCATATATTATGATCAGTTAGGATTTATATTAGGTAGGCAGGGATGGTTCAATATTAGGGAAACATTCAACATAATTAAACATATCAATAGCAAAAGCAACTGAAATGATATGATTATCTCAAGAGATGCTGAAAAACCTTTGATAAAATACAACATCATGCCTATTAAAAACACTAGAAAGTTTAGGAATAAATGGAGTTTTCCCTAAAGTAATAAATAGTATCTATCTAAAACCATCAACAAATATTATATGTAATGGGAATAAACTCAGAATATTTCCAATAAAAATCAGGGATGAAACAAGGATACCCATTATCAGCATTAATATTCAATATAGTATGAAAAATGCTAGCTGTAGGGGCAGCTAGGTGGCGTAGTGAATAAAGCACTGGCCCTGGAGTCAGGAGTACCTAGGTTCAAATCTGGTCTCAGACATTTAATAATTACCTATCTGTATGGCCTTGGGCAAGCTACTTAACCCCGTTTGCCTTGCAAAAAAATCTAAAAAAAAATGGGAACTCAAAAGGTTATAAAAAGATGAATGTTAAAAATTATCTTTGCATGTAACTGGAAAAAAATTAACATTAAAAAAAGAAATGCTAGCTGTAGAAATAAGAAAAGAAAAAGAAATTGAGGGACTCAGAATTGGCAATGAGGAAGCAAAGCTTTACTCTTTGCAGATGATATGATGATATATTTAGAGAACATGAGAAAATCATCTAAAGAATTCCTTGAAAAATTAACAAATTCAGCAAAGCAGCGGGATATAAAATAAACCCCAAAACATCATCAGTAATTCTATATATGAACAACAAAGCCCAAGAGCAAAAAATAAGAAGAGAAATTCCATTTACAATAATTATCTTCAACATTAAATGCTTGGGAATCTACCTCCCAAGACGAATGCAGAAACTATATGAACAAAATTTTAAAGTACTTCTCACCAAAATGAAGTCAGATCTAAATAATTGGAAAAATGTCAATTGCTCATGGTTGGATGAGATGATATAATTCAAAGGATAATTCAAATTACTTATTCAGTGACATACCAATCAAACTATCAAATAACTACTTTACTCAGCTAGGAAAAAATTGTAATAAAATTCATGTGGAGCAACAGAAGATCAAGAATTTCAAGGAAAAAAAATGTAAAGGAAGGTGGCCTAGCTCTACCTGATCTAAAACTATACTATAAAGTAGCAATCATCAAAACTGCCTGGTACTGTTTAAGAAATAGAAAAATGGATCAGTTGGGATTAGAATAGGTTCAAAAGAAAACACAGTAAATGACTACAGTAAACTAGTGTTTGACAAACCCAAAGACATCAGCTTCTGGTATAAGAACTCACTATTCGACAAAATTTTTTGGGAAAACTGAAAAATAGTATGGCAAAAACTAGGCTTAGACTCAAATCTCTCACTCTATACTGAAGTAAGGTCAAAATAGGTACAAGATTTAGATATAAAGGGCAACACCATAGATAAATTAATAGACCAAAATACTCTATCAGATCTATGGAAAGGGAATAAATTTATGACTAAAGAAGAATTAGAATTGAATTATAAAATACAAAATAAATGGTTTTGACTATATTAAATAAAAAAAGTTTTGTGCTAATATAATCAATGTTGTCAAAATTAGAAGGAAAGCAGAAAGCTGGGAAATAATCTTCACAGCTAGGAGTTCTGATAAAGGTCTCATTTCAAAAATATATAAAGAATTCCATTAAATTTAGAAAGTTACAAGTCATTCCCCAATTGATTAATGGTCAAAGGATATGAACACAATTTTCAAATAAAGAAATCAAAGCTATATATAAAATCATATGAAAAAATGCTACAGATCATCATTGATTAGAAAAATAAAAATTGAAACAACAATGAAGTATCACCTTACACCTATCAGATTGCCCAAGGTGAGAAAAAAGGGAAATGATCAATGTTGGAGAGCTTATGGGAAGATTGGAACATTGATGCAATCCTGGTGGAGTTCTGAACAGATCCAACCATTTTGGAGAGCAATATGTAACTATGATCAAAAATCAATAAAAGTGTTCATTCCCCTTGACCCAGCAATTCAAATTCTAGGCCTCTATCCAGAAGGAATATTTTAAAATGGTAAAAGTCGTACATATTTCAAAATATTCATAGCAGCTCTTTTTGTAGAGGCAAAGAATTGGAAATTGAAGGGATCCCTATCTACTGGGGAATGACTAAACAAGTTATGGTATTTGAATACTACAGAATATTGTTCTTCTATAAGAAACCATAAATAGTCAGATTCTAAAGAAACATGGAATGACTCAAAGGATCTGATGCTGAGGGAAGGTAGTAGAACTCAAAGAACAATGTACACATTTACAACAACATTATGAAATGATCAACCTTGATGAAAACAGCTCCTCTCAGCAGTTCAGAGAACTAGGACAATCATATTAGAACATCTACAGAAAATGTTATCCCTATCCAGAGGAAGAAAAATAAAACAAAACAAGAAAAAATCCCCTTCAGAATCTGATGAATACTTTATAAAAATTATCTCTTTCCCTTAATCCTAATTGCTCATACTGAAAAAGACTAATCTGTAAACATGTTTATCACAAACATTCATATACAATGTTAACCTGAAAAACAAAACAAACCAAAAAACCCTTCAGAATCTGATGAACACTTTATAAAAATTATCTCTTGTGTATCTTTCCCTAAATCTAATTCCTCATACTGAAAATAAATAATCTGTAAACATGTTTATCAAAAATATATATGTACAATGCTAACTTGATTGTTTGCTGATGGGGGAGGGGATGGGAAGGGAGGGTGGAAGGAAATTTTGTAACTTAAAAATATATTTGTGAATATAGATGAAAAAATGAAAAATTAATTGAAAAAATTTCAAAATTTAAAAAAAAAATTTCAATCAGCTTTTCGATTAACAACGGACCCTCTTCCCCTTTGTAAATCTCAATTGGAATAGAATCAGCTCCAGTTACTTTGCCACAAGAAAGGAGTCAAATAGCCTTCAAAATTTCTTCTTCAGTTCAAATTTCAGCTAAGTGCAGATTAACTTGAATTTGAGGTAAACAGTCAGTGACTTCTGTATCAATTGATGATGACCTATTAAGAACACTATGGAAATGTTCATTCACATCTCTCTAGGATCATGTCCCTATCATTAATCAATGTGACTCCATCAACATTGTGTAGTGAGATGCACCATATGTCTTTGGCACATAAATAGCCTTCAGGGCATCATAAAATTTTCTTTCACTTCATTAGAGTTCATCATGGGAGGAGCATAGATACTGATGATGATGGCATGGCATTTTCCGGAAAGTAACAATTCCATTATCATAAGCCTGTTGTTTCTTTTGGTAAGCATACAAGCTTGATGACTAGATTAGTTTTGGAGGGCAAAACCTATTCCAGAAAAACAAGAGTAAAACAGGTAATCAACACAAGATATCCCAGAGGAACTTCAATAAAGGTCTGTCTCATATGGGTAAAATGAAAGCAGAACCCAGCAAAGGTAAGAGAGCTAGCAAGTAAGCAATGGGAAGACTTTTATTCACAGCAGAGCTGGGGTCTAAGATCAGCAAGTGAGCATAGCAACAAGCCAACAATGAGGGTCCCAATTCCAGTTTGGAAGACAAAGTTCTACCCTGGGAAATCTGGTGCTACTGATAGGACTGAGTTGGGCTCCCCTAATCCAGGGAACAAACAGTCAATGGGGAAAAAAGCAATTGGGAAGCCAGAGACCCAGTCCCCAGTCCCCAGCATGAAAAGCTTGAAACTATCCCCTCTGTATACCAGAAGCTCAACTAAAAAAATGAGATGAAAAAACCTCAGAATTGCTAACCATAGACAGTTACTATTTGATAGAAATTATAAAAATGTCATCTCAGAAGAGGAAAGCAATGGGAAAATGCCTACATATGAAGCCTCTAAGGGGTTTTCAAATTGTTCTCAGATCCTAAAAGCCCTCTTGGAAGATTTTAAAAACCAAACAGGATTTTAAAAAACCAAAGATTAGAGAGAGAGAGAGAGAGAGAGAGAGAGAGAGAAGAAAAATTGAGAAAAGAAATGCGTCCTCCAGGAGAAATATGATAAATTGGTGACTGAAGAAAATAATACCTTTAAAACTAAAATTTGCCAAATAGAAAAAATAAATCAGCTCCTTTAATAGCAAAAATGACCAATTGGAAAAGGAATATAATCCATTAAAAAGTAAAATTAACTAATCCTAAAAGGAATATAACTCAACAAAAAGTAGAATTAAACAACTGGAAAGGTAATCAAGAAAAGCTTAGGAAATAAAACCCTAAAAATTAGAATTGGACAAATGGAAACTAATGACTCTAGTAGACACCAAGATTCGATCAAATAAAAAAACCAAAAGTCTGAAGGAAATGTAAAATTAACAACCTGGAAAATAGTTCCAGGAAAGGTATATTCAAATTATTGGTCTACCTGAAAGTCACAACCAAAAAAAAAAAAAGAGCCTGAACAACATATTGCAGAAAATTATCATGGAAAACTGCCCTAATATCCTGAAACAAGAAGATAAAAATTTCCTTGAAAGAATCCATTGATCACTCTCAGAAAGAAAGCAGAATAAAAATTCCAAGAAATATTGCAAATTTCAGAAATCTCACTAAAGGAGAAAATACTTCAAGTAGCCAAAAAGAAGCAATTTAAATACAGAGAATCATAAAGTCAGGATTATACAGGATTTATTAGCTTCCACATGAAAGGATTGCAGGTCCTGGGATATGATAGTTCAGAGGGAAAAAGACCTTGCATTACAACCAAGAGTCAACCACCCTGCAAAATTCAGCATAGTCTTTCAAGGGAAAATAATGGATTTTCAACAAAAGAGAGGACTTTCAAATGTACCTAATGAAAAGATCAAAATAGAATAGAAAATTTGATCTTCAAATACATAAAATGGTAATCCAAAAAGGGAAAAATTAGTCAATAAAGACTAAATTGTCTACATCCCTAATTAGATTTCTCTTTGGATAGATGAAAGGAACACACACACACACACACACACACACACACACACACACACACACACACACATATAATTAATGTAAAACAGTATTTTGAAAGTATTGAGGTTGAAAATATTCAGAAAATTTCTGCCCGCATACTCTGCCAGCTAGGAATTCCCCAAGTGAAGGGCATTATAAGTAGTATTTCGCAAAATTTCACCAAAACTTTAATTAGTTAAGCTTAGTTTTACAATCTCTTTCTCCTTTCTTATCTCTTTTAACTAGATTTATTTTTGCTTTTGTTTTGTCTGAGATCAGGATTTCTACACTACTTTCTTTTTGCATCAACTGAAGCGTAATATATTCTGCTCCAACCTTTTTTGCCTTTACTCTGTGTATCTCTCTATGCTTCATATGTGTTTCTTGTAATAACATAGTGTTGTATTCTAGCTATTAATCCATTCAGCTCTCCACTTCTGTTTTATGGGGGAGTTAGTTCATCCTATTCACATTCACAGTTAAGATTTCTAATTCTATTTTTCCCTCCATCCTATTTATCCCCTATTTGTACTTTTCTTTCTCCTCTCCCCTTATTTCTCCTCACCAGTGTTTTACTTCTAACTTCTACATCTTTCAGTCTGTTCTCTTTTAACTTTTGC
Source organism: Macrotis lagotis (assembly GCF_037893015.1). Classification (NCBI taxonomy): domain Eukaryota; kingdom Metazoa; phylum Chordata; class Mammalia; order Peramelemorphia; family Peramelidae; genus Macrotis; species Macrotis lagotis. The sequence continues at coordinate 169,941,386 of NC_133663.1, read as the reverse complement.
ACATTATATCTCTACTGGAACAATTAAAATGGGGATATTTGGAAAGAGGATGTGGTGTAGATGGATTATGATATGATGATGCTTATAGGTCTTGAGAATTATATTTCTTTTGGGACAATTGAGGGGAGGGAACTTGGACAGAGGATGTCAGTATGTAGTGATTATGACATAATGAAGCTTATAAATCAACCCTTGAAATCTATTTCTAACAGGACAGATAAAATGAGTATACTTTGACAGATATAAAACAAGATATTAAAAAGATGAATATATCAGAAGCAAAAGGCATTAGAGGATAAATATCATCACATGATGAGGCACAAGTGACCTATTATAGTAAAGGGAAAGAAGGGGGTAGGTTGTGAATGCTGATTAAATCTTACTCTCAAAAGATTTGATTCAGAGAAAGAATAACATACATTCCCAATTCAGTTTAGAAATTTATCCAACTCTCCAGGGAAGTAGGGGGTGGGGGGAAAGGGAAATGAAGGAGAAGTTGAGGTTGAAAAAAAGGAAAGGAGAAAGTTTTAACTTTTAAAAGGTAAAGGTAAAGATAAGGTAAAAATAAAAGTAAAAGGGGAAAGGGAGAACAAAAAGGAAAAGGGCTAGTAGATTGATCAGATTGAGAGATGTAGCAGTTAGAAGTAAGAAACTGGTGACAGGGAATAAGGTGAGAGGAGAAAGAAAAGTACAAAAGGGGAAAATAGGATGGAGGGAAAAATAGAATTAGAAATCTTAACTGTAGGGTGGCTATGTGGCGCAGTGGAAAAGAACACTGACCTGGAGTCAGGAGTACCTGAGTTCAAATCCAGCCTCAGACACTTAATAATTACCTAGCTGTGTGGCCTTGGGCAACTCACTTAACCCCATCTGCCTTGGGAAAAAAATAAAGAAATCTTAACTGTGAATGTGAATAGGATGAATTGCCCCATGAAACAGAAGTAGATAGCAGAATGGATTGATAGTCAGAATACTAAAATATATTGTTACAAGAAATACATAGGAAGCACAGAGATACACACAGAGTATAGGCAAAAAAGTCTAGAGCAGAATATATTACACTTCAGCTGTAGTAGCAAAAAGGAAGTAGTGGTGGTAATTCTGTTCTCAAACAAAACAAAAAAAGCTAAAATCAGTCTAATTAAAAGAGAAAAGGAAGGAGAAAGACATTGTAAAACTACAGCTAAATAAGAAATGATTTTGTGAAATTTTCTGAAAACCTCCTTATAATGTCCATCAATTAGGGAATCACTAATCAAGAAATGGTATATGAGTATTTTGAAATAATATTGTTCTGTAAGAAATCAGATTGGTCTGACTTCAGAAAAGCATAGAAAGACTTGCATAGATTGATGCTAAGTGAAATGAGCAAAACCAGGATAATATTATACACATTAACTACAACATTGTGAGGTGAGCAACTATGATGGAAGCAACTTCTCTCAGCAGTGCAACAAACCCTCCTGAGAAACTTGTTAAGGAAAATGCAATCCCCATCCAGAGAAGAAACTATGGATTCCGAATGCAGAGCAAAGAATATTATGTTCACTTCTTAAAACTATTTATGTTTTTTTTTCTTCTCAAGGTTTTTTCTCCACCTGGTTGTAATTCTTCCTTCACAACTTTACTAATATGGAAATATATTAGACACAAATGTTTATATACAATTTATATATCAAATTGTTTACTGCCATGAGGAATGGCTTGCAAAACAATGAACAATGAAAACTATCTTTGCACGTAACTCTAAAATAAATAAATAAATATTTCTTTAAAAAATAAATATATCTACCCCAACTTCATAGTGTGTCCCTTCACTGACTCAAAAAATGTATATCTGTCTTCAGTAAGTCTTCATTTGCTAGTCTTGTTTGACTCATGGCTGCTATTCGGTTGTGATACCTGCTGAGTCCTCTTGTAATAAGAATTTTTCATTTTTTAGTACTATTGGATCTTGTGTTGCCTATGAATGTGGGCACATTCCATTAATCAAAGGTGAATGGAATCATCTTTGAAGACATTTTTTGTAAGTGTTTTTTGGGGGATTTCATCTTCAAGTAGAATTCCCATCTGCCTTGATAATCACACCAGACTTGGTAAGGAAACAATTTATAGGGCAATTTATAGCCATTTTCTGATACTAGAAGGTTAGCAGCATGGACCTTAAAAGACTACTCAGACAACAGGAGGTTGCTAAATCCCACTGCTGCTTCCAATGAGTAGACAACCTTATGGCCTGGGTAGCCAATGTGCAGGATTTTGTGTACCAGTGTAGCCACACCTGTTGCTTGGACACTTTCCTTTAACCACAGAACTTTGAGAGAGGAATGCTAAAATGATATGGGAGATGTATTTTGTTTCCTGCATGTATTCTATGTAAGTGAGGCAGAGTTGCATGAAGCCATTGAACTCACACTCTTCCAAAGACATCACAATATAGTTGCAAGATAGAATTAAGACTGCCTATTAATTGGAGAATGGCTAAACAAGTTATGGTACATGAATACTATGGAATATTATTGTTATATAAGAAATCATAAAATGATTTTGTTACATAAGAAATCAGACTCTAGAGAGGCATGGGATAACTTACAGGATCTGATGCTGAGTGAAGGGAGCAGAAGCAAGAGAACCTTGTAGACATTAACAACATTGTGAGAAGATCAACTTTGATGGAAGCAGCTCATCTCAGCAGTTCAGAGAGTTAGGACAACCACATTATACCATCTATGGAAAAATATTAAACCCATCCAGAGAAAGAAAAACAAAACAAAAACAACAAAAAAATCCCCTTCAGAATATGATGAATACTTTATAAAAATTATCTCTTATGTATCTCTTTCCCCCTAATACTAATTTCTCATACTGAAAATGACTAATCTGTAGACATTTTTTATCAAAAATACATATGTACAATGTTAACCTGACTATTTGCCACAGTGGGGAAGGGGGTGGGAAGGAAGAGTGGAAGGAAATTTTGTAGCTTAAAATATACATATGCATATGGATGAATGCTAAAACATAAAATAGATGAAATTTAAAAAAAAAGATAGAATTAAGACTAATGTAGATGTCTCTAAATATGGTGGATGATCTTGTTCTCTTCAATGTCTAACCAAGCTCAAAGCATTCCATAGCACCTGCTTCAGCTGCCCTCATGGTTGTTGTAATGAATTTTTCTCAACTATTCATTCCACCAAAATTCCCAAAACAGTTTATCAGAATGTGGCTATGCTATAGCTTCTTGAAACCCAGAGTTCGGTGGTTCAGGTGGTCATCAAGAGTGGAAAGAATCCTGAAAACATTTTGGTAGCCCTCAAATCAAAAGTCCTAGTCTTTCTTGAACACACCCAAGACCCCAAGATATTGAGAATGCATTTTCAAGATAAGAATCTTAATTTATTAAACAATAAGAACCACTGAAGATTATTGAATAGATAGACAACAGGTACAATAAATAAGAAATATTATGCCTGACATTGTTTATGATGGCTTTGGAAAGAAAAGAGACTGAAAAAACACATTAAGAAAATATTGCAATAACCTAAGAAGATGATAATGAGGGATCATATGATTTTAAAGGTAAAAAGAACCACATAGGTCACTTCATTCAATAACCTTATTTTATGGTGGAAAAAGATGAGCCTAAAGAATACTAAGATAGTAGGAAGTGATAGATTCAGTATTCATATCAATTTCTTCTCATTACAAATTCAATATTCTTTCCAATTCATACTACTAATTCTTATGCACAAGAGTAGAAGTAGTGGCAATGGAAGGAGAAACAAATACAAATGATTATACAGAGAAGCAAATGAATTTGGAAAATAATTAAGAATAGAAATAGAAAAATAGAGAAAAGTCAAAAATAATAGCTCTCATAATAAATATGAGAATTAAGATGAATTATGTTGCCAGATATAAAAAGAATCGAGTAAATAGAAGGAACCTCCATGAGGGAAAGCAGAAAAAAGTGGAAAAACTGAGTTTAGCTTTGAGAAGTCATAATGAGATCAAAGACTTGATTTAGTGCTTGATTAAATATAAGAGATAGAAAGATGAGAAGTTGTGTTTAGAGAAAATCTTAAAGGTTTGTCTTCAGAAGGTAGGTGACAACAGAGGATAAAAGGCTAAATCTGGAAATAGGAAGACACATTTTCCTAAGTTCAAATCCAGCCTCTGACACTTACTAGATGCAACACCATGTTTGCCTCAATTCCTCATCTATATAATAAGCTGGAAACAGAAATAACAAACAAGTCCAGGATCTTTTCCAAGCAAACCACAAATGGGGCAATGGAGAGTTGGACATGACTGAAAATAATTGAACAACAAAAAATTCTGAAGATCATGAAAATCTAAATGATAGAAAGGTCTTAAATATGATCATATCTGTGTATCCCTTGAGGATATAAACTAAAATCTATACAGTTGAGGAGGCTTCTGAAACCACATAGTCAAGTTATTAGAGAGGGGTATGAATAAGAATACTGAATTCATGCAATAAAATAATGTTGTGAGACATAAAGTGAGATATAAATACTATAAAATAGAATTTGTGAAATATTGAAATTGATTCAAAATTGAAAATATTTTGAAAAGCCAAAGATATCAATTTAGGGCAGCAATAATGATAAAGTATAATGTATAAAAATATATGTACTTCTACAAATGAAAAGTTAAAAGGAATGATGGTAGAGGTATGTTCTCGAAATGACAATAAGAATAAAGAGTATTTCAAGCCTTCTTTCCGAACCTGTAACTCTGGAGAATTAGAATTATTTGCCACAAATAAGAATTGCAATGCACTGTAAATGACAGACAGATTGAATTTTGGTAGACAGGTTTTAGTGTAAAGGGAAGATTATTCAGAACAGATTCATAGTACAAGAGCCACAGTGTAATAAGTGAAATAGTTTACTTTGGACTTGGAGGAGGGGAAAATATAATTGATAACAATAAATCTATATAGCACTTTAAGATTTATAATAATACTTTCTTTATAACTCTAAGTTAGGAAGTGAAAATATCGATAGTCTCATTTTTGAAATAAGGAAACTGACTCTTGAGAAATAAGAGATTTTTCTCAAGAGCATCCAGCTGATAAATATCCAAGTTTTAATTAGAATTAAGGAATCCTTATGCAACAATATTAAGGGTATCCTTTACCCCTCTTTATTGAGTTGAAGTGTAATGTAATAGATAGAATGTTGAGTCTGTAACAAAGAAGATTTGGACTCAAAATCCACTCTGACCCCAATTTTCTAACAAGGACATCACTTAAGTTCTCTTCTCCTCATTTTTTTTTACAGTTGTTATATGGTGAGAATAATAAAATCATATCTACATAAAAATATTTCTTTAAGATCTAAGTGTTAAGAAATGTAATGTTTTTTACATTTAAAGGATTGAAAGGATCACAAAATTTAAAGGATTGCAAAAATGTCCGTTATTATTATTATTATGCTACAACTGCCAGATCTTCATGAGATTGGCCAGAATTTATTCACCACTACTAATTCCCTTACATATGCAAAATATCACATGAATAGAAAAGAAAAGAGGGTAGATCAAATACAGTCTCCAAGAGCCACATGCTTAGCATTTTTGCAAACCCTCAGAAACAAGAAAGACAAGGAATGAAAAGGGCATAGCAGGAAACCCAAAATTCCCATTATAAAGGCAAGAGTTCCAAGTTAGGCTTTGAAAAGTGATGTGGTACAGGAAAAAATTCCAACCGTGGGGGATAGACTGCAAGAGTATTGGCATGTAGAGTTCAGGAAAGGACTAATAATCTAGTTATGCTGAAAAATCATGAAAGGGAATATTATAAAATAAAAACAGAAATGTAAGAACTTAGACATGGAGCTAGAAGATCTTTTCAATATATATAGTCCAATTCTCTTTTTTTACAGATGAGGAAATTTAGAAAGGTTGGGGGGAGGGGTATTTTACATTCTCTTGCCTCATTCACGTAATTTGTAAATATCAGAGTTAGAATAAGAACTAAGATACTCTGAATAGGAATCTGGTGTACTTCACCCTGCAACACAATTAGGGCCATACTGTTTAAGCCTTTCATTCCAAGATATTTTATTTTATTTAATAATCAATTGGGAGACATTGAAAGATTCTGAGCAGAGGAGTGACCTGATCCCCTGTGGACATTAAGAAAATTATCTTGGCAGCATTTTAAAGGATTATATATAAAGGAGAATGACTTGAAATACAGAGTCTATTCAAGAAAATAGAAATTGAATGTTCTGTGACATTTACAAGGTAAGAGTTGTCTCTCAGTCAATGAAGGTAAGATTCTTTTTTTTTTCCTACTTTATAATATTTTATTTTTCTAATTATATGTAATGATAGTTCAACATTCATTTCTATAAGATTTTAAATTCTAAATTTCCTTTCCTTCCCACTTCCCTCTCCAAGATAGCAAGCAATCTGTAATATTTTATGCATGAACTATCAAATTAAACATAGTTCCATGTCAGTCACGCTATAAAAGCAGAATCAGAACAAAAGGGGGAAAATTCAGGACACAAAAAACAATTTTATAAAAGTGAAAATAATATATATTTTATCTGTATTCTGACTCGATACTTCTTTCTCTGAGTGTGGATGTCAATTTCTATCACATTATTTTTGAAATCGTCTCAGATCACTGTACTGCTGATAAGAGTTAAGTCTATCATAGTTGAACATTGCAAAATGTTGCTGTTATATGGGCAGTGTTTTCCTGGCTCTGCTTACTTCATTTAGCATCAGTTAAGTCTATGTTTTTTTTTCTGAAATTATCTTGCCCATGATTTTTATAGCAAAATAATATTCCATGATATTCTTATACCATAAATTTTCATTCATTTCCTAATTGATTGGCATCCCCCCAATTTCCAAATCTTTACTACCAAAAAGAGAACTGCTATGTATTTTTAATGGGTGGTTCCTTTTCCCTTTTTAATGATCTCTTTGAGATACAAATCTAGTAGGGGTATTGCTGAATCGAAGGATATTAGTGGTTTTATAGCCCTTTATTCTTGTCAGAATCCTCCTCAATAGATTGATACTTCACCAGGAAAATAAGCATCTACCAGAAAGCCAGTGTTACTTGAACAAGGACTGAGGAATGGTGGGATATGGTTTTTGCAGACCAACAATTTTAGGAGAAATACCAGGAGCATAACAAAAGTCTATACTCAACAATGATCAGTCTGATGAAGGTCTTTGATACAGTCAGTCATGAGTGCTCATAGAAGATCATGTCAACATTTGGTTGCCAAGAGAAATTCATTGTTATTGTATGCCAGCTCAGGATAGAATACTTGCATAAGTTATGGATAATGGATTATGCTCAAGTACTTTCCCAAACATCAATGAAGTTAGGCAGAGTGATGAGCAAATCTTTGTTCACAGAGATGATTGTGCACTCAATGCCATCTCTGATTCTGAAATACAACAAAGCATGGATCTTTTCCACTTGTGCTAATTTTGAACCACATCATCCATATGTGGAATCATTGACTACAAAAAATGGAGAAATATTGAATGCTGTGAATAAATTCATTTACCTTGGCAGTAGCCACATAGATGATGAGGTAGATGCACACATTGCCAGAGCTAACTCAGTCTTTGGGAGGCTCCAAAGGAAAATGTGGGAGAGAAGAAGTAATAGGCTGTCTACTCAACTAAAATTTTATAGAACCATTGTAATGATCTCATTGTTGTATGCTTGTGAGATCTAGACAGTCTATCAGTGCTATATTAGGAAACTGAATGACTTCATTTAGATTGTCTTATTAAGACTCTGAAGATCATCAACATTGATCAATTATATTTGTCTAAAAAACTATTTTACAGAGAACTCGCACAAAGTGAGCATTCACATGGAGGTTAAAAGAAGCAATATATGGACACTGTCAAGGGTCTTTTTAGACTTTTGGCATTGATTGTAAGATAGGAGACACTGGCACAGGACCACCCTACAGAGTGTGCCCACATCAAAGGAAGTACTTTGCTTAGTGTGTAAAGAAGAATTGCAGTAATTTAAAAGAAAAATGCGATGCACAAATTTATAGTCATTGCCACTCCAAAAGTTCATATGAGCTATTTGTGCCCAACCTATATTATAATCTTCTGAATTTGTATTGGTCTGATCAACCACAATCAGACACTTTGCACATTGACCCTGGCATGCTGATGTCATTTTGACCCTCTTTGAGCATGAAAGACAACAACCACAATGGTCTAAATGAAAAGTCATTCGACCTTAAACTGGGGTGGTAGAAGGATGAGTAGAGAGAACAGAATGAAGACAAAAACATGGAAGAAATTAAACTGTCAAGATGGATAAGAGAATGGAAATGATGGATGAGGGAGAAATGATGCTGATGTTCCAAGTCTGAGTCCTCAGAACCAGTATATTAGTTCATATCTATAGTTCCTGCTGCTATAAAGCCTGAGGCTTTTCAATCACTTGAGTCTGGGAGTTAAGAGTGGCAGTAGAACTAAACCCTCCTGAGTGTGTGTTAAGAAATGTGAAACCATTATATCAACTCTATGAGGCTTAACAGTTGGAAGAGAAGGATCCTTTCACTGCTTCTTGGGAAAAGACAATCAAGGGAGAAATTAAGATACAAGTAAAGGAAGTTCAGGTATTGGGAATGTTCAGAACATCCAAAATCCAAGGGGAATAAGGCAGAATTAGGAACCTGGGGACTAGACTTGAGGTTTTAAGCCAACTAGTCAGTCAAAAGATATTTGTTAAACATTCTCTGTGGGTCATGCCCTGTTCTTAGTGGATGATGGGGAACAGTGGATGGGAAGGATGTAAGGAGATGAGACTTATACTAGAAGTATCTTCAGAGTGGTGCCTGATTCAACCTGCTTCTGAGACCAGATATTTTTATGGCAACAGCTGGTCTCACCTTGTCCATATATAGTTCTGATATGTGTTTGAGTCTCCTTCCCCTGCCTCAGCAACACAGTAATGCATATGAGTCTAGTTATCTACAAGAAAGCTCTTACTTAGGTTCTTGAATAGTACTGCCACTGACAAACCCTAGGTCTAAGTATTATATCTATCAGTATAGGTCATGAAAGATGAGCTTCTCTGATTCCAATCAGATTGCAGTTTTCTGTAGCTCTAGTCAATCAATACCTTACACCCCCAGGGAGTAGAGAGATGGATTTTCAAGTGTGTAATAAAGTAGCATTTATGAGAAGAAACTACAACTGTGAGGAATATCCACAAATACAATAGTGGAAAAACAATAAAAAATATTTGACCAAAGCTAAAATGAGAAAGAATATTTATTTGATAATCCAGAAAGAAAATTTGGAGCAATAGTTAGCATAACAGATAACAATCAGGATCCAAAGAACTCTTCATATTGGGCTAGAAAAGTGCATCAAATCAAAAAGAAAAAAAAAGAAATTAAATAGACATATAGAGTCTTGTCTTAGACTTCCAAACTGCAATAATCTAAGTACTATGGAGAAGTAGTCCACAATGCTGAATGCTCCAAACACATTAAGAAGGAAAAAGAATGGAAAAAAGATCATTGGATTTGTGGTTGAAAGAAGGAAGTTACTAATTAGTTTAAAGGAATAAGTTTCAGAGAATTTGTAGCAGGGTTGTGCTGTATTCAGTTCAAATCAACTCTTGAAACCTAATTGTTGAATTTTTGGTGTGAGCATTCACATCTCTGAAATGCCAAGCTACAAATCAGAGGTAAGTGTAATGTGTTATTTTTTCTAGATTAAGAAATGATAAAGAAAATAATTGTTTTCCCACCTTCATACAATGGTAATTTTTACCAATCATTTTTCTTGCAAGGTTTGAGTTTTACAATTTTTCTCCCTCCCTCCCTTCCCTCCCCTTCCCAATGAGAGAAAGCAGTTTGAAAGCATCGAAAGGCTTTACATTTGCAACCATTCTAAACATAATTGAATGTGTTGTAAGAGAAGAATAAGATCCAAGCAGGAGAAAGAAAACATTAAAGATATCAAAATTTTATATAATTTTAATTATATAAATTTTGAAAATTGAAGATAATAAACTTTGTTCATCAATAAACTTCACAGTTCCTTCCCTGGATATGAATGGCATTTTCTGTCACTATTCCCTTGAAATTAACTTTGATTATTGTACTGTTGAAATAAACAAATCGATCGTGGTGATCATTACACCATGTTAGTCTTTAGTGTGCATAATGTTCTTCTGGTTCTGCTCATCTCACTCCTCATCCATTAATGCAAGTCTTTCCAGGCTTTTTTGTATCCCATCCCTCATGATGGAAAAATAGTGTTCCATCACAATATTTTCAGTCAGTTCCCAATTGAGGCTTGTGACAGATACTGCATATTATTTTAAGGAACAATCCATTTATTCCTATGCTTTCTAGTGTTTTTAGTAGGAATAGGTGCTGTATTTTTGTCAAGAACTTTGTCAAGAACTATTATTTCCATTCAAATTGTTATTGATATAGTCAATTTTGTTGATAGTTTTCCTAATATTGAACAAACTCTGCATTTCTGGTATAAACCATGATTGATCATAATGTACTATTATCCTAATGATAATTTGCTATGATCACATTGTTGCTAATATTTTATTAAAAATCCATTAAGGAAATTGGTCTATAATTTTCTTTATTTTGACTCTTCCTGGTACAGGTATCAGCACAATATTGGTGTCATGGAAGGAATTTGTCAGAGTTCCATTTTCCCCTATCTTTTCAAATAATCTATATAGAATTGGAAGCAATTGTTCCATGAATGTTTGATGGAATTAACTTGGGAATCCATCTGGTCCTGGAGATTTTTTCTTAGGGAGTTCATTGATGGCTTGTTTAATTTTGTTTTCTGAGATAGGGTTAGGGACTTAATTTTCTCTTCTTTTAAACTGAGCAATTTAAAATTTTATAAATATTTAGCTATTTCATTTAGATTATCAAATTTACTGTCATACAATTTGGTTAAATGGTTCTTAATTACTCTTTTGATTTCCTCCTCATTGATGATGAGTTCACCTTTTTCATTTTTGATACTAGTAATTTTGTTTTCTTCTTTCTCTTTTTTGATCAAATTAACCATTATTTTATTTTTTTCATAAAGACAACTCTTGGTTTTATTTATCATTCAAATATTTCCGTGCTTTCAATTGCAATAATTTCACCTTTAACTTTCAGAATTTCTAATATGTTATTCAATTAGGTATTTTTAATTTGTTCTTTCTCTAAATTTTATTCATTGTATGCACAATTCATTGATCTCTTCTTTCTCTATTTTATTCATGTAAACATTTAGAGATATACTATATACCCTAATAACTGTTTTGGCTGTATGTGCTACATTTGGGTATGATGTCTCATCATTGTCATTCTCTTGATGAAATCATAAATTATTTCTCTGACTTATTGTTTGATTCAATCATTCTTTAAAATTAGGTTATTTACTTTCCAATTAGTTTCTTGCATGTAATTTGGATTGGATTATGGTCTGAAAAGGATGAATTCAATATTTATGCCTTTCTGCATTTGATTATGAAATTTTTAGGCATATGTACATGGTCAATTTTTGCATATGTGCCATGTACTGAAGAAAAGAAAGATATTCCTTTTTATCCCAATTCAATTTTCTCCAAAGGTCTATCATATCTAAGCTTTCTAACATTCTATTCACCTTCTTAAAATGCTTTTTGTTTATTTTATGGCTAGATTTATCTAATTCTGAAAGAGAGGTCAATATCCCCCACCAGTAGAGTTTTGCTATCTACATCTTCCTGTAATTCATTTAGCCTTTCCTCTAAAAATTTGGATACTATTCCTCTTGGTACATACATATTTAGTATTGAAATTACTTCATTGCCTATGGTACCTTTTAAGAGAATATAGTTTCCTTCCTTCCTTTTCTCTTTTAATAAGATCTATTTTTGCAACTGCTTTGCCTTAAAGATTGCTACCCCTGCTTTTTTCACTTCAGCTGAAGCATAATATATATCCAGACTTTTATCTTAAATCTGTATGAATCTCTCTGTTTTAAATGTGTTCCTTGTAAGCAGCATATTTCAGGATTCTCATTTTTAATCCACTCTGCTATTCACTTACTTTTTATGGGAGAGTTCATCCTGTTCACTTTCAAAGTTATAATCACTGACTCTTTATTGCCTTCCATGCTATCTTCCCTCCATTTGTATTCTCCTCTTCTTTCACCTTATCCCTCCTTCCTAGTATTTTGCTTCTTAAAACCACCTCCTTCAATGTATTTATCACCTTCTATCCACCCTCTTCCATTTCCTTTCCTCTTTCCCTTTTCCCCTTCTTCCTTCCCTCCTTTCTAACAGTCCCTCATTCCTTCCATCCATATCCCCTGCTAAAACTTGAAAGATTAGTTAAATTTATAAACTCAACTGTGTGTGTGTTAATACCTTTTTGAGCCAAATCAGATGATAGTAAGATTCAGTTGGCTCTCACCTCCTCCCTTCTTCCCCTCTATAGCCATAGGTCCTTTGCACCTTCTCATGTGATTTAATTTACCCCCATTCAACCTCCTCCTCCCTCCCATCTCTTTACTCTCCCCCTTTTTTAATGAAATATTTTTTAAATAATGCCATCAACATCTTGGACATACCATAAATACATTCATCCTAAGTATATTCCCTCTAATATTGTTATAATTCTCAAGAGTTATGAGAATCTTTCCCCAAAGTGAGGATGTAACTAGTTTAATTTTTATTGGATAATAATTGCTTTTCTTATTCTCTGCTTACTTTTTCCATGTATCTCTTGAGTCTCCTATCTGAAGATCAATTCTTTTGTTTAGCTCTGATCTGTTCATCAGGAATGATTGGAAATTGTCTGTTTCATTAAATGTCCATCTTTTCCCCCCAGATGGTGGATTCTTGATTGTAATCCATCTCCCTTGCTCTCTAGAATATCATATTCCAAGTCCTTGAATCCCTTAACTTTGATTCAGCCACATCCTATGTAATCCTGACTATGGCTTGATATTTGAATTGCTTCTTTCTGATCACTTTCAGGATTTTCTCTTTGATCTGATAATTCTGAAGTTTGGCCACAATATTCCTTGGTGTTTTCATTTTGGTATCCCTTTCAGGAAAGGATGAAAGAATTTTTTTAAATAACTATTTTTCTCTCTGACTCCAGGATATCAGTGCAATTCCTCTTAACTTTATCTTGAAGTATGAAGTCCAGGGGTTTTTTTTAAATTTTTTTTGTTCAAGGTTTTCAAATTATCCAATGATTCTTAAATTCTCTTCTGTATCTATTTTCCCGATCATTTGTTTTACCAATGTTTTTCAAAGACAATAATTTATGATTTCAACAAGACAATGACAATAATGAGACAACATACCCACAATTAGTAAATTTTTCATTTTTTGATTTTGTTTAATAGATTATTGGTATCTCACGAAGTCATTAAATTCCCCAGATTCTAGTCTTTTCTTTTAGAGAAAAATTGTCTTCATTTACTTTTTGAATCTCCTTTTCCAATTGATCAATTTTATTTGTGAAGGAATTGTTATGCTTTTTCATTTACACAATTAAGTTTTTAAGGGAATTTTTTTGCATTTGTCTAATAGTATTTTTAAATAAATTGTTTTCTTCTGTCATTTTTTGCTGTAAGATGTTAATTTTCTCTTGGGTTTCTTTTCCCAATTTTTCCATTTGATTTTTAAACTCCTTTATGATCTCTTCTAAGACATCTTTCTAGTCTGGAGACCAATTCATACTCTTTTCTGAAGATTCATTCCTTCTGTCTTCTTTCCCTACAGAAGTATTCCTATCTCCAAAGTAACAATCAGTAGTCTCTATTTTGGGCTGACCTTTCTTCATTTTGGGATGTTAGTTGGGGAAGGGGTTGGTTCTTGGTCTTGAGATTCCTAGAGGTCTTGCTTAATGGGGTTAGGAACTTCAGTGGGGTTACTCAGTGGACCAATCAATAAGCAATGCCAGAACTTTCTCTGGATTTTCTGTATTGGAGGTGTCAGAGGTCCACTCCCTAGGCCTGGGGATGGATCTGGGTTTTTCTCACTCTCTGGATTAAGCAGCAGAGCCAGAAATACCAGAATTTCAATCTGTATAATCAGCACTGGGAAAGATCTGCCACCCATACTTAAGCCTGGGGACAAGATGTAAACACCTGGGGTAGTTTCTGTGTTTGTACTGGAGAAAGCTAAACCCTCTCACACTGGGGACTAGGCTCCTCTGAAGACACTGGTGGCTCAGCTGGAATCAGGGGGCTCCAGCCAGGGTATTCCAGATCAACTGAGCTGACTGGATAAATATCTGAACAGTCACACTGGAGCTCTCCCATCCATCTGCCATGCATGGCAAAGGTTTCTCAGGTTAGTCCCTAGCCTCACCCTGTCATCACTGCACTGGCTCTCTGTTCTTTGGCCTAAGCTTGCCCATGTTCCCCCATAACAGACCTTGCTGGAAGATATTCTCCTATGTTCTTCTGTGGCTCTTGTAGCTCCAAAATATGTTAAGAGGCTTGGTTCATGTCAGTTCTGAGGGAAAACCAGAAGAGCTCAAAACAGTGTCTGGTTTCTCTCTGCTACCTTGTTTAGAAGGCAATTTTATGTTAAAAGTATTTCTGAATCTGGGGAGATGGAGAAAAGTTAGATATTTATAGCTTACTCCTAGTGGTAGCTAATTTTAAAACAAGTTTTGAAATACTTTTTATATACATTAACTCACTTGAAACTTTCAATAACATTCTATGGTGTGTGCTCTAAATAAATATATAGGTTATGTGATTATGTTAACATCAAGAACTCTCTCTACCAAAGGTAACTTCTCTGTAGTTTAGAATCTGAGAGGCACATAGATTATTAAGAGCTTAAGTGATTTGCCCATATACAACCAGCCAATTTTGTCTGACTCTTAAGCATCTATCCATCCTAAATAGATGTTTTATATTCAAGGTGGCACATCTTATTATCTCCATTTTACCAATAACGTAACAGGTACAGAAGAGTTAAGTGTATGCAATTTACTAAATGAAATATCCAAGAGGGTAAGGAGAAAATGATAGTGATTAAGTGGAGTCATCAAGCAAAAAATAAGCAAATGCAAACCTTATTTAAGCAGTAGGGGGAAAAAGGAATTGGTAAATTATACCATCCTGGAACATAATTGGATGGGGGGGGGTAAAGACTAGCAGGATTGGGGCATAGTCCCACCATGAAACCCTATCTGAATGGCTTGAAATAATGAAAGTTGAAGAGATCTGCTTTAGTCAATTTTATCTGACTCATGATATACTTCTACTTTTGACTGAAAATCTTCCCTTCCTATTGCCAGAATTCCTTGAAATCAGTCCTAATTTCTTTCAGATCTTTGTCTGAAATTAAATTTGTTTTATATGCCTGCTAACAGTGAAGCCTTATGAGAGTCTTAGAAGAAAAGGTGTTAAATGTTACAGTTATAAACACGAAATCAAGAAATATACATGTCAGATTTGTTCAGAAAGAAGTGAAAGATGAATGAAAGAAAGTCAATTTATTAAGCACTTGTAATTTTCAAAGAATTTTTCTTTATGCTGGGGATACAAGGCAAGATAGCCTGGTTCTCAGCTAAAATAGAATGAGATAATAAAGCTCTTTGCAAACCTTAAAGCACTACATAAAATGTTAGTTATTAATAAAGATCTCACATTTTAATAAGAAAACTATGTATAAGGAAACTTCAAATGTTAGTCAGATGGAAAAAACAAATGTCTATAAGAAAAAGTAGAAAAAACATACATTTTCTTTAATATAATATCTATTAATAAAATCATTCACTTTTTTCTAATAATGAATACTTTTCAAGGTGACAAGTGTGTTGGTGGCAATAACTTCCTTATCTAGTTATTCACAAGACTGGGCTGCTGAGAAGGAAGGACAAAATGCTCCTATAGTGGCATTTGGCAGGTGGTATCTCTCTCTCTACAAGGGCTCCTCCTCTGAAGGAGGCCTGAAGGGATGACACTAGCAGCAGGGATATTTTTCTATTGGGTACTGATATTCCCAGAGTTCTGTGAAAAGCTTGTTGTTGCTGCTGCTGCTGTTTTATCTGTTCCCTACCCACTCCAGCTTACTTAAAAAGTTAGACTACAGAAACATTAAAGGAAGCTAAAGTATTATTAATCCATAAAATAAACATGTCAAAGGAACTAGTTTGATCTTAAAAGCAAAAAACTGGGAATAATGGCCAATCCCTATAACATGTGATTTTTAATTCATAGTTTTCTCTAGAAGCAATGTTTCCCAAAAATCATTCCCATTGAAGGAGATTCTCTAGTGATCCATCTCTATTTTCCTCACAATAGTCTTACAAAGCAACTTGTCATGAAATATTTTTAAAGGGAAAATTATTAAAATTCATAGATTCAAAACTGCAGAAATCATGGAAGATCCATTCTAAAGAAGTATTTTTTACAATCCTCACACATTCTACAAATTATGTAAATAAATTTAATAAAATCAGCATTCATTGGAAATGTACATAACCTCCTCCTCCTCTTCCCCCCCATGGGGAATAACTAGAAACATCTCCCCATGCACACATCTCCTCATTTTCCTGTTAATCAGTGTTAGCACCTCTTTAACCTCCCAGGGTTTGTTTAAGGGGAAAAAAAAAATCTCCAAACTGAAGAAAAGATGACTTCCACTGTCCTAGCATGAGAATGAAATGTATAGTTCTATATACATTTTAATATGCCTAATGTGGAAACTTGTTTTTCTGGACTATGCATAGTTGTTATGGATTTTTTACCAATTGTTATTGTTCATTCAGAAAGAGGTGGCAGAGTTAAAGGTAATCAATGATTATAAAATAAATAATTTAGAAAAGGGCTTTTAAAAATGGACAACCCTTTCATTAAAAAAGGCAGAAAGGCAATGAATGTGGTCACAAAATAGAGGAGAATAGGCTGATATCCATATTGCCTTTCCTCCTAATTTGTAAAGATTTTGGCAAAAGGACATGCAGTATTTTAAAGATTAAAAACAGTCAATATTTTCCCAGGTATGGTACTTGAAGAGAAAATGAATAAACTATTCATAAGCATCGTATATTTTGGATTGGTTTTAGAGAATCCATCTTAAGTAGTGAATTTTGAATTATAGAATAAATAGAAGGATTTTTGTTTTTAAATATTGTATATATAAAACTCAAACTGACTGGTAAAGAATGTTTCTGAACTTTGAAACACATTTTTATTAATGACATCCATTCATTAAAAATTTAAATCACAAGTTCTTAAAAAACTTTTTCCCTTTTCATGACTTGGTTTATAGTCCATGCCTTAATTATTTTAATTATTTTTCTTATATATTTCTCCTGTCTAGTGAAAAAGAAAACTTCATCCATCTCAATCTAGTAATCAAACATTTCAAATTAGAAGTGCCCAACCTTTATTTTGAGGTGTATTCAATATTATGTTTTTAGCTGATTGGACTTTTATTTTTTTCACATTTGTGACTAAAACTCTTTATGTTTTAAGCAAAGTATTTAATACTTATTACCAAACCATAGCATTCTTTATTGATTTTATTTGTGTATTTCTAGAGTACCATGTATTAAATGGTACTAGAACAGAACAGAACAGAACTAGAACATACTAGAATAGAAAATAGTGGGATAAAAATGACTGTGTCTACTGAGAATTTTTTTCAAAATATTAGGAGTATGAGAAAAAGAAAATGGAAATTTAATGAATGTTTCCAAATGTTCATTCTTTCCTATCTTTCCTCATTCACTTTTGTTCATACACTAGTTTGTTTGTTTTTTCTCTTCCTAAAAACATTCCTACATTTCTGCCCTCTTTAAAGAAACATCCTTTGACCCTGCTTTCCCTTAAAAAGTATTTTGTGTTGCTTATTTTTCCCTACCATCTTTCATCACCCCTTTCCTTTCAACATTTAATTGAGGCTACAGACCCAATGGATAACACTACTTAATAGATAAATGCTTGATGTTTCCACAATTCCTGAAGTTGTTGACTATTTCTTACTCTTTTCCCCCCCTAGACTTTCATGACACTATTGGTTTTTTGGATTGCCACCTCCCTCTTTGATTTCAATTTTTTTTCTAAATGAATATCTATTTAATACTTTGTAAATGTCACTGGTTTCAATTCTCACTTCCAAATATAAATACCAACATGAAAACATCATAATTGAAGTAAAAATGAGAATCATTTTAAAGTCCCAACTCAGTGAATAAATATTAAACTTTCAAGAACAGTTAAGTGAACAGGATTATCAAGCTACAGTAAGTGAATAGGATTATCAAGCTATTGCAGTGTTTTGTTTTGGCTTTTTGGTTTCAATATATATTTATCATTTCTAAATCAGGGTAGAGGAGAGAGAGAGAGAGAGAGAGAGAGAGAGAGAGAGAGAGAGAGAGAGAGACACTGAGAGAGAGACAGAGAGTTTGCTCTACAATACTTAATTTATTTCTGTGTAACCTAATATAACGATCAAATGATTTAAGTTTGTACCCTGTTCTCGCTCTATATTTTCTTGTTTAATGTCTGAACCACTTGTTACAGGTTCAATGACCATCTCTTTGAAGATGATTTCTAAATCTATGTATTCATCCCTGCTCTCTCATATGTACTAGTCACATACCACCAAAAGCTTATTAGGAATTCTGAATTAGTGTCCTAATACCTCAAACTCCTTATATCTAAAAATAGAATTCATTATCCTCCATCCCCAAAAAAAGCTATTTTCTTTTGACCAAATTTACTATTTCTGCCAAGGGTAACACCATCTACCTAGTCAGTCAATTATATAAATTTGTATCTTAAATTCTGTACTCTCCATGAGTCCATGAAACTAATTATCATACTTTAAGGATCCTACTTCTATAGTATCTCCCATATCCACCTGGGCTATTGTAAAATTATCTTGCTATCAGTCTTTCTAATTCAAATTTCATATAAATACCAAAAGTCAATTGTTAAATTGGACCTTCCAGCACAGATACTAATCACATCACTCAACCAACCATAACCAGCTTATGAGATTTCCCTATTTTTCTTTTGTCCCTGGACCAAATACAATGTCCTCTATCTGACATTTAAACCACTTCATAATTTGAATCAAACCAATCTTTCTATATATTCCAGGTAATCTGTACTTACTATTCTTCACTCAGGATTTTTCATCTCCCATGCCTGTTTTTTCACATACTTTGTTCCATGCTTGGTAATTCATTACTTCTTCACCCTAGTTAAAATAACTAATATCCTCCAAAGATTAAGTCAAACACCATCTTATACAGATACCTTCCCTGATCCTTCTTAACTGATAGTAACTTATATGAAACTACATTGTAGTTATTTTATAGATTTTTAGAACCTATTCTCATACATAGCTTTGCTTAATAATATGCAAGTATGAGCCATGCCCTTCTAGGATAGAGGCAATCACATAAACCCCCAACCATGTCTACTAAAAATGTATCTGTTTCTTTCTTTCTCTATAAAGTTCAAAAAAAGTCTAGTAGTGGCAGCTACATGACTCAGTGGACAGAGCACCGACCCTGGAGTCAGGAGGACCTGAGTTCAAATGCAGCCTCCGACACTTAATAATTGCTAGCTCTATGACCTTGGGAAAGTCCTTTATCCCCATTTCCTTAAAAAAATAAAAGTATGGTAGGTAAGATTTGGTATATGCTCACAAATTTCCAAAACACAATTTACACAATTTACATTTCATGATTTTAAAGAAGAGAGGAATGATATTTTGGCAGAGGTGGGGGACCAAGGTGTAACATTGGTTTATGACTGGAGGAAATGTTTAAATTAGCACACCAATTTCTTTAAGAAAATGTCAGAGTCCCTAGAAATGCATTTTTCCCAATAATTGATCTTAGGAAGTGGTCAGTATCAAACATGGTAACAGAACACCGATTCAGAGGTAACATAATACAAGACCTTAAAACTTGGAATAAAGAGTAATTCCCACCTGCTTAATTTCTTGGAAAGGAAAATGGTACAATAATATAATGATAGATACATAGATAGATTGGCATACATGTGAATACATTATATGTGCATGCATATGCTATATATGATTCAATTATATTTAGTATTTATATGTAATTAAAATTATTGTATTTAATATAATTTAACTATATATATATTTATGTACAATATGAAAATAATTAAGCAAATGGAATGGGAGACAGAATGAGATGCTGAAATATTAATATGGAAATGAGATATGAACGGGAATAGGAAAATCAAATAACACACTAAAGCAATTTTAATGCCTAAAGTGTATTGACATCAGAATTTTTTTTGAATCATCTAAGTCTATTATGCACAATTACATGCTAGTAAACTTAAAATATAAAGTAAATGGATTACTTCCTACAAAAATATTCCATAAAAACACAATTAAGAAACCAAGAAATAGAGATTTTAAAAGACCCAGTTTCAAAAATACAAAATTGAATATATTAAGAAGGTTAAAAATTCCATGGTCCAGATAATTTTGGATGTTAGTTGACAATATTTGTACCACAAAAATATTCTTAAAAGTGGGAAAAAATTTTCATGAAATAAATCTGATTCTAATACAAAAACTTTTGATAACATAAATTAGAGGAAACGATTTGTAGGATAAAATCATTAATTATTTTTCTTTCCCATGGTCACACAGCTAGTGTCAAATCTGGGACTCAATTTCAGATTTTCGAAAACCAAAGTAAGTTTTCTTTGCCTTACATAAAATTACTTTATACACCCAACCATTAAGGTATTTAGAGCATAAATCTCCCTGGGAGTGGTACCAATATGATCATATAATACAGTCTGCAAATCAACCAACAAGTATACATTCAGTTACTGTGTATTGGGTATCCAAAGAAAAATAAAAACAGTCCCTGTCATCAAGGAGTTTACAGTCTAATTAGAAGGACCACATGCACAATCAGCATGTAAAAGATAGATGAAGCAGATGGAAATATACCTTAAAGGGGATGGCATTAGAAGATTTCCTTGTGCCACAGAAGTCAGGGAAGAAGATGAGCTTTAAATGACTCTTAAGAATTTGTTAAAATAAGTATTGACTGAGAAGAGTTTCAAGATTCAGAGGTGGGAATTAATAGATTTTTTGTTTAATCATTTCAGTTGTGTCCAAATCTTTGGGACTCTACTTCTGACTTTCTTGACAAAACTACTAGGGTGGTTTACCAGTTCCTTCTAAACCTCATTTTACAGATGAGGAAACTGAGGTAAATAGGATAAAATGACTTGCCCAGGATGACACAGCTAGTATGTATCTGAAACCAGATTTGAACTCAAGAAAATGAAGTCTTCCAGATTATCACAGAACTGGCATTCAGTGCCCTATACCAGGTTGTAAATGATTACACATAAGGAGCTTTATCATCTATATAGAGTTGTAATGTCACAATGACTAGAGCTGACTTTGGAGTCATGAAGGCAGGAGTTCAACTACAACCTTGATCACTTGACTGTTATTAGCTGTGTCATCTTGGGCAAGTCATTTAACCCTGAATGCCTCACATCCAGGCTCATCTCCAATAGTCCTGAATGATATCTGGCAACTGGACCCAGATGACTCTGCAGTAGAAAGTGAAGTTGTTGATTTAGCACAGCCCCTCCACCCCACCCCACTCAAATCCAATTCATGTATTTCTCATGGCAACACCTTCCTGATGTCATGGCATTCTATGAAAATGAAGGCCAAGCATTGCTAGAGGAGTTTTCATAGAAAATAGTGGTCATTTGCTAGTGGTGACAGGTGATGGACTAAGGAATTATAGACCTGAAAGGAATCAAGGAAAAGAAGCTGAATCTCTTCATTCTTCACTAGTAAAACCTTTAAAGCAGAGAGAGAATAAGGGATGAAATATGGTATTGAAAGTTGATTTAATTACCAGAACTCTTTAAAGACGCAAAAAAATGGAAACTTTTCATTGTAAGCTAGAATAAATTCAAGAAGAAATATTTAGTCATCTTAACCTATAGATGAAACACCTTTCACATTCCCTATAGTCAGGTTTTTTTTTACCATGGTGCCATCTAACCTACTATCACACATCTACTGTTTATATGGACTATCCATCTGTAATATTTGTGCCCCAACTATAGTAGAACCTTCAAAGCTCATATTGGTCTGATCATCCAAAGTCTAACTCCAGCATAGGTCCTATTCAAGTATGAAGGGCAACAATCAACTGTAAGTATATTTTTCATTGCTCTCTCTCTCTGTCTCTCTCTGTCTCTCTCTGTCTCTCTCTGTCTCTCTCTCTCTTTCTCTCTTTCTCTCTCTCTCCCCTTTTTTTAACCTCATTTGGTTCTGAACTCAATAATAGAATCAACACTATCACAGTGCCACAGTTGTTCCAAGAAAGGACATAAGATCTGACTTTACAATGTATCAATTCATCATTCCATTTGATGCTCCAGACATTCTCCTTCCTAGTTACCTGTTATATATCTATATGTATATATATGTATATATATATATATTTATATATTTATATATACACATATTTATTTATATATCTATATAATGTTGCCTTCTTTAATAGAAATTAGGTTCCTTAAGATTAAGAACCAAATGAACATCATTTCTTATCGTAGTTATCAAAGTTAAAAGTATAATATATGCTTTAAAATTATTGTCATTAATTGATAATAAAATACAATATTTATATATTAAGAGAAATCAAGAAAGTTAGATCATAAGGGAAAAGATTTTGATTGAAAGGAAAAGATTTTGATTAAGTGGGAGAAGCAGGGGAGGCTTTTTGAAATCAATGACTTTGAAATAGAAATTAAATAATGCCTGGGAAGTTAATAGAAGGAAGAAGTGGACATTCTGGGAAGAAGAAATCTCATAAGCTAAGACAAATATGAGGAAAAGAGAATTGTCTGGACAATTAACTGCTTGGAGCAGAATATTATGAAGAAAGATTTGAAATGAAAGACAGAGCCAGATTGTGAGGGATTTAACCATCACACTAAAGAATTTGAACTGTATTAGATAAATAATAGAGAACCATTAAATAATTTGGGTAGATGACCAAACAATCACAAATAAATTAATTTAGCCATTATCTAAATAATAACTTGAATGGGAAAGTGGAGATAAAGGTGGAAAAAAGAAAAGAGTGAAAGATAGCTATTATTTCCAACCTTGGAGAATGGAAAAATGATATGATGGACAAAATCATTGAATTCAGATGGAAGAGCAGATTTGGAGGAAGGAAGATGGCAGGAAATCATAAGCTCACTTTTGCACACTGAGAAAACATTTTTGAAGATAGAAGGAAAGGGTATATATTAACACGGAATTAGAGACAAAGATAGGAGCCAGAAAACAAGCATTTTCACTTGTTATAAAATAAATTATAAGCACTTTTTTTGTTTGCAATTCAGTAGATGTATTCCAAAAATAATAGGGGAAAAGATTCAAAAATAGAAGGATGAACTTAAACCAAATGATTTTTTTTTATTTCCTAATAATGTAAAAGGCAAGAGTCATCAGTTGTGTGGTAGGGAGGAATGGAGGGCTTACCAAGAAGGATGAAGCTCTGTAATAGTCACCATAGTAAGTTAGCTAGAAAGATGATAAGGCACAACTAGAAGTATTGAATAGTAATGATTAGTTTCAAATTGTAGTTGGAAAATATAAAATTATTCCAGGACATTTATTTTCAGATTTAAGAATTTTTCCAACTTTGATTTTTGACCTAAAACAGTTGCGAAACAAATGAGGATGATTCTAGGTTGGAAATTTGCAAGGTAGGCAAAGGCAGTAGAACTAGGGATATTAGAATATTTTATAGAGCAATAGTGAAGGACTCGGCTGTTAAATCCAAAGAGGAAAAATACAAATGAACTCAGGAGGGAGATAATAATGAATTTCTAGTAGGAAAATGGGAAAAAGTAGTGCATGAACATTCTTATTAAAGCAGCGGTAAGGTTTGGTTGCTGAGCAACAACCATATAATATGAGAATAATAATGAACTTGGAGTCAGAGATCCTGAGTTCAAATTTAGACTCTGCCACTTATCAATTTTGTGACATTAGTTAGGTCACTTAACTTCCCTAATTTCAATTCTCCCATTTGTAAAATGGAGAATTTTAGATTATATGAATCTTAAGATCTCCTTACACTCTAACATTCAGATTCTATAAAATTAAAGATTATGAGGGTTGTGACACGAGTTGCTATTATGTTAAGAAAGGACAATGCATAATTATTGGTGTAGAGTGAAAAGGTGAAGGCAATAGGATGCTGTGACAGGGAAGAAATGCTTTCTTTACAATTTAATTATAAGGAATAGAGAAATACAAGCTCACTCTGTTTTTTACTCTCTGTACTCACACATGTGAAGAAAGACAGAGACAGAGAGACAAAGACAGACAGAAATAGGGATAGAAAGAGAGAGAGAGAGAGAGAGAGAGAGAGAGAGAGAGAGAGAGAGAGAGAATTCAGTATTTGCAAATGGTTGGTCTCTGGCCTCATTAATAATCTGTTGTGCTTCAGGGGATTAAAAAATAGAGACCTTTTTTATCAACTTGTCTATTTTTTACTTTAATGATCTGAGACATAATGGATTATTTGATTCTTTGTACAAGAATTGAGAGGAAGGAAGATAAAGTTACTGAAGTAAAAGGTTTATTATAAAATGGTTTTATTCATGTCAAGAAAGAAGCTTTACACTAACTTTACTTTCCCTACCCAGCCATCATTGTAGTCTTGTAATCTAATAAGCAAGGGTATTTTTCTAAGTTTAATCCTCTAGTTTTGCTGATATTTTCCTCAGTCTGTTACTACTGTATATGTCTACTCCTAGCATCTCCACTTTTTTTTAGATTTTTGCAAGGCAATGGGGTTAAGTGGCTTGCCGAAGGCCACAAAGCTAGGTAGTTATTAAGTGTCTGAGGCCGGATTTGAACTCAGGTACTCCTGACTCCAGGACTGGTGCTCTATCCACTGCGCTACCTAACTGACCCCCAGCATCTCCATTTGGATAAGTCCAAATTGTAGACAAGAAACTTGACTAAGAAAAACAGGAGAGAAATATATAAAATAAATGAAACTAATTCTAGAAATCAAAGTAATCTTGTATTGCAAAATAAGATTGGCAGGCAAAAAACATAAAAAGGAAAACAAAATACTATAGTTACTCGGGAAATAATTTAAATGGTCAACACAAAAGATACAGCTAAATCAGAGGGAAAAAAGGATGATGTCCTTACAAGTGTAATATTTATGGACTATCACCTCATGAAAATTTTAATTAACAAATGTCTAAACAAATAAAAGATCATATATTTGGTAGTATAATTTTATAAGGCTGTCATGTTTGCTTCTGGCTATTTTATAATTTGTATTAGTAGCAATGAGGAAATGCAACTGTGTAACAATTCACAAGCAAATTGAGTAATTGATGATAACTTGAGCCAATTCAGAGGGGGAAAAAACAATAGCTAAACAGCTATTACTGGTCATGAAACTCAAGGTGAGGAAAAATATAGGACACACTCCTAAACATGACCGAAAGAACAAGAGAAGTTATAATTGGTGGATTCAATTTTCACAAGCTAAATTGATTTAGAGCATATACATATTACTAATATTAAATGTTTCTCCTTTTATGCAGATTTAGTATTGATGAAGAGACAAATAAAAATCCCCTTTCTTATCTTATTTTAAAAATTATATGGTTGTTCTATAATGATATATATATTTATAAATGCTATGATAGTATAGTTAAGTGAATTCCTAATGAATTGAATGATCATACTCAAATATTTATAGATAATAAATAATGAGTCTATGTTATTTTAGAAAGAGTTCTCCAGATGACTAGTTCCAGGATCTGACCTTGAATTTCTGCTGTATAATGCAATGGCTTGAATGGCATATCAATGGAATTATCAAATTTCTTAATGACTGTAAGCTAGGATGGGATTAGCTTACACATTACACTGATTAATTGTAAAGGAATGAATTTAGGCTCAAACTATATGATTGGAAAAATGACCAAGTGAATTGTTACATAGTTGAATAGGATAGGAAGGTCTATTATTTAATGATAGCAATATATTAGCAATATTCACTAGCAAGAGTCAGAAAATATACATTCCAATAACTCAATATTGATTATGGCAATTAATACCAGATTTGAAGATGAGTTTTACTCTCCAAAGAATTTTTTTTTAGGAAATAAATGCTAAATGAAAAAGGATATCAAAAAACAGCCACCTAAAATAATCTAAGGGTTGTAAAAAAATATTCAAGAGTTGAAGGAGAAACAATGAGGGCAAAAGAGATTATTTGACATGGAAAAGAGGAGAGTAGAGGGTGTTATTCAGTGGGAGGGAAAGGTTTTCCCCTCTCCACTCAGGAAATGTCTGTTCATGTGTTAAACATCTGAGTTTAAGATATATATAAGATATCCAATTCTGTATGCACAAAAGACAGTTGGAAATGCATACTGGCAATTAGAAAGGACATGAAGGAAAGAAAAAAAGATGTGAATATTTTCTACATAGAGATTTTTTTTTTATTTACTGATCTCATCAACTCCCATGAATTCATGGGAGATCCACAAGTTAAAAATCCATATAAGGAAAGGAAGGAAGATTCAAGGGAAGATATTTGGGAGACAACCACAATTAGCAGGCATGATTTGAATGATAATCCAGATGACTGAGTATAAACTTGGTGTTTAGGGGTGGCCAACATTTTAAATTACACCATATGTTTGCCTGGGAAAACCAAAGTCTCTAGGTGATGGCTAATATTCTTCTACCATATTTTCTCAGACACATTATAATAATATTCTTGTGGCTTTTTCTGCCTTGGGTGTGTCACCAATCCAACCTCAGGGCATTTTCAAAACTGTTACTAACACACAAAAGCATTTTCAGGATTTCACCTTACACATATTTCTGTGGCTTGTGACATACAATAGTGACCCTCTAGGATCTAATTTATACCAAGCATAAGCAGCACCATTAAAATAAAGTAATAAAATAGCCTTCAGATAAGTTCCTTTTAGCATTATATTTTATCACAGTTTTTATTTTCTTTTTCTTTAGGAGAAATTATGAGGAGAAAAAATTATTTTGTTAAAGAATTGCACTAAATACATTCCAAGAAAGATGCCACATTTAAAACCTGCTGTCCTAAAAATAATTGTCTTCATTCACATGCATTAAAACAGTGTTAATTTTAGAAAGGTTCTAACTGTTCATTAAGTAATAAAATCTTCTTTCAGTTTTATAAACCTACAGATAACTTTAAATTTTGCTTTCATTAATTAGTGTTTAAAACCACTGTTATTTTCTCTCATGCTTTGTTTCTCTTTTATTTTTAACTTGCATGTTTTTCTGGGAAATCTTGACCTATGCTAGCAATTATTTTTATCAGTCACTGTATGGGATTCCTACAATAAGTTTAGAAGAAGACACTTCCCTTTTTTCATTTTTCAGTTATACTTAAGATTCTTAGTGAGAGAAACATAATAGTGTCCCTTGGAAATCTTTGAAATGTTCTCTCTCTTGAAAATATTGTAGCTTTTAATATGGAAGGCAGAAAAATAGGAAGTCTGCTAAAATGTAATCTACGTTCTACAAGGGATGGATAAGGCCTACTATAGAAAAACAATTAATCAATAAACATATATTAAGAGCCAACAATGAGAGAATGAAACATTCTCTACTCTCAAAGAGCTTATAGTATGAGGGAAACAACAAGGATATATATATATATATATATATATATATATATATATATATATATATATATGTATTACATATATAATATATATTACATATATAATATATATTACATATATATTATATAATATATATATGTATATATAAACAGAGAGAGACATATGTTTGTAAGTATTTGTGATATGTGTGTGCATGTATATATATATAAATACAAAATAAACATAATGATAATAAATACAAATAAAAGCAAATGAATTAAATATTATGAAGATAGGAAAGAATGGCACTAACAATTAGAGGAAACAGGAAATTTAATGGAGATTACTACTGGACTACATCTTGAAAGAATAGATATTTCTGTTGCAGTTAAAGGTTCTGATTGAGAATGTGCATTTTATGCACAGGAGTAGGTCAGAACAAATTATGGAGATGGAAGAACTCGTGGTTATAATAGGAATGGAGAGAAGCTTAGTTTAGTTGAATTTCAGATTTCAAGAAGGGGAAGCTTGAAATATAGATTGGACCATACAGTGAAAGGCTCTAAAAGCTAAATAGAAGTTTATGTTTTATCCTAGAAGTAGGTGTGAACCATTGGAATTTATTGAGTTCATACTTTAGAAACTGAAATATTAAGCAAACTTCCAGGGTCTCAAAGCCAATATGTGTCAAAGATAGTCTTTGGATTAATATGGAAGACAGATTTCTCTAGCCATTTCTCCCCATCACTTTGGTGGACAGTTCTTTTGGGGGTTTTTTATATTATTTTAGGGGATAATCTCTACAATTAAGACATCAAATTAAAACTCCAAATCTTTTGAATTAAAAGATAAAACAGTGAATTCAGATGCCAAAAAAGTAGAACTTACTAAACCTCAGTCACTTCTTAAATAATTAGAAATGAGCAAATTATTGAGTACCTACTATCTTCCTGGCAATTAAACTATGCTGTGCTCAAAATAAAGACACTAATAATAATTATTAGAGTGCATCCTAGAGAGTCCTTTGGATTTTTAAATGTGTTAGGAATCTGACAGGTCCCTTATGACCTGGAAACCCTTGTATGTTTATTCAAAGCAGAGATGGGATTAATCTAACAATGGCTTTCTGCTGCAAGGAGTCTGAATAAGCTTTGGCACAGGTAATCTAAAAAGTGGCCAATGTGGTATCAGCCTTGAATTCTAAGAGTGGGAGGCAAATGTTGCAGAATTCTAAGGTTAGGCTTTACAGTGCCAGGAAGGAAAAATCCCTTTAGGTAATGGAAAGGTTGATCAAACCCATATCCATTGTTAGGACTGCAGACAGCCAAATCCCTATGGCAATTACATGAAGTCTTATAGCTCATGCCATCCAGTTTGGCAATGTAGATACAGCACATAAATGTTCTCAGCATTATAGCTCTTTGGTATGATCATTATGTCTTTAACAGAATCATTTCCAACCAGAGGAATGAACTTTCATTCTGAACTTCCAAGTCAAAGTTTATAAAATGTATATATTTTCCATAATGCTTTCTCCAGATACATCCATAATGATTCATATATTTCATGTGGCCCTAAAAGTTCAACCACCTAGACAATTGCTGACCTTTGAGTCACCTGTACCTGAAGTTTTATTCTATACTAGTTGACCCTATACTTATATATCTTATACATACCAGGAAAGGTAAAGTAGCATTAAAATTATTCCCAATAAAAAACCTTTCAGATAGGATATCTTATAAGCTTTATAAGCATACACTTCAAATATTTTAAAAGACTCCCAATTGCCATGGTAAATAGTTAAGATAAAAATTTAGAGACACTTGAAGAAACAGTTATAATTAAATAGGGTAAGTGGAAGAAGAGAAAAACTTCCATGACTAAATTGATATGATGACTGTAGCTACTAGCTTGCTAAATTCTGATGCTAAAGAAGTGGCACTCAGAAAACCTATGTAAATGGACAAGGCTATGTCTGACCCATGAAATGCTCTTGACCAACTATGCAGATCTAAGGGTGACTGGCTGATCTTGTGAGGGTGGGCATTATAGGCTACAGGAAGACCTCCTTCCTGATGACTATAGACTACTAAATTGCTTTTTGGTGCTAATGTCCTGACCTTTTGACAACTTCCAGGTTAATTTAATGAGCTTTAATCAAATATGTGATCGGATTTCCCCCTTAAAGTTGTCTGGTGCCCTCTCCTGTATGATACATATATAACCATATCGAAATATACTTCCTAACTTATAAGGGGATCTAAACCCACACAAGGTTAACTCATCACTGTATCTAAAAGAATAGTATTTTCTTGTAAAGGTCTCTTTGTCTATCCATACTCTTAAGAGAAGGAAGTCATTCTATTAGGTTATCTCATTAGTAGTAGAGCCACCTAGCAAAGATACTAGCAGGCAAGATAACCCCTACCCTTAAGATGTTTACATTCTAAAGGTGGTAGATGATACAAAAAACAATAATGAGGACCTGGAAAGGGGAAAAGTTTCCTTCACAGAAAAAAGATCAATTGCTGAAAAGGAGAAGATTGAGGAGTTAACAGAGGAGGAAGAATACTGAAGAAGGGGGAAAACTTCTAGACTATTGAGTCATTAGTGAAATAGAGTTAAGTTTGAGTTTGCTTTTGAAATACAAAATTGGTCAGGCAATTATCAGTTTGAAAGAGGGGGCCTTTGAATAGAGGTTTCTCCTGGTTGTTATGACTCTTGAGGAAGTAGAGAAGGAAAAAAAAGGCAAGTTAAATTTTTTATTTTTTTATTAAATGCTACAGTGACTAGCATTCTTTAAAAGTTCGTGCCTGAGACAGATAGGTAGACTTGTATTCAACTTTCATAAATATAAATGAAGACATGACAATGGTGTGAGAAATGGAGTGCTAGATCTAGAGAAAGGAAAACAACCAGCCTCAATTACATGCTATATAACCATGGGCAAGTCATTTGACTTCTTTATACCTTAGATTCTTCATCTGTAAATTGGTAATCATAATAGTACCAATCTCTCAGGACTGTTTTAAGAAAGAAATGAAATTTAATATGCAAAATTGTTTTTGCAGACCATAAAATACTATATAAATGACGTGTCATTATTTTTGTTGTTGCTATTGTTGTTTAGTTATGTCCAACCCTTCATCATCTGATTTGGAATTTTCTTGGCAAAAATACTGGAATGGTTTGCCATTTTCTTCTCCAATTAATTTTTGAAATGAAGAAACCGAGGTTTGTTTAAGTGATTTGTACAGAATCATACAGTGTATAAGGTCAGATTTAAAGGCAGGGATGACTGACTTCCAGGTTGACATTTCATTCACTGTGTCCACCTAAATGCCCTTTTTTGTTAGAGACTAAATGAATCACAGGCGATCAGAATCACAGGGAATCTCATCACAAACCATCACATCATAGATTTACTGTTTCAAGCATCCTTAGAGATCATGTATTCCACACCCCTTTTTTATGCGAGAAAACTGGGGAGCATTGAGATTCAATGATTGACTTTTCTAGAGTCAGAGCTGATAAAGTATCACAGACAGGATTTGAAACCAGACCTTCTTACAACTGAGTCACACACTCTTCTTAAATAAACATGCCAGAGGTGAGATTTGAACCAAGATTTTTCTTGTTCTAAAGTGATTTCTCTAGCCATTATGTAATTCTATCTTCCTGAACAGTTATCCTTTTTTGGAATAGGAAATCTCCACGAAGATCACAGAATCATAGATTCTGTAAGAGATCTTTGCAAATTAAGAAACCCAGAAGCCAGGTTTTGCTGAGTCTATGCCTATCATCTATTGACTGAACCTGAAGCTGTAGGGTTTTATGTTTATTCCATTTAAATTTCATCTTGATACATTTGAGCCATAACCCTAGGGGGCTGAGACTGTTTTTGGTACTGATTCTTAAAAAAGGAAAGTTATTATTTATATCCTATGAAGAAAGAAAAGGGAATCAGTGTTTAATATTCTTTTTAATGTTCTTATTTCATGTAAAATTGCTACAACTTTTCCTGAAGCTGGCAAGGATATGACTGAAAAGATCATTGTGCTAACCAGAAGCTCTTTGTTCAGTGACTAAATCTGAAAAGGGTGATGAGGTGACAATGGGATAAATGACCTCTTAATATTCCTTGTAATCTGACTTTAACATAAGCTTTGTGGGAAATACCAGAGATCACAGAAAAAAATAAAGATAACTCAAAGGGTGTGATGTCATTGAATATATCTTACTATCTAAGTTAAGTCACTTAGGGTAAGTCTGTATCTTTCCATCAATGTGTTGTTCAGCTAGCATTTAGCATTCAGGTCATTCTATGATACTATAGTGTGAAAATTTTAGGGAACATTAATGTAACTCATTCTCTCAAGCATCCTCAACAGAAAGAAAGACAAAATGCCATATTGGATAGTAGGTTAGAATATTTTCGGAAAACACAGTGCAAATTGAAGTGAAAGGATAGAATTTTAAAGGAGGATTGTCGGGGGGAAAATAATTCTTTATGAAGTAATTTGTAAAAGCACATTGTTAGAATAATGCTAAATAATAACACATGTGAATTTATTGAGAATAATTTTCTTTGTCTTAATAACCAAAACTACAAAAGTCATCTCTCTCAATATGCCAACTGCTTTATAATAACTGATGAAATGGCTTGGAATATTAACTCCAGTATTTTAATTGAATCACTAAATGTGGGTAAGTCTAAGAATCTCTTTATATGTCTTAACAAAGCAGTGTTTTAAGAATGTGGAGAAAAATTTTACTTGACAAGATATACTTTGGAAAAGATGGCATTTGACATTCTGAGATACCCAAGCAATTTGTGTACCTACTTCCTAAGGTACAGATAAAAAGTCATTTCCCCATCTCTCTTCATTCAAACTTTCTATGTTTTACTTACTAGTCCTTAAAGTATTTTAAATATTATAAATATTTTCAAAGAATCAATTAACAAACATACTATTTTCCAGGTACTGTACTGTGGCAACTAGGTGGTACAGTGGATGAAATGCTAGCACTAGAGTCAAGGAGATTCTTGTCCTTGAGTGCAAATCTGTCCTCAAAGACTTACTAGCTATGTGACTTTGGGCAAGTTACTTTGTCCTGTTTGCCTCTATTTTCTCATCTATAAAGTGAGTTGAAAAGGAAAGGACCAACCAACCTACTATATTTTTCAAGAAAACTCCACTAAAAGTCAGAAAACAACTGAAATAACTGAACAACAACAACAAACAAGTAACAGGCACTGAGCTAGATACTAGAAAAACAAAAAGAAAAATGCAACAGGGCCTGTCCTTCAGGTACTTACACGTGTGTAAACAATATGTGTATGTATCTGTGTGTATATACACATGTACTGTGCAGAGTGATTATAGCAGCAGAGTTGATGATAGCCAGTCACTCCCTTTTTAGCTTCCACCATAACCCTTCTACTACCTCAACACCTATCTGGGTTTTCTTGAATAATCATTTCTTTCTCTGCCCTGGAAATTTGTAACATCAACAAAAGAAGTAGTACAATTCTCTCTTTTTTTCAACTCTCTCTTTTTTGTACCAATCGTGTGCTAAGCTCTTTCCAAATATTATCTCATTTGATCAGAGTGAAAGATGAAAAGAGGCTGAATTCTAACCAAGGAAGATGGCTAGTACAGAGGTGTAAAGAAGAAAGATATCATGTAGGAATGATGAGAGAAGAAATAAAGAGTTGATTAAATGCCTATTATGTACAGTCACTGTGCTAATCTCTTTACTAAACCATGTCATTTTAATATCATAGAAATACTGCAAGGTAGCTATTGTTATTCCCATGTATAATTGAGAAACTGAGGCAGGCTTTCCCCAGGGTCACATAGCTAGTGAGTGTCTGGAATCAAATTGGAGTCCATGCCTTCCCAGTTTCAGGCCCATGTACCACTTGTTTTTAGGTTAACAGACAGTTAACTTTGATTGAATTGTAGAATATTGGAAGAATGTATAATAAAACATGAAATATGTATATTATGGTGAGGTTGGAAAAGTTGTAAAAAATTGGGTGCCATATCAAGAAGACTATTGTAATAATCTAGATGAGACATATTGACACCCTAAACTAATATTGTGAAGAATGAATAACAAGAGGAAATCGGATATGGGTGATGGTTGAGGAAAGATGGCAGGTTATGACTGCTATAAGTATCATAGAGGATAACACACACACACACACAGACAGAGAGAGATAAAGACAGAGAGAGAGAGAGAGAGAGGGAGGGGTTATGAAATGCTGAAAGATACTAGCAGGCAAGATAGCTCCTATCCTTAAAATGTTTATATTCTAAAGATGGAAGATGATACAAAAACAATAATGAGGACTTGGAAGGGAGAAAAGGTTCCTTCACAGCAAAAGATCAATTGCTGAAAAGGAGAAAATTGAGGAGCTAAAAGAGGAGGAAGAATACTGAAGAAGGAGGGAAACTTTCTAGGGTATTGAGTCATTAATGAAATAGAGTTAAGTCTGAGGTTGCTTTTGAAATACAAAATTGGCCAGGCAATTATCAGTTTGAAAGAGGGGCCTTTGAATGGAGGTTTCTCCTGTCTGTTATGATTCTTGAGGAAGTAGAGAAAGTAAAAAATGGGAAGTTAAATTTTTTGGTTAAATTCCAGGATGAAATGTCTAATAGTCAATTAGTGATTCCAGACTGGAAAGTAGGAGAGCAATTGGAGTTAGCTATGTAGATCAGGTAGTAATATGCATAGAGAAGATAATTAACAAGCACATCTTATTAGAGAATATATAGAGAGGAGGATAAGAATATCGCATAGGAGTACCCACAATAAAGGACCATGATAAGTATAATGAAAGGACAAAAGAGACTGGGGAGCTTTCAGAAAGATGGAACAAAGAGTAGTATTGCAAATTCCAGAAAAGCTGTAATATTGGGAGAAGAAAAGATAATCAATACTGACAAAAGCTGCAGAGGTCAGCAAAGATGAAGATTGGGAGAACACCATTACAAGTACCAATTAATAGATAATTAGTAACTTTGCAAATAGAATAATCTAATGAGAAAAAGAAACCAGATTTCAAAACTTGGAGGTGTTAGGAAGAAGAAGCAGAAACAACCCAAATAGACTACACTTTTAGTTGTCTAACTGTGAAAGGAAGTGGGGGGAGACAGATGATGATATTTTGAGTAGGTTAAGTGTGAGGGCTTAATGTATATTTATTGAATGTTAAATTGATATTATTATATTTTGAATGATATTTTATTTTTTCCAATTATGTGCAAAGATAATTTTTAACATTCATCTTTTCACATTTTTCTACTTCCCTCTCTTCCCTCCTTGATATAGGTGATACATGTACTATCATGTTTAATTAGTCATTGCATAGTTATTACTGAATTTTTAATTATAAGTTTTGTTTAACAAGCGCTATTTATGTGAAGGTGGAAAAAGATGGTTGCCTATTCAATGCAATTTTTTATTTGAAAGTGGTCAAAAGACCCTATTCACTCCTAAATCTCACCCACTGATTTGTCATTGTCTGATCTTCCCACAATTATATCTTAAATCACAAAGATTAAAACAGAAACTTTCCACGTGTTACTTGGAATGCAGCTTTACTGTATGTTAAGTAGTTCAGATTCATATATCATAATAGCTAGGTGGTACCTTAGACCCCAGAGGATAATTTACAGAACAGATAATTGAAGAGATAGTTCCAATAAGATAATCAAGAAGGAAATATACTGGAAAAATTAAGTTTAGGTATGAGTGGTAGCATGATAGCTATAGGTAGGCTACAGAGATCAGACTTGGCATAATGAGAAATTTTAGGGATAGGAATGATGGGATTTTGCAGATAAGAAAAAAGTAAATTTCATCTACTATCCTAATATCCCTAGAGTTACCAAAATTATCCTCTTTAAATTTGATTTCCAGTTAACTTCAAATTGTGATATGATCTATTAGGCAAAAACAGTAGAATATTGAAATTGGAGTCAAGGAAGCAAGGTCCCAATATTAACTCTCCTTTTTTGTAATCTTTTTGACTTTGATCAATGCCTACTCTCATCATGACCAGGATTCCATAAAACATGTATCAGTACGGTGTTGCTGAATAAAAATACAACCAAAGCACAAACATGTATAGGTTGTTTCCTTGGTGAGGGAATCTTGTCTTGACTTCAATGTCTTCCTCTAAAAAATAAAAGATCTGGGTTAGCTAGATGACTCCTGAGTTTCCTCCCAGTTCTAAAGCAGAAGCAGTGAAACAATTTTATATTATACGTGGAAATGTGGTTTGCCCAGAATTATTCAGGTCTATACTGATGCCAAGTCCAGCATGTCTTGCAGCGTACAACCCAGCTGTGCCTAGGGTAGTTGTTGAGCTCAACAGTCATTGATTCCATGTCATCTTGTATCTTTCCCCCCAGTTACTTCTGTGTTTGACCTTGTGTTACACGCTAACCATTTTTCTTTTGTGGGGAGGGCGAGTTTTTTAGGACTTTGGACTTCTGCCCTTTCTCAAACTTGGCCCCATAAGCCCATCTGGTAATTAACTCTTACACACTCAGAAAACAATGTGAGTGAAAGAATTTGTCCCAAGAAGTTTAAAAAAAAAAAGAAATAGAAAAAAAGAAATTAAAATCCATTTATAGCTCTCTGCTACCCCCAACTGGACTATGGATGCTACAACCTACCCCCTCTCAATCTAGTTAACCCCTTACAATCCTAAATTCCCATGTTTTCAAAGAAGCTTAAAGGATTTCACTGATTATACCATTGTTTGGTATTTCCCAACACTAAATGTTAATTTCAACTTCTGAAAAAAATTCCTTCAAACATCAAATAAGAACCAAATATTTTAAAGGTTCTGCAGAACCACCTACCCCCTACACCTTGGAAGTAGAATTTGTTCTTAAGCCCAGAGCAAATGTTTTAGGTGAATTATTTTCAAGGGTTTATAAGGTGATGACACGACCTCAACTCTCACATCATAAATGTGCCACCATCATAATCCCTGTTTAATTGCTGTTTATTAGAAATGAATTCTCTCAGCATTCCAGTGGGACAATTTTCATTTCTGTGTCAGTGAAGTTTCCTCTTACAGAACCTTTGCCCCTAGCTACCAATGATAATATAACAGATATGTACTGATCCAGAGACCACAGAGAGCAACACCTGGAATGCTGGAGGCAATGTCTTTGTTGAAGTGCAAAACTCAAGCAAATAAAAACTAAAGAGTAGGGAAGAAAATAAAAAGTCACTGAATCTTCAAAAGCAAATATCTACAAATTTTTATTATATCAAGGAATATTCATGAGGGAACATTATTCACCTTCTGACCAGATACCCTCTCCTTGGGAAGAGTGCCAGCTAATTAGAATTAACAAGACTAATAATTTCCTCCTATCCAATTTCTAGCAGCTCATGTAAAGCAGATTGACAAGAGGGATACACAACAAAAGAAGCTCAAAAAATAATTTGCACCTGTTCAAAACAAAACATAGTAGAGGTCAACCCAAAATTGAGTTAAATTTAAGAAAATTTTGCCATTAAAAAGCAGCTAATCTGAGTGCAGTATAGGACTCCATTTTCAGGGTTGCACAAGTTTTGGAAATCAAGTCAATTAATATTATTTCCACTAAACAAATTCACTGTACCTAAATGCTTTGAAATATACACTTAAAATTAGCAAAGCCAGGGCTAAGGAGATGGGGCAATTCATTATAGCTAAAAAAGGACATTACCACTAGGATAGGAAGTTGAGATTTTAAAACTTGGAGTAATTAATTTCCATCAGAGCTGGTGTTCAAGGTCAGATGTATAAGACCAGCCATTATTTTCTCTTTGCTACCTTTGGCAGGCACTCTACATGGTTATCCATAAATAATTAAAACCAAAGTAACTGCTGTTTTGGCTTTACTAGGTCAAAGCAAAACACAGGTTCCAACATTTTATTTCATTTTGTACTTTAATAAAAAAGGAAACAACTCTACAAGAGTATTAAGAAATGGGTCTTATTTCCTGCATAAACAATAAAAACATTTCCTTTAAAACATTCACAATGTTCATTTCCATCTGCACTATTCTAAACTGTTTGAGCAAATTGAGACAAATTACAAAAACAAAAGCCCTATACACATGCAACCAACTAGAAATCATTTAAATCTGAAGTAACCTGTAAACTGACAAATGGTGAGTCATCATGATAATGAAATGTTTTGGGGGGGGATTTCATGATGAAAAGACAGTTTTAACTTTGACAATGTGATTAGCCTTCCCAAAGCACCAAAAAGAATCTCTAATGGGAACCTTTTGCAACCAACACTTTGGATTGATTTTAGGGGAAAAAAATATTTTGATTCAATGATAACACAGAAAACAGGATATATGAGGTAGGGTCTGGAATGTGACTCAAAAAGTTCTCTTTGTCAGAATTTTAAATTCTTGAAGGGAATGATTTTGGTTCTCTATTCCTCACTCTTACAAAAACATTATTTAATTTATAACAGCTGCACCTCTGGAATATAGAAACACAAAATAACAACAATCAATTATTGTGCCAGAGCAACAATTATCATATGAATGCTCTCACACACACACACACACACACACACACACACACACACACACACACACATATATTCTTTTGTCTAGTGTCCTTGTAAAGCCAATTAGAGTACAAGTAACATAAAATAATTAAATTCAGAATAAACTAAATTATATATATATATATATATGTTTTGCCTCATGATTAAAAGCTATCCATAAAGATTAAAAATAAACAATTAAACACATATTCTGTAGTTCTTTACTTTGAGCAAATTTGGTTTTCACAACAACTCTACATGGGGCAATTATTACTATGCTCATTTTAAAGTTCAAGGAAATAAGACCCAAAGGTCACAAACCTGTTAGCTGGTAAAGCTCACATTGAAAAACAGGTCTTTTGATTCCAAATCCAAATACTTTCTATTAGCACCACGGCTTCCCTCTCCAGACTTTCAAATTCCCTCTATTTTCCAGCGGATGAAATATTTCATCACTTCAACATTAGAAGCAAGTTAAAAACATGCAGTGGTGGTCATTTTCTTTTCCTTTATACTGCATTGGAAAGACAAATTTAAGAAAACACAAGGAGTTTACAGGAATGTGACAGCAAAGAGAGCAAATCAGATAAGAAAGTTTATCTGTAATTTAAAGATGGACACAGGAGAAGTTAAGAAAAAGCATGTTGGAAAATAGTATCTGAGATTTTTTTAAAGTTCAAAAGAAAGGGGCATCTAAATAACAATGGATAGGGCACCAGCTCTGAGTTTCAAATCCAACCTCAGTTTAAAATCTGACTTAATAATTACCTAACTGTGTGAACTTGGTCAAGTCACTTAACCCCATTGCCCTGCAAAAAACCCAACAACAAATAAAAAGGTTGAAGGAGCCAAGATCTTATAGAGTATTCAAAATTCTTACCTCCATAACTCATATTTTTTAGAAAAGAAATGTGAAAGTGATTAAATATTTTAAATGCTGATCAACATTCTCCCACCCCCAATGCAACCTTCAACCCTACTAAATGAAATTGTTTAAAATGATGGATTTAAGAATGGACTGCTAGTTTGAAGTACTATAATTTACTTCTTAAAGGGCAAAACTTTTATTAAATTAGAAAATGGGATAAAAATAAGAAGACACTGTGATAATGGACTTACCATCTAAGTAGGGCCATTGAATTACAAACAGGAAGTAGCTCAAACTAAAGATATTAGCACTGATTATCACCATTACTTAAGAGAAGTTAAAATAATTTAAAAGTCATCTAAAACTGCAGAAACCACCTCATTTTACTCATACTTGGTCCCTCTAACAAGGAGGGACAAGACAGCTAAGGGCAACACCATAATGGAAAGTAAACTTCTTTGTAAAATATTATATAAAAGGAAGTTAAAAGTCTACAAACAGTATCACCTCACAAAATAGCTAAAGGCAGTGGGAAAAAGAATGATTCTATACAGAACTTGGCATGGGATCAAACTAAACTAGACTAATACAAGAGTACTTGAAGATGAAACTAAACTGACAAAAAATGATCATAATACAGATATGATCTATTTTTAATATAATAATAATGGGAACATGATTTTTTGGACCCTACTTCTTCAGGACCCAAAATAATGTATGTAAAAGTAAGGAGAGAAATTTTAAGATATGAAGAAAAAGAGTTCCATTAGATGTGACAAAATAGAATAAAACTCACAGAATATCAGACTCAGAAAGTAACTCTTCATCTGGCCCAACTCATTTCTAAACAAGGATTTACTCCAAAATATTTCAGTCAAGTTGTCATTCAGTTCTTCTTTAAAGACTTCTAATGAGGATGTTGCTATTTCACAAAATAAACCACTGTTCCACTTATGGATAACTGTGTTCATATATATTTGTAGATTTACTTATTGATATACATATACATGCATGCATACATATATGCCTAAATTGAATTTAATCTTTCAGCAATTTCCACTCTTTTAATTTTTTTTCCATCAAAGGCCAAGTAGAGTAATCATAATCCTTCCATGTAACAAGCCTTAAAATAAATTACAATACCATAATGCCTTCCTTTTTTCTGTATGCTGAGCTTCTCTAGTACCATCAGTTGCTCCTCAGAATTCTGGTCACAATCCTCTGGATGCTTTCCAACTTCTCATCATTCTTCCTGAATTTTGAATATATAAAACTGAGTAGAATACTCCAGTTAGCCACTGGGCATTGCTAAATTCAATGGAATTATCATGTCCCAAGTTCTAGACATTTTCTTTGTATTGTAATATAATGTAATAATGATTTCTT
Source organism: Macrotis lagotis (assembly GCF_037893015.1). Classification (NCBI taxonomy): domain Eukaryota; kingdom Metazoa; phylum Chordata; class Mammalia; order Peramelemorphia; family Peramelidae; genus Macrotis; species Macrotis lagotis. The sequence continues at coordinate 169,900,811 of NC_133663.1, read as the reverse complement.
TTGCAGTTGCCATATCACACAGTTTTCTTATATTAAATTTGCAATAACTTAAAAAGGAGTATTTTTATTCAAATGCTATCAATTCAATTTCTTAAAAATTACAATTAAGATAAGTTTTAGATCCCAAATGTAGGATTTGACATTTATTTCTTATTTTTATTACATTTAATACAGCATTCTAATCATTTGAGATATTCTTGCATTCTGCCTGTCCTCAAAATTATATCTATATCTCCAATTTTGTTCTATCCATAAGTCCAATATACTTGCTTTCTGTGTCTTTATCCAAGTCATTCAGAAAAGCAATTAAAAAACACAAGATTGAGTATAGATTATGTAGTTGTTTAGTGGAGTGGATAGGGTGCTGGGTCTGCAGTAAGGAAGACTCATCTTTTGAATACAAATCTGGTCTGATGTTTATTAGTTGTGTGATCCTAAGCAAGTCACTTAACATTATTCACTTCAGTCTCATCTATAAAAATGAGCAAATCACTCTAGTATTTCAGCGAAGAAAATACCAATAAAAGTGGTTTAAAAGAATTGCATGTGACAGGAAAGAAATGAACAACAACAAAAGTATAAATCCCTCAGGCATTTTTAGAAGATTGGCTGAATTATTGCTCTTTATGCATGCTAATTCAACTGGTTCTGAATCCATTTAATCCAGCTTTTATTTCTATTCATATATTAATAGAAGAAATCTCTCTTAGATATGATTTTAAAATCACTTTTGAAGTAAATTTAAAGACTAGTTTTAAAGCCATCTCAAGAGGGAATAGTTAATTTAAAAAAAAGGAATATAGCTTATACTTTTACCAGAAACAGTAAAAGAAAGCAACTGAGGAAATATCAGCAACAAATGTTGTTGATGAAAATGATAATGATGATGATGATGATGATAATAGTATTCTAGATTATTTTATATTGCTATATATTATTTTAAATATATAGGTTTTTCATAATATATTTTCCTTTGATAGAATAGAAAGCTTCTTGATGCTAGTTATTGCTTCATTTTTGTTGTATTCTGAGAATTTAGCAAACTATCTGGCACACAGATGGTTCTTAAGAAATTATCGTTGACTGAATGATTAATAGAGAAGATGGTACCCTAATGTATCTTTTTTTTTATTAATTTTTGGAGGGGAAAACATTATACTCAATAGAACAAAACACAATTTTAAGCCTCTCTTCATTTCACATATTCAAAATAGAGTACTCTATGAGAGATGAAACTTCAGAACTAATTATATTTAATTTCCTTCTCAAATTTAATATCACCTGAAGTAAAAAAAAAGCAAAACAAACGTGTGTTCAATTAAAGTATTCGCCATGACCATGAGAATTTTTTGTGAAGAGTACAAAACAAAAAGGATTTTTTCTAGATTGCTAATTTCTTACAGAATCCAATAAAGTTTCCACATGTTCCAAAATATTCATAGCAGCTCTTTTTGTGGTGGCAAAGATTCGGAAATTGAGGGGATGTCCATCAATTGGGTAATGGCTAAACAAGTTACAGTACATGAATACTATGAGATATTAGTGTTTTACAAGAAACCATATATGGGACTTTTGGCCAAGATAGCAAAGAGAAGACAAACACTGTCTGAAGTTCCCCTGGCTTTCCTTAGAACTAATATGAATAAGGTCTCCTAACAGAATTTGAATCCACAAAACCCAGAGAGAACCTAGGAGAACATCTGTCAACAAGAGCATGGGCAGAAAGTAGAAAGCTAGCACAGGGTAAGTGGGTGTGAGCAGCCCGGAATGACCTGAGAACAGTAGTAGTAGTGTTTGTTGTGTGTGTGTGTGTGTGTGTGTGTGTGTGTGTGTGTGTGTGTGTGGCCACAGAGAGAGCTCCAGCACAGAAATGTCTACTGTGTGGGGCAAGAGAACTCCAACACAGAGGCTAAATATCAATCTGGTCAGTTCTGCCAGTCTGGAAGGCCAGAGCTGAGAACCCCCAAGTTTTCAGTGAAGTCCTCATGTTTCTAGTTGAGTAACCTATTCCCCATTCCTGTGGGATAAAGTCTCCTGTGGGAAAAAGAAACACAGTAACAGCTCCCCGCCACAACCCCAGGCTCAGGTGTAGGCAAAGATCTCCCCCAGTGCCTGGTGACAATAATGTACATTAAAATATATAGGCCAAGTACACAGCATACATTGTTCAAGGATAAACAAGATCTTGCTGCTCGCCCCACACCCTTCCAGGCCTAGGGAGTGAGTAACTAAACAAGGTCACAGGCACTACAGAGAAAACATCTAGCTTCCCCTACTGGCTGGCCCACTTGAAGTTCCAAAGCCCATTGAGCAAAGCCTCTAGGGATCTCAACACCAAAGGTTTGTGAAGAATCGCCTCCCCCAACCAAGATACCAGGAAAATGAAAAAAGGACATCAGAAAGTGTAGTCCATTGAAAGTTACCATGAATACAAGGATCCTAACTCAGAGAGAACTAGAACCTCATAGGAGAATACAAATTGGTCTATAACCAGAAAGATATCTTAGAAGAGAACAGGAAGGAAATTAAAAATAAAATGGAAAAATTAGGAAAAGAAACTCAGGAGAAAATTAACATTTTGCAGGAAATAATTATCATCTTGCAACAAGAAATCAAAAACAATTCTACAAGTGCAAAAAAGAAAATAATTCTCTCAAAACCACAACTGAGCAAATAGAAAATTCCTTCAAAAAATAGAATTAATCAATTGGAAAAAGAGTTGCCAAAGGTATGAGAAGAAAATTCTTCTCCAAAAAATGATTGGAATCTGTGGACTCTACTGACATCATGAGACAACAAAAATCTGTTAAACAAAACAAAAAAAGAAGAAAAAATAAAATACTTCATTGGCAAAACAATAGACCTGGAGAATAGATCCAGGAGAGAAATGTAAGAAGCATTGAGCTTCCTGAAAACATTGATGAGATAAAAAACATGGACTCCACACCTCAGCATATAAGTGAAGGAGAATTGCCCAGATATCATAGAACCAGAGGGCAAAATAGTTATAGAAAGAACAAACTGATCCTCTCCTGAAAAGGATCCTGAAATGAAAACATCAAGGAATATTTTGGTCAAACCCTATAACTATCAGGTAAAATAGAAAATCCCTGCAAGCAGTCAGAAAGAAACACTTTATATGCCAAGGAGCTACAGTAAGGATTGCACAAGACCTGGCTGCATCAACATTAAAGGATCAAAGGTCCTGGAATATGTTATTCACAAAAGCAAGAGAGCTTGAAATGCAGCCTAGAATTTACTATTCCACAAAATTGAACCTTCTCTTACAATGGAAAAGATGGACATTTAACAAAATAGGAGACTTCCAGCTTTTCGTGATGAAAAGACCACAGGTAAATAGAAAATTTGAACTTCAAACAAGAGACTCAAGTGATACATGAAAAGGTTAAAAAAGGGGGAAAATGTTATTCAATAAGATGAAATTGGCTATATACCCACCTGGGAGAACAATTCTCACAACTCTTAAGAAATGTAACTCTGTTAGAGAGACTATACATAGCCATAAGTAATGGACACCCATGACTTCATGTAAAGGGAGTACAGTAAAGAGACAGGAAGATGGAGGAGATTGAATGGGCTAAATTACATCACATAAAGAGGTACAAAGGATCTATTTCAAAAGAGGGGAACAATGGAGGAGGTGAGAACCACCTAGATAATTGAGCTCAACAAAGGATTTGCACACACACACACACACACACACACACACACACAAAGCCAGTTAATTTTAGAAATTTATCTTACCTTTCAAGTATCAAGAGAAGAAAAGGGCAAGTGAGAGGGGGGAAGAAAAGAGGAACAGACAGAAGGAAAGGAATGAAGAAAGGGTAAAGGGAAAGGGGAAAAGGGGGGAGAGGGATTGGATAAAAGGGGACAAACATGCTGAAGGAAGTAGTATTCGGAAACAAAATATTGGAAATAGGAATGAAAAAAAGGGGAAAATACAAACAGAAGGAAGATAGTATGGAGGGCAATAAAGGGTTAGTAATTGTATCTTTGAATGTGAATGGGATGAACTTTCCCTTAAAATGTAAGCATATAGCAGAGTGGATTGAAAACAAGAATCCTACAATATGCTGCTTGCAAGAAACTCATTTGAAGCAGAAAAATACATATAGAGAAAAAGTAAAAGGTCAGAGCAGAATATATTATATTTTAGCTGAAGTGAAAAAGGCAGGGGTAGCAATCCTTATCTCAGACAAAGTAGCTACAAAAATAGATTTCATTAAAAGGGGACATTATATCTTCCTTAAAATGATGAAGCCATTTCAATCCAACATATGTATGCTTCAAGTAGTATAGCATCCCCATTCTTAGGAGAGAAGCTGAATGATTTATAGTAAGAAAAAATAGCAAAAAGCTACTGGTGGGAGACCTCAAACTCCATCTCTCAGAATTAGATAACTCTAACCATAAAATAAACAAGAAGTTAAGGAGATAAATAAAATATTACAAAACCTAGATATGACAAAACTTTGGAGAAAATTGAATGGGAATAGAAATGAATATATCTCTTTTTTTCTGCTATACATGGCACTTACACAAAAATTGACCATGTAGATGGCATAAAAACCTCATAATCAAATGCAGAAAGGCAGAAATAGTGAATACTTCCTTTTCAAACCATAATTTAATAAAAATAACATGCAATAATGAGCCATGGAGAGATTTACCTACAACTAATAGGAAACCACACAACCTCATTTTAAAGAATGAGTGGATCAACCAACAAATTATAGATAGAATTAATGATTTCTTCCAAAGATGATGACAATAAGAAAAAATACATACCAAAACATATGGGACATAACCAAAACATTTATTAGTGGATATTTTATATCCCTAAATAGTTACACGAATATAATAAAGAAAAAGGAAATCAATGAATTAAGTATGCAACTAAAAAGATTATGGAAAGAGCAAATAAAAAACCATCAATTAAATAACAAATTAGAAATTCTAATAATTAAAGTAGAAATTAATAAAAATAAAAATCAAGAAAACTATTGAATTAATAAATAAAACCAATAGCTTTGGCTAATTTGTGTAAAAAAAGAAAAAAGAAAGCAAAATTACTAGTATCAAAATAAAAAAAGTTGAATTCCACACCAATGAGGAGGAAATTAAAGTAATAATTTAGAACTATTTTGCCCAACTGCATGCCAATAAATTTGATAATCTAAGTGAAATGAATGAATATTTACAAAATTATAAACTGCCTAGGTTAAATGAAGATAAATTAAAAAAAAAACCCTATATCAGAAAAAGAAATTCAACAAGGCATCAATGAACTCTCTAAGAAAAAAATCTCCAGGGCCAGATGGTTTCAGAAATAAAGAGTATCAAATATTTATGGAATACTTGGTTCCAATTCTATATAAATTCTTTGGAAAAATAGGTGAATAAGGAACTCTGCCTTCTGTGACACCATTATCGTGCTGATACCTAAACCAGAAAGAGTTAAAACAGAGAAATATTATAGGCCTATTTCCTTAATGAATATAAATGCAAAAAAATTAAGTAATACCTTAGCAAAGCGATTACAGCAAGTTATCACTAGGATAATATACTTTGACCAAGCAGAATTTATTCCAGGAATAAATTTTTTTTGTCCAATATTAGGAAAACTATCAGTATAATTGACTATATCAATAACAAACCTAACAGAAATCATATGATTACCTCAATAGATGCTGAACAAGCCTTTGACAAAACACAGCTCCCATTCCTATTAAAAATGCTAGAGATCATAGAAATAAATAATTTGTTCCTTAGAATGATAAGCAGGATCTATCCAAACCCATCAACAAGCATGATAAGCAATGGGGCTGAGCTAGAGTCATTCCCAATATAATCAAGGGTTAAAAAAGGATGCCCATTATCACCACTACTATTCAGTATTGTATTAGAAATGTTAGCTTCAACAATAAGGGGAAACAAGAAATTGAAGGAATTAGAATTGGGAAGGAAGAAACAAAAACTCTCAGTCTGCAGTTGACACAATAGTATTCCCAGAGAATCCTAGAAAATCTTCTAAAAAATGACTGAAAACAATTAGCAACTTCAGCAAAGTCCTAGGACATGAAATAACCTCACATAAATCCTCAGCATTTCTATATATTACTATTAAGATACAGCAGCAAGAGCTAGAAAGAGAAAGCCCATTTAAAATAACTTCAGACAACATAAACTATTTGGGAATCTATCAACCCAGGCAGACTCAGAAACTCTATGAAACCATCTATAAAACGCTTTTCATACAAATAAAATCAGATTTAAATAACTGGACAAATATCAATTGCTCATGGATAGGCTGTGCTAATATAATAAAAATTACAATTCTGTCCAAATTAAGCTACTTATTTAGTACCATGCCAATCAAACTTCCAAAAATTACATAAATGAGCTAGAAGAAATTGGAACTAAATTCATATGGAAGAACAAAAAATCAAGAATATCCTGGAATTTAATTTTTTAAAAGTGCAAAAGAAAATGGCTTAGTCTTACAGAACAAAAATTCTATTACAAAGCATCAGTCAGCAAAACTATCTGACTTAGGGGTGGCTAGGTGGCGTAGTACATAAAGCACCAGCCTTAGAGTCTGCAGTACCTGGGTTCAAATCCAGTCTCAGACACTTAATAATTCCCCAGTGGCCTTGGGGAAGCCACTTAACCCCATTTGCCTTGCAAAAATCTAAAAAAAAACCCTGTCTGACTTAGAAATAGAGTGGTGGACCAGTGGAATAAACTAGGTGCAAAAGAGACAAAAGAAAATGATTATAGCTATCTGTTGCTTGATAAACCCAAAAGAGTCCAGCTTCTGGGATAGGAACTTACTTTTTGATAAAAACTGTTGGGACAATTGGAAAATAGTATGGCAGAAACTTGGATTAGACCAACATTTCACACACTAAACCGAGATAAGATCAACATGGGGGCAAGATTTAGACAAGAAAGACAATATTATAAGCAAACTAGGGAAACAAGGAATAGTTTACCACTCAGATCTATGAAAATTTCATCACCAAAAAAGAGATAGAGAACATCATCAAAAAACAACCTGGACAATTTTGATTACATTAAATTAAAAAGCTTTTGAACAAACAAAACTACTGTAACCAAGATCAAAAGAAATGTAGTAAATTGGGAAACAATTTTTATAACTAGTGCTTCTGACAAAGGACTCATTTCTAAAATATAGACAACTGAGTTAAATTTATTAAAAAACTAGCCATTCCCCACTTCATAAATGATGAGACTATGCGAAAGCATTTTGCACATGAGGAAATCAAAGCTATCCCTTAGTCATATGAAAAATTTCTCTAAATCATTACTGATTAGAGAAATGCAAATTAAAGTATCTTTGAGGTAGCACCTCACCCCTCTCAGCTTGATCAATTTGGCCAGAAAGGTCAAAGACCAATGTTGGTAGGTATATGTGAGATCTAGAATACTGATGCATTTGTTGGTGGAGCTGTGAACTGATCCAAACTTTTTGGAGAGCAATTTGGAATTATGCCCAAAGGGTACCAAAAATGCACATACCTTTTGATTCAGCAATACCACTATTGGGTCTATACCCTGAAAAAAGGTAAAACATCACTTGTACAAAAATATTCATAGCAGCCCTATTTGTGGTGGCAAAGAATAGGAAATCGAGGGGATGTTCATCAATTGGGGAATGGCTAAACAAATTGTGGTATATGTACATTATGCAACACTCTTGTTCTATTAGAAACCAGGAGGGGTGGGATTTCAGGGGAACTCAGAAAGACTGAATGAACTGATATTGGGTGAGATGAGTAGATCCAGAAAAACACAGTACACCAAAACAGCAACATGGGTTGATGATCAACTGTAATGGATTTGCTCATTCCAACAGTATAATCAGGGACAATTTAAGGAGATCTGTGACAGAGAATACCTTCTGTCTCCAGAAAATGAATTGTGGAGTTTAAAGAAAGATAAAAGATTATTATCTTCAAATTAAAAAAAAAGTTGTCTTATGTTTTATATATATATATATATATATATATATATACATACATATATGGATATATATATATATAATTTTGCTATCTTTCATATTTTATTTCTTCCTCAAGGTTGTTTTTTTCTCTGAACACATTCAATTTTGATCAATACATAGCATGGAAACAATGTCTTCTGTGGGAGGTTGGAGGGAGGGAAAGGAAGATGGTGGAAAAAATGTAAAATTCGAAATCTTACAAAAAATGATAGGTAGAAACTTCAATTGTATAAATATACAATTGGAAAACAAAATATATTTAAAAAAGAAAATAGACTATAAATGGTTGGACTTTAGAGAACATGAAATGAATAACGGGATCTGATGCTGAGCAAAGGGAACAGAACCAAGTAAACAACATACACATTAACAACAACATTGTGTGTGAGATGATCCTTGATGGAAGCAGTTCTTCTTAGAAATACAGAGAGCTAGGACAACCCTATTAGACCAGTTATGGACATTGTTATTTCCATCCAGAGGAAGAAAAACAAAACCAAAAAACCCTTCAGAATCTGAAGAACACTTTATAAAAAATATCTCATATATTTCTTTCTCTTAATGCTAATTCCTCATACCAAAACTGACTTATCTGTATATATGTATCAAAAATATATGTACAGTATTACTCTGTTTGTTGGGGAATGGGAAGGGAGGGTGGAAGGAAATTTCATAACTTAAAAAATATATATGCATAAGTATGAATGTTGAAAAAAACTTTCATAACATGTATTTGGAAAAATAAAATATCAATTAAAAAAAGAAAGAATACAGAACATAACATCAGCAAACCGTCTTTGAAGCTATGACCTTCAACAAGTCCTTTATTTTCTCAGTTTAATCTTCTGAAAAATGGGGGCAATAATACTCAGATTAACTGCCTTACAGAATTGAGAGCCTGTAAACTATAAAATGCTAAAAATGTGAAAGTGAAATGGTTATAGATGAGTAAACTAAGAGTCACAGATTTGCCCATTAAAAAAATTAACACTTAAAAATAAAAGAATACAACATTGTGAAAACATGACACAGGCCCTACCCACAGGGATCTTACATTCTGTTAACTATTAGATAAATAAGGGAAAGAGAGAGAGAGAGAGACAGAGAGACAGAGAGAGAGAGAGATCACAACTGACTTAGAATCTCTTAAGTGCAGAGGAAGGTTTCACAGACATAGATGGGCAGTTTGAGAAGAGAAAAAAAATCAAAATATAATTATATGGTTGACACTATTTTGGGCCTTTGACTTAAATGGAGCCACTTCTTAGTACCAAAAATTATGTCAATTCATACCCAATGTAATAACAAGAAGAATGGAGAAAGTCAAAGGAATAAGGATAAAACAGTTTTAAAAAAAACCCAAAACAACTCTTACAATTCATTATTATCAAAAGGACTAAACTTTTGCTATTTTAAGCATCTCTCTCTGTATATATACATATATGTATATGTAAATTATGAACCACTTTAAATTAAATTGTAAACCTTAAGAACTTTTAAAAAAACCTAAGTTTTAAAAATTCATTGATAAAAAGCAAACTTCAAAATAAAACCAGAAGATGCTGTTGAGAGAAATCAAATGAAAAGTTGAAAGCAGAGGGCTGTTTGCCCTCCAGAGACTGCATATTTGTCTTGTATTTCTCAATGTGTACTATAATTTCATATTGCAACAACTATAACCCCAAGTAGCTTCATATTATAAAGCTTCTATTAAATGAACTTACAGAAATAAATTTCTTAACAGTAAACAATAGTTTTGTGTATTTTCCAGTCTTCACATTTGAATGATTGAGGTTGTTTCAAACATTGACTTTTTAATTCGACATTTGTTTTCTCTAAACTAGTTTCCATTTTCAAATTCTGGGTCTTCTTACTTCTCGCACACTATTGAGCACTACCCTAATGACTTGCTCTAATACTTCATCATGACAGTGTAACAGCTCTGAAAAATCCCTGCCAGGAGAGTAGAAGCTCTATCAACCAATGAATCAATAATCATTTCTTGAATAACTACTATGCTCTATGAACCATGCCAACAACTGGCAAAAGAGGCAAAAAACTCTCCAAAGCATATTCTAATGGAAATGACAATATATAAATAAATATATATAAAGCAAGGTACATACAGGATGAATAAGAAGTAATTAACAGAAATAAGGCCCTAGAATTAAGAAGGGTTGATGTGAAGGCTCACTGCAAAAGGTGAGAGTTTAATGATGCTTAAAGAAAGTCAGGGAGGTCAATAGTGACAACTGAAGAAAAAGCGCACACAGCCAAGGGGCAGCTAGGGTGAATGCAGAGAGCTGAGAGACAGAATGCCTTTTTTTGTGAAATAGCTAGGAAACCAGTGTCACTGAATCAAAGATTACATTTCATGGAGAAAGGTGTTAAGTAGACAGAAAAGATAGGTTCTGGCTTGTAAGAAGTTTTGAACTCTAAATAGAGAATTTTGTATTTGCTCCTAAAACAATGGAAAACCACTGGAGTTAATTGAGTAGAGAAGTTACATTATATGGATCAGGGTTTTTGGACGCTATTTTAGTGGGTAAATGGAGCATGTATTAGAGTGGTAAGAGATCTGAGGCAGGTTGACCCATCAACAGATAATTGCAATAATTCATATAGGACATGATGAGGACCAGTGCCAGAGAAGAGAAGGGTATGTATTCAAGAAATGTTTCAAAAATGAAATCAATAAGTCTTGGCAATAATTTGAATGTGGGAGGGAAAGGATAGGGTATTGAGGGATAGTGAGAAATCCAGAATGAATCCTAGGTTCTGAGTCTGAGGAATTAAGAGGTAGGTATTGCTCTCTATGGTAATAGGAAAGGTAGGAGAGAGTCAGAGTTTTAGCAGAAACATAATACTTAAGTTTGGGATCTCTAAAGGACATTCAATTGAAGATGTCTGAAAGGCAGTTGTAGATGTTGAGAATGGAGATCAGGAGAAAGATTGGAGTAGATGTGAGAAGTATCAGAATAAAAATGTAATTAAATCCATGGAAGCTGATAAGATCACCAAATGAAGTAGTCTAGAGAGAAAAGATAAGAAGATTCTAAAACCTTAACCCTATGGGAGACCTACATTAAGATGAAGGGTACTTTATGGGCAGCAAAACATTACAAATAATATCTCATTTCTTCCTTAAAACAGCCCTGGAATATTGTTGCCATTATTATCTCCATTTTGCAAATAGAATTCGACAGATTTTAAATGATTTGCCCATAGTCACACAGTCATCAAAGCTTCTGAGGTTGGTTTTGAACTCAGAGCGTCCTGATTCCAAGTCCATTGTTTTTTCAGCTATTTGTGAAATTGGAACAGTACTATAATCTATTTAGGGTTTAGAGGATGCCTATAATCTCCCTTCTTGGAATTACCAAATTGAAATAAAACTGGAAAATATTCAAGGAAAGTCCCTGCCTTTACATCTCTCCCATTGTATCTCCTTCTCTTTGTCCATTTGGTACAGAATGTACTTGGGTCAAGTGAATGTGATGGGTCACCTAATGCAAATCCATTTTCAATCAAAACAAAAATAATCAATAATTATAAATATATATATATATATAATATACAAATATACGTTTATAAAATGTACAATGTACAAAGGACTATAATATGGGTTACATGATAATACACAAACAAAACAGTCCCCACCCTCAAGTACAAACTAGTATTTGAATGGAGAGATGGGAGGAGGGGAGGATATGGATAAAATATATATGCAACTAAGAAATATAAAATCTACAAAAATAATTCAAAAGTAATTTCAAGAGGTATAGGATGCTAAAGAATGTGGGAGATTGAAGCTAAAGAACAGTCTAATCTCAGGGAAAGTACATAAATCAGACTTTGAAAGCTGTCAAGGTAATTCCAAATCGGTCATGGAAGATCTTGGTTCAGCCCTACAGCTACATTTGCTGATAATTATGAGAAAGTACATCCTATGATGGATTTATATGTATGTAGGTGTTGATATAGATAGATAGATAGATAGATAGATAGATAGATAGATAGATAGAATGATATAAGACTGAAAAAATCAGTTAGCAAATTGCAATTTTCAATCTGTAACCTCTCACTCTTACACTGTTCTGAAGAAAAGGACATAAATTTCAGAGGCAAAAGAGTTGAGTTATTGACCCAACTGTGCATTTGTGTGATCTTAGGGAAGTCATTTAACTGCATTGGGCCAGTTTCCTCATGTTTTAAAAATTAACGAAAATACCAAATGAAAGCTTGCCTTGACTGTTAAGAAAAAATGTGATAATAGATGTGAAAGAACTTTTTCAAAGAAAGCACCTTTAAAAGAAATACTGTGCCTTCAAATGTTGACATTGATATAATTTATCTGATGCCTTTAAAAAATAATTCTGGTTTAACTCCATTGAAATCTTGAAAGATTTTTGTTTGAGTATTTTTGTTTGTTTCTTTTTATCATGTGATTTTGCCTGAGCACGAAGCCTCACTGGTCTGGTATAGCTGAGTCAAGAGAGGGAATGTGGTAAATTCCTGGGGTAGCACCAATGACCAATTTCAAATGTAAGAACATTTTTATTGCTGCTGTTCAGTTGCTTTTCAGTTGAGTGTGATACTTTGTTACTGCATTTGGGCAAAGCTACTGTAGTGATTTGACATTTCCTTCTCTGGCTCATTTTGCAGTTGAGGAAACTGGAGCAAACATGGTAAAATGACTTTTCCAGGATCACACAGATAGTAATTATTTGAGACAGGATTTGAACTCAGAAAGATAAATCTTGCTAACTTCAGGTCTGGCACTCTATTCACTACACTAGTTGCCCATAGGTACTAGACATATTCACATTTTATAGATTAAGTATCTGAGAATCAGAAAGGTTAAAGAATTTGTCCATCAGAGATGGGATTTAGATCAAAGGTTTTCTTGATTCCAGGTCCAATTCTTTCCACTAAATGTCACTGACTCTAAAAAAGCAAAACATAAAATAAAAAACAAAACTTAAATACAATCCTTCTTCAGCATTAATCTCTGGCATTGTACCATTTCTGCTTGTTGTAGGATAAATATAGCCACTCTAAATTCTGACTGTATTTTTAAAATTATAACAAATGTATAAAGTTGTTTTGTATATTGAAATTTAACAAGGAAATGTCAGTAAATTTAGACCAAAATTTATAAAGTAGAAATACTGTTGAGTGCTAATGGGAGCATAATCCATTCCACTATTAGTGGAAGCGAAGTTCAGGTAAAAACCCATTCTTCTATCTAGGGAATCAAGTTTTCTTTGAAGAGGGAAAGGGTTTCAACATAAGTCAAATGGATAAATTAGTTTTAACTTATTCTCTGATTCTTGGGAGATACCACCAAAGTCACTTTTAGTCACATCAGCAGTGGTTTCTGAATGTGTTCTTTATCTACATAATGTTCAGAAAGTAAGGAATAGCTATTTCAAGATAAAGAACCAATCTTAAAGAAGCACCAAAACAAAATAATAATAGAAAAGTCTGTAGAGTACTGTCACCCATGGAATAAACTCTTCTCAGAGAATAACCTGTTATGTTCTTTCAACTTTGAAATTACCTTCCTATGAATCATTGAGAAGTTATCTATGTAGCACATTGGATCATTTCTTTGGTATTCTTGCCAAATAATAATCCCACCTTCTTTTGTGGCTATCCATTTGTCTGAAAACACACTTTACCCTATTCTCCTTTCTCAGTTATTGACTGGTCATGGCAATCAAGCCTACGTGGTATGTCTTTTTTTGCCCAACTTTAAATTGTAAGAGATAGAACCAACCACAACTTGAAAATTCAGTCAATCTCCCATTCCAGTGCTACCACCTCTGTGATCCTATTTGTAGAACTACAGAATCATGCAGTCCTTCTCTTGCTTAGTGAAATGGAAATTATTTAGGACTGGGAATCTCGAGAATATAACAGATGCTAATGCCCTGTGGCCTCTGTGGTAATTAACCAGTATGAGTTAATGGAGAGGGAGTCATGAGGCCTGCTCTCTACTCTTAGGTCTGGTATTGCCTCATTGACCAAAGCAATTCATTTAATTTCCTTCTGCTATAAATTCCTCATCTGAAGAAGAAAGTAAAAAAAGAAATGTTGAAATTTATTTTCCTCTTCTCTTCTGAGAGGATAACAGTAAAGTCACACTTTTAAGCTAAAGAAAAGAAAACCTTTTCTACTTTCTATAAATATTCTCTTTAAATGGGTTTTTTACTTTAAAGACAGGAGAATTAATCACAAGGATCCAGATGTCCTTGTGTTAGTTGGAAAAATATATTATATCAAAATTTAGGCAGCTGGTGGTGGAAGATGGAGTATAGAGGGGGGGGAGGGTCACTCAGCACTTTAGCAACATGATACCTGGGAGCTATGAAATCTAATCCTGGCTGATGCTTTTAGGAGGGGAATTGGAAGGGAACAGAAGTATAGGAGGAAGAGGAGAAAAAGGAGAAGGAGAAAGAACAAACTTTCCCATAAGCTCACAAGGCTATTTTGCGCAATTCACATGCAATACTTTATACACGTTCAATACTACAGAAAAGTTTAATGGATATGTAAATTTCATTGTTTAAATGTTTTAGAGATTTTATTTATAATTAATCCTCATGATTTCACTCAAGATAGATACACATTGCAGCTTTATAGAGCCAAAAACTTTAAAGGGATTTTTCCCAAGAAAAAAATTACCACTGCAATTTCTCACTCATAGTTGTGCAGGCCATTAGCAGTTTCTGAATCTTCACAAAGATTGAAAGCCAAGAGATGAGGGAGAAATTTTCTTTAAATTTTATCTACTCTCTTTTCTTAATATAGAGTCAGCTTCCAAGTGAAATTACTCATTGGAATCAGTCTTGTGCAGGTATTCTTTGTCAGTGACTTGTTATCTTTAAGATTACATTGTTTTTAAAAGCCTGAAATGAAAAATAGGGCATTAGTCTCATACTAGGAAAACAGGGTTGGACTAGGAGTGAAAACCAATAAAAATCATTACCACATAAAAGCAAAGGTCAAAGACAACTATATTTTTCTTGATATCACCCACAATCCAAAGTAATTGTGCTAAGTTAGAACCTAAAAACTCCCAGTTTTCACTGCCAGCCCTACTATCCTTTTTGAAATCATCTATTTTAATTATTGACTACATGATTCTATAACTTAAATAGAACTTAAGTGAGTGATATATGCAAAACATTTTTATATAGAATTATTCCACTCCCAAAGGAACTGATTAAAACCATTCTTTTATTGTGGTACTTGTTTATTCATTTTCTAAATATAACTCATAATCAAGTTTATTCTATATTACAGTAACTTCTAGAGTACCTTACATGTTAGAAATACAAGAAATAATCGCCATCATCAAATTGTCCTGAGTCTCTTTCTGCCATGGAAATTCTTCAGGAGGAAAATTAGTCCTCCTGCCAACTCTTATATTTTGTATAAGCCCAGATGTCACACTTTGCTAATGTCATACTAGACTGTAATATTTTTATAACATGGTGCAGAAAACTAAAGCTGAGCCAGATAGACACGTTGCTGCCAGATGGTTGACCTTTATTCACTGATAAAGGTTTTTAAAAATCATAAAATTTGAACTTATTAGAAATAAACTGCATTTCCAGCCTTAAGGTAAATCTAATTCCCCCTTTCATGGTAGGAAAAAGAAAGGAGGGACAATCTCATATTAAAACACAGCATGCTTGATGGGAACTATTGGATTGGATGATGCATGGTAGAAAGAAGAATACACTTGGAAAGAAGAAAATAGTTATATTTTTAAAAGCACTATGATCCTTAACAAAATATAAGACATATACAGTACCTTGTATGTGCCAGTTATAATGCTTGCTATTTTTAGCGTAAACTGAGGCACAGCTTTGGGTATATTTTTAAGCCCCTGTCCCAAAGCCAAATTTTCTAAACATACTACATTTTGATGCAAAGGGATAGAAAGGGAATTTGCCCTAAAGTGCTTTTCAAAGACTCTTGTTGCATGCTAGAGAACATGTGCTCTCCATCTTGAAGTATCAAACTGAATGTTTTTCTCCCACTCCCCATCACAATATCCATTCCTTTTTGGCAAAATTATTCTTTAATTGAATCTAATCATATTGTTTTTCTAAATGCACTAGAATATAAGCTCTTCCCTTCACACGGAGTACTAGTGTACTTCTTCCAAATTTCTTTATGGATTTATTTTCTTTTAAACATTTAAATTTACATTTTTTCTCACTTCTCTCCCCATATTCTTTGCATCATTATTGCCTCAAAAATATACCACTAGGATTTTAATGGGTCTTTTTTCTGTTTGAATTTCTCATAGACTCTCTTTTCCTTCTCCCCCCATTATTATGTATTCATATTTGACTTTAAACATGAAAAGTTCTATAGTTATCATGATTTTGAAAGAAACAATTCATGTCTTCTGCTACTATTATCACAGGGTTATTTCTAAAATTAAAAGTTAAAATTAAAATACTAATACTTTAATCCATATACTTCTTTCTTTTTGTCACAATATGCCCACAATACTAGTACCCAAGTATGCACACCTTAGTCATCTTAACTGCATTACATATTATTTAGACAAAGGTTTGTTAATATGCCTTAATATGAATCTGGTATTGAACTACTAGGGTTACCGTATTCTAGTTGCACTGTTGCCAAAGTACTTTTCCTTAAGCAAAGTTCTGTCCTTTTGACTCTGTCTCAAAGATGACTTACTAATTGTCTCTAGGATAAAACAGAAACAAATCTGTTGAGCATTTAAAATGCTCAGCCTGGGGCAGCTAGGTGGTGCAGTGGATAGAGCACCAGCCCTAGAGTCAGGAGTACCTGAGTTCAAATCCATCTTCAGACACTTAACAATTACCTAGCTGTGTGGCCTCGGGCAAGCCACTTAACCCCAATGCCTTGCAAAAACATAAAAATAAAATAAAATACCCAGCCTGGACCCAGTCTGACTTTTGAGACAATGAACATTTCACTTTCTTAAGCTCTACAAGGTGAGAAAATGTTTAAACATTTATCTATGACTTTCTAAGCATTTTTTATGTATGTTACCTCATTTGATCTTCGCAAGAAGATTATGAGGTATGTGTTAATATTATCTCTATTTTATATTTAAAAAAAACAACAAATGGAGATAAAGTGACTTTTCCAGAGTCACACAGTTGGTAAATGTCTGAAGTTGGATTTAATTCAAGTTTTCTGTTTCCATTTTTTGTGTTGTGTGTGTGTGTGTGTTTTGAAAGGTTTTATTTATTTTGAATTTTACAATTTTTCCCCTAATCTTGCTTCCCTCCCCTCACCCACCACAGAAGGCAGTTTGTTAGTCTTTGCATTGTTTCCATGGTATACATTGATCTAAGTTGAATGTGACGAGAGAGAAATCATATCCTTAAGGAAGAAACAAAGAATGAGATTTAGCAGAATTAAATAATAAGATAACTGTCTTTGGTCTTTGTTCAAACTTCACAATTCTTTCTCAGGGTACAGATCGCATTATCTGTCGCAAATATGTCAAAATTGTGCCTGATTGTTGCCCTGTTGGTATGAGCAAGTGCATTAAAGTTGATCATCACTCCCATGCATCACAGCAATAGGGTTAAGTGACTTGCCTAAGCACACACAGCTAGGTAATTATTAAGTGCCTGAGGCTGGATTTGATCTCAGGTCCTCCTGACTCCAAGGCCAATGTACTATCCACTTTACCACCTAGCTGTCCCAAATTCAGGTTTTCTGACTTGAAGTAAAGCACTTGATCTACTACACCACCAGCTACAATACAAAATTCTGTACAATACAGAAAACTAGCCTTCTGCTCTAACTTAGGATGCTACAAATTCTCTCTTTATGTCTTTGAATTGGCCATTTGACATTGCTAAAAATATTCCCTCCTTGTCTCTATTAAATGGTATACTGAAGTCAACTTGCAGCAGAGACAATGATTAATTTTTTTAGGTTTTTGTCAGGCAAATTGGGTTAAGTGGCTTGTCCAAGGCCGCACAGCTAGGTAATTATTAAGTGTCTGAGGTTGGATTTGAACCCAGGTGCTTCTGACTCCAGAGTCAGTGCTCCCTCCACTGCACCACCCAGCCACCCCTACAATCACTAAATTTTCATTATGGGTATTTACTCCTCAGAAATAGGCAAAAACCACAAGTAGGGGCATTAATCATCTAAGAAAATTCTGCAGAAAATGTTAGTGATATAGATTAAACCCAAAATGTAAAAGGGCAGAGCCAAGTTGGCAGAGTAAAACTAGAAGCTCCCTTTACTTTATTTTACTCTATCACATTTCCCTCCAAAAATGTTAAAATAACACCTCAAAATCAATTCTGGAGTAGCAAATTCAACAAAAGAAGGAGTTGAAATGATTTTCCAGCCAAGCACAACTTAGAAGTTTGTCAGGAAAGGTCTGTTTCAGTAGGGCAAGAGTAGAGTATAGTCCAGAGCAGGCCACCCCACAAAGCAGTACTTAGGAACAAATGAATAGGCAGCAGCAGTTTCCAGAATTCTCAGGCCACAGATGGTAAGAGAATTAGGCAATAGTCAGAAGCAGATTACTCGGGACTCTTTGCTGGTACTGGGTGCAGGACCACATTACAATGTGCAAACAGTTGTGAATCACAGTAGTAGAGTAAGGAAGAAGTCTAGCAGGAATGGGTATCCTAGATGTAGTTTCATGGCAGAAATGATTGTTAGTGGTTTTTCATAGACCATAGCACAGGCCAAAAGAGAAATCACTACATTTTGCCTTAAAAGTACTACCTTAGAAGAGCTGAAAACTTACAGATCCCGTTACAGAAAGGGCATTGTTCTCCCCACTCAAGGAGTAGAGTGTAATTTTTATATAAAGTTAAAAGTCAAGAAAGAAAGTGAAAACTGAGCAAACAACAAAAAAAGTGCTTGCTCATAGAAAGTTACTATGGTAACAGAGAAGATCAAAATACAAACACTATGTCAAAACAGGCTACAAGCCAAAGTTAAAAAATGCAAATTGCTCTCAGGTCCAAAAATAATTTCTAAAAGATCTCCAAAAAGATGCTAAAAAATCAAATAAGAGAGATAGAAGTGCAAATTTTACAAGAAATGGAAAAGATATGAGCAAATCATGAAAAAAGAGCAAACAATTTGGTAAAAGAGGCACAAAATACTGAAGAATATAACTTAAAAATCAAACAGTTTAAATGGCAAGAGACTCAAAAAACCACTGAGGAGAAGAACCACTTAAAAAAGGATAATTGGACAGTTGAGAAATGAAGCACAAAAATACATTAAAAAACAGAACTTCTTGAAAAGTAAAATTGGTGGAATGGAAAAGGAGGTACAAATACTCATTAAGAAAAATTTTTTTTTAAATAGAATTGGGCAAGTAAAAACTAATAACTATGAAATATCAAGAAATGAAATAAAAAAATGAAAAAGAATAAGAAAAAGTGGAATATCTTATTGAAAAACAACTGACTTGGAAAATAGATTGAGATAAGATAATTTAAAAATTAATGAGTAAGGCAGCTAGGTGATCCAGTGCAGCACCGGCTTTGGAGTCAGGAGTACCTGGGTTCATATCCGACCTCCGACACTTAATAATTACCTAGTTGTGTGGCCTTGGGCAAGCCACTTAACCCCATTGCCTTGAAAATTCTAAAAAAAAATGAGTACTAGAAAGCCATGATCAGAAAAAGAATCTAGATGTCACATTTCAAAAAATGGTCAAGGAAAACTGCCCCAATATCTTAGATCTAAAAGGTAAAATAGAAATGGAAAAAAATCTACCTCCTCTAGGAAATCCCAAAATTAAAATTCATAGGAATCATATAACCAAACTCCAGAGCTCCTAGATGATCAAGGAGAAAATATTGCAAGAGTCAGGAATAAAAAATCAAATTTTGCAGAGCCATAGTCAGGATTATTCACACCTTTCGTGGTCAAAATAATGGAGGGTTTGAAATATGATATTCAAAAAGGCAAAGGGAATTTGCCCTAAAAATTCAAAAAAGCAGAATTTAAAATATCTAGAATTATAAATAAGATTTAGAATTATAAATTATAGAATTATAATCTAGAATTATAGATAAAATTTAGCCTCTCCAAAAGAACTGAATATAATCCTTTAAGGAAAAAATAGACAATGAAATAGAAGACTTTCAAGCATTTCTAATGAAAAAAAAAAAACAAAAACTAAATGGAATATTTGACTTTCAAATAAAAGATTCACAAGAAACACAAAAAGGTAAACACAAAACAATACCCATAAGAAATTCAATAAATTTAAACTATTTATATTCCTACATGAAAAAAGACACTTGCAACTACTAAGAACAGTATTATTATTAGAGTAGTTAGAAAAAATATACATAGACAGAAGGCATAGGATGAGTTCATTATGGCTGTTTAATATCCAAAATAATCAAAGAATGAAAAGAGGAATGCACTAGGCGAAGGGGGAAAGGAAAGAAAGAATGGGATAAATTATCTAATAAAAAAGCAGTATAAAATCTTTTACAGTGGAGGGCAATAAAGGGGTGTGTATAATTGCAATGCATGAAACATTCTCATTGCAAATAATTCAAAGTGGGAATAGAATATATGCTCAGTTCTGTATAGAATTTTATCTTATCCTACAGGAAAATAGAAGGAAAAGAGAATAAAGGGAGAATAGAAAGGAGGGAGGTTTGAGGGGAGACAGTGTTCAGAAATAAAAGTTTTTTGAAAAGAGAAAGACAGAGAGAGACAAAGACAAAGATACAGATAGATTAAAAAGAGAAAGAGACAGCAAGAAGGAAATTGGAAGAAAAGTAGATTAAAGGGAAAATACAGTTATAATGATTATTGTGAATGAGATGAACTAACTCATGAAGCAGAATGGATTAAAAAAACAGAATCCTACAGTATGCAGTTTACAAGAAACACACTTGAAGTGGAAAAACACACATGGAACAAAAAATAAGAGGCTGAGGCAAAATATATTCTCCTTCAGTTGATGTTAGAAATGAATAAATAAAATAAAAATAAGAGTAGCAGCCATAATCTCAGATAAAAACAAATACAATTCTAATTAAATGATATAATCAGGAAAATTACATTTTGCTAAAAAAGGTACCATAGAAAATTAATTGACATTACTTATATGACATAATTATGGTGATAAAATATGACATATTATATGTCTAAATATATATATACATATATATATATATATATATATATATATATATGCCTAGTGGCATAGCATCCACATTGAATTAAATTACAAAAGGTTCTAGAAAAACAAAACTAATGCAGTCAATTTTAGAAAGAAAGTAAAAAACTGAGGAAAATATTTTATACCAGGTTTCCTCTGATAAAGGCTTTATTTCTCAAATATATAAAGTATTGAACCAAATTTATGAGAATGACATTTTTTCCCAAAGAACAAGAAGAGGCAATTTTCAAATACAGAAATCAAAAATATGTATGTCATATAAAAATTATCTAAATCGTAGCTGAATAGAGATATTCAAACTACAACAATTCAAATGTTCCACCTTATACCTATCAGATTATTATGATAGAAAATGAAAATTACAGTGTTGGAGGAGATGTGGGATAATTAAGACCCTAAATGTATTGTTGGTGAAGTTGTGAACTAATTCAAATATTGTGAAGAAACAAGAATTTGGAGCTATGACCACAAGGCACACAAACTGTTCCCAAACTTTGATCCAGTAATAGTACTACTGGGTTTTATTCCAAATAAAATGGAAAAGGATCTACATATGTAAAAATATTTTTGGCAACTCTTTTTTCTTATGGAAACGAATTGGGAATTGAGCATGATGAGCAGATAGAGCATGACTGAAGAAGTTGTAGTATATTAGAATGTAATGGTATCCTATTTTGCTATAAAAAATGATGAGCAAGATGATTTTTTTAAAAAAAACCTAGAAAGACTTACATGAACTGATGAAAATTGAAGACAGAAGAACTAAGAGAACATTATACACGTTGTAAACAATACCATGTAATGAACTGTGATTAGCTATCCCCAGCAATAGAATGACCTAGGACAATTCCAAAGTAAAGTAAAAATTCTATTCACCTCAATGCTGAATGCAGATCTAAATGTACTTTTTTAGTTATATCTCTTGATTTTGTCTTTTCACAATACAACTAATATGAAGATATGTTTAACATGACTATACATGAATTACCTATATCAAATTATTTGCTTTCACAATATTGGATAAGGAAGAAAAACAGTGAAAATAATTTGAAATTCAAAATAGTGAAAAATTAACTTTAACATTGTTTTTCAAATAATTGAAAAATCATATTATCTCAAAAAAAATTTAGAAATAAAATTAAAAGCAAAAATAAAAAAGTTCTTTCACTAGAATTAAATTATTTCATGTATACCTTTTTTTTGAAAGCTACTTATTAGACATTTATCAGAACATCTCAATCTCTTTGTCTTAAAGTCCCTCTCTTCCTTTAAGATACAAGCAAAGGGCTGTCTTTTGTATGAAGGCTTTCCTGATATATCCGCCTGATAGCTCCTCACCTCATCCCAACAACATTGCATCTATTTGTATGTATATACACAAATCATCCATAGTATATATTTGTTATCTTCTTCAATAGAATATAAATTCACTGAAAATTAGTATTAGTTTATTGTTTTTACCTATATCCCCAGCACAAAGCATAGTACATGTCATGAAGTAGGGATTTAAATAGCTAGTTGATATAATGGTTAGAGAACCAGATTTGGAATGAGGACAAGTTGAGTGTTGGTCCTAAGAAAGTAATTTAATCATCTGTTTCTTCATCTGTAAAATAGGGGGGAAAATAGAACCTGCCTTCCAGGTTTATTATGAGGATCAAGTGAGATAACATGTAAAGAACCTGGCAAATATTATTTTATTATTTATCATTATTATTAAACACTCATTGACCAATTAATGATTATTTCTCTTAAAATAAAATCTTGCATACATACAAGAATATTTTGCACATATAGACAACAAATTATTATCATGCCTACATTATGAGATTATGAGATATGTTAAACCTTGATATGGGGTAAAAATCCTAACAATTAGAGCAATTATGAAATTAATTAATTAAAAAAGATAAATAACTACACACTGGAGATACAAAATGGAGACTGCCCTTGCCCTCAGACAACAAATGTTCTAAAAGGAGACATAGCTAATGTGAAGTGGTGACCAGGGAGATTTTTTTTTTTTGGTGTGAAACGTCATAGAAATAGTGAGTAGAGTCATAGAGCAGACAACTGATAGTTTCTTTTCACCTTAATTAACACTCTTGATCTGATTATGGATACAGAGTTAGAAAGCGAGGCTTGATGAAAGGTCAAAGCAGAAGGAAGAAGGTAAGAAATTTGATTAACCATGAAGTGAAGAATTACTAAGGTCACCTAGTTAGACTGGGGCTATCTGAGATACTCAACAATCATGACAGCCAGGCTCCCAGGGTAAGGATACCAAAGTTATAGGTGAGAATGTCTCTGGTCTGGAGGGTGCAACATCAAGATTGCATGTAAGCACAACTTGATCAGAGTGTTGCTTGGAATTGTCTGTCTTGATGGGTTCCCAGTTTTTCAAGAAGAGGTTTATTATTATAGTTATTGTTGTTGTTGTCGTTATTTTATACTTTAAGTTAATATATAAATGTTAGCTGTTAATAATTTAAAATTTTAAATAAACATAATGAATTTATTATTTTTATTAACATAGCACTTTTTGTTAATATAGCACTTTAATGTTCATAAAACAGTTTATAATTTTCTCGTCATAACAATCCTGGGATGTAGGTGCTAGTATTATTGCCATTTTATAGATAATGAAACTGAGTCTGAAATTAAATGACTTGCCCAAAATTAAATAGTTTGCAAGTTTCTAAGGTCAAATTTAAACAAAGGTGTTCTTAACTCCGGGCCCAGCATTTTCTCCACTCACAATCAATAACTTTCCAAATCAAATTTCCCTCCCACTAGTCACCACTCCCCTCTGTCTTGTCTCCTATTGGAATGTAAGCTCCTAAGAGGAAAAGAAATCCTCTTCATTTTTATACTCTCAGATTTTAGACTGCGAAGCAATTAATACTTTTTAATTCGCTCATTCATAGTGATTAGATTTGAAATAAAGCTTACAGGTCATTTAGCCTAACCCCTTCATTTCACAAATGAAGGAACCAGGACCAAAAAAAAAATGGAATAAAGAGAATAGAGCCAAAATAGAAGAGAGAAATGAGGGATTTCTTTAAGTTCTCCCAGGTTTCCCCTAAGAACAACATTAAGCCTCTAAAAGTACTCTGGAGCCATAGAGCCCACAAAAAGAACAGAGTGGAGCATTTTCCAGCAAGATCTGTCTTGGGTGGAATGAAAATGTGCCCAGGGAAGGGGGAATGAAATTCAGAGAGCAATTGGGGGGGGGGGTAGCGGGGAAAGACCAGAGATTCTCAGTTACAAGAGAGATTTGTAGTGGAGACAGCAGGCTAGCTGGGGAGGCCCCAAAATAGATACCTAAGAGTTCCGTTCATTCCTTGTCCCTGTACTGAGCGCCCTAACCCAGACAGTAAGTTGCTTAGACAGTCTCAGACCAATGAGCAAGCCTCTGGCATTCTCAAGGTGGATGACCCAATCTGGAGAGCAAAACTCCAGAGTTCTCAACTCAGAAGGTTTGAGAACAGATCCTCTCCCCTAACATGAGAAGCTAAGAACAAAACCCAGTAACAAAAGTCAGAATGACTAAGAAAAGCCTGGAAATAATTGCATGAACTGATACTGAGTGAAGTGAGCAGAACTAGAAGAACATTATATACACCAATAACAACACTGTATGATGATGAACTATGATGGACTCATTCATCTCAGTAGCACAATAATCAAAGACAATTCTAAAGGACTTGTGGTGAAAGATATCATTCACATCCAAAGGAAGAACTTTAGTGTCTGAATGCAGACCAAAGTTTATTATTTTCAATACTTTAAAATATGTTTTATAATTTATGATTTTCCCCTTTCATGTTTTTCTTTTTTATTCTGATTCTTCTTTCACAACGTGATTAATATGGAAATATGTATAACATTGATTAAAAAATCAAAATTTAAAAATCCCATTTCTACTAATTATTGAAATGACAAGTCTAAATTAATAATAACCACCAAATTCAATCCCAGTTACTGACCTGACATAATAATCAAGACGACAATTCAAATTCTGCCTTAGACATTTATTATCTGTATGATGACAAAAATTATTCATCAAGATCTTAGATTCTTCAGCTTCCTATTTATAAAATGAATATGATAACACTAGCACTGCCTCACAATTATTGCTAGGATAAAATGAGTAACATTTGTAAAAATGCTTTGCAAACTTGAAAGTACTATATAAATTCTGGCTCTTAGCCATTCAGTCTCAGTTTCTTCCTCCATAAAATGAGGAAATTAATAGCAACTAATTTTTGTGACTGGATCAAATGAAATGATCTATGTAAAATCTCTGTAAGAATTAAAGTACCATAAAGTAACTCTGATTATTTTTAGTTATTATTAATAAGCATTTTAATAAAAATATTTATTTTAAAATTATAGACTATTTTTTTTAAAAGGAAGCTATATCACCTTAAAGCCCATATAGCTCTTTCAACCAAGCTAAGAAATTAAGCCCATAAAAGATTCTGTCTAAATTAAATAGCTGAACATGATTTATAATTTGGGATGCAAAGCACTGACCTAAGCAAAGTTGTCTGTTTACTTTTCAATTATTTTTCCCTGTAAATGGAAGTAATTAAATAACATGAAAACCATTCTCTCTAGTTGATACATTTAATAACTTTTTTAAAAAGAAGAAAACTTGGAATTATATTTACATTGCTAATATACTAAGCAAACTCTTCTATTTTCCTCATAGGTTAAATTAATCAAGGAACCAACAATTATTGGTCTTTATTGAGGTTTTTCCCCTGTGGTAGACAGAAGATTTTGTGGTTTTCCTCAAGATAAAAATCTCAAGATTTCTTCTGACAAAGTTATTAAACAATGACTTCTATTAAAAAAATAATATAGCCTATCTCTTTCAGAACCAGTCTTTTCTAAGCCTAATTTTATTCCTAATCATACTTTTCCTTACTGTATCTTTCTTAAAACAGATTTTTTAATTTTTTAAAATTGTTTGTGCAATTGCTCCTCATTCTAGTTCAATCCTCATTATTTTTCCACTGAAATATCCCTCATGCAAACTGATTGTTTATTTATTTGCTTTCCATTATTACTTCTCTTTCTTTTTAAATGCATCCTCTATTAGCAGTTTAATATGTTCTGCAAAAGGAAGTGCTGCTTCTCATGCTTTAATTATCTTTAAACCATCAGGTTCATCTATTCATCTTTCAAAGTAAATATAATTTGTCCCCACACTACCTCAATCATTTTCCCAAATGTCCTGCCATCCCAGTTAATGACCATTTTTGTAAAGCTAACTTTTACTTCTATAACCCTTGCTTAATAGATTAGTTAGAGGATTAATGATTTTCTTGCTACAGTCCCTTCCTTCACAACAGCAGTTTGCAATCTCTCCATAACTTAGAGGATAGGGGGAGTGGAGCAGGTAATGGGGAGGCAAGCATAAAATTATCTCGTAGCCACACCCAGTCCATCCCAAATGTATGTGAAGGCATACTTGTCAGACATGCTATAGCCAGGCCTATATCTAAAACCACTCCAATTTGATAGGATATGCCAGAGCATATGATTCACCAGTATAGTCTTAAAGAACTCAAGGTTACCTCTAAGGCACAAGTCTTGGGTGTAGGGTGTCAGTAAAGGGCATCATAATATATTTTATTAACTAGAGTATGCCTATTTACCTATTTCTTTCTTTTTTCCCCCTCTCCCTGCCCCTTTTGGAAGCAATCAGTTTTATATGAAATGTTCAGCTAGAATGTTTCTGAGGCAGGGGTAGGATTTGAACTCAGGTCTTCCTGACCAATAGACCAGTCCTTCATCTCCTGTGCCCCATATTTCCTGTTTTAAATTATTTAGATCAATGAGTAGATAAAAATCTATGAACTTTTGTAATTGTAAGAGATTAGTTTAATTAGAAGAGTGATTATTTAAGAGAGTAGTAGGAGATAATATTTGAATGATAGGCTAGTCTCTGAATGTGAAGAACCCTGAAATAGAAAAGAGAAAATGCCTAGGCTAAATCCTGTAGATTCTTCTACAATGTAGATAGTTGGGAATAAAGTCAGATTTTGAGTAGAACTGCAGAAGAGAACAGTAGGAACAAAAGTATTTTTATTTGCATTGATCTCTTTTGTTATTCGATACCATGACCATGGTTCCCAAATGAAGTCTATGTTAAATAAAGAAAAATAGATGAGCAAAAATAGCTACTAGATTATTGTATCTGACAGATTATGAAGCATTTCACTTCTATAGTCCCCACCTCTACCAAGAGAAAAGTTCGATATTTCATCACCTAAAGCAATACATTAGGAAGGGTGATCTCTTAACAGTTTAAGAAATGAATTGAACACGGAAGAATTAGAGATAGAGAAAAAATTTATACAAGTATGAATCTATGAGGACCTTGACCTGGTATGCTGATAATGGAAATAAAAAGGAAGGGAAAGTGGTAAGGGTGTATTAAATTAATTGAATTTGATTAAAAGATAAATTAAGGAAATGAGGAATAATTAACATATTCCCCTGATAGAGTGGAAATACCACTAATTCCAGAACTGAAGAACCTGTGCTTTTCAAAACCAATTTTTTTATTTTCTATTTTTTATAGAATAGAAACAGGATATTTTCTATTCATATGACCTTAGACATTTAAACTCCTCACTTTCTAGATATGTACAATGAGGGGATTGGATTCAAATCAAATTCAGTCTCTTTCCTCTGCAAAGTTCATTCTGAATACTTTTCTCTGACTTTTCTCATACCCTGCATTTTGTTCTTATTCAGACTCTAGGTTACTAGAGTAAATATATATATATATATATATATATATATATATATATATATATATATATATATATAAATTTAAATAAATATACATATAAAGCATGTTATAAATACAGATTCTATAAGTAGTTAATATGCAGTACTATACCCCTGTTCTACATACTTAAAGCATTCAGGAAAGAGATAACCTATTCATAAATGGTCCCCAGATTCTTATTTAGGCCTGATGCATGACTGCCTACTATATCTATAGGAGCATCTGTATGAGCTCAGGTAAAGGTTTTCCAAAGTGATGATTTATTCCAACTTCCCTTGGCCAAAAATGCATCTCATATTTGTATTACCTTGTCTACACCCCAAATCTATCTGGTTTCTTACATGGCCCTCTTTTATAATGTTGCAATGTCTCTTTAATCATATAGATATGTCATCTGTAGCAACCAATTCATTTGTAAATAATATGTAAGCAGATTCTATCATAGTTTTCCTAATGGTATTTCTCTAATGCTAAGCCAGAAATTTTAATTTTCTTTTTCACATGTTTCTGCAAGGATAAATCATAAAATGTTCTCATTCTAAAAGTTTGTATCGTATGCTTCTATGCCTCATCTCTGAATCAATGTTAAAAATTTGTTGACCTCATCTACATTAGTTTTTCAAAAGTCCTCTAACATAATTGCTTCTTGACCATTTGCTAACTGATCATTTGAATCTTTTTTTTTCCCTAAAGATGTTTTTATTTTCCATGATAATTTATCTCAAGTTCTGTGTGGATGCTCTTGTTTCTCCCTAACTAAAATATAGCGTAATCAAAAAAGCTTATATCTGATATGGTTTTGCTTTTCCCACTTCTCTCCAATGCTTTCCCATTGCATTTTCTGAATTTACCTTCATGTTTAAACATTCATTCTTTTTCTCCTGGGCCATTTCAACTTTAGTGTCTTTTAATTCCTTTTCAGCCTGAATCTCACCAATCCTCCCAGGATCATTTCTACAGCACTAGATGAGTTCTGTATTTTGAATGTCCATTTGCTCCTTGTCAACAGCTTGCTAAGGCTGACTATTTTTCTCCATGTTGATCCCTAAAAATCTCACTTTAATTCCTATTCTCATTCTCTTCCTCTCTTCTGGTTTCCATAGTATCCCTTTTCTTGAATTCCATTTATTCTTTCATTCTTTTCTTCCATTTCATTCATTATCATCATACCCTTCTTGCACTGTCAACTTTCAGTGATGTTGAAAAGCTTATGTTGTTTTATATACATACATTCATATATACATGTATATATGTATATATAGATAAATACACCATATTTCCCCATGTATAAGATGCTCACATGTAAAAGATGCACCTTATTTTAGGGTCTGAAATTTGAAAAAAAATGTATTAAATTTATTGAAGTCAATTTTTATTTATTTTATTCATCATAAAATACATACAGCTCCACATCGCTGTCAAAACTCCCATCCATTAGCTAGAGCTCATCTGTGTTTGACGATGAATCACGGTCTCAGGATGAATTACTGCTCTCCTGCCTGTACTCTGGTCTAGGGTTGAACACAAGCCCTCTCTGGGCAAGTCTGATATGTGGACGCATACTTAGTCCATTCCCTTTCATGAACCTGAAGCACCTGAAACAGTCACTTGTTTTTCATCAGCAAATGTTCTTGCCTCATGCTGAACCATCTTTGTGGACATAAGAATTGTTACTGGCCTTTGCTTTTCAATCTATCTCTTCAATTCACTCTCTAAATCAAGCCATTTTAATGACTTGCCTCTCATGGCCTTCTGTCCTGGCCTTTTCAGAAGAGTTTCTTCTTCCCACAGTCAGTCTCATTGTTTTCTTAGTCTGAGGAGGACCAAACTGAGTTAGGTAATTATTAAATATCTGAGGCTGGATTTGAACTTAGGTATTCCTGAATACAGGGCCAGTGCTCTAACATACTGTGCCATTTAGTTGCCCTCCATTTACTTTTGCAAACTATCATTTTTAACTTGAATTTAGCACTGGACAAAAGCTTTTTCTAGGTACAACATAAACTAATATACTGGTAGCAAATGTGAAACAATGAGTGCAAAGACAGAAAGTGTAAAAAGGTGGGAAATCCAAGTTAAAAAAAAAACTACACCCACTGTATGAGACACTCCCAGTGTTTAGATCCCAAATTTTTTCAAAAAATATGTGTCTTCTACATGGGGAACTATTATTTGCATATATATATATATATATATATATATATATATATATATATATACTTATATTGTAAAATTAAGGAATCAAGGGATATGACCTTATTCTGTGATTTCATCAGTATAGGAAACTCCCAGCTGAGAAAATACAGTCCAGTAACTCCTCTGAAATTTATCATCTTAGAGAGTTGCTTAGGACAAAAGTGTCAAAATTATCACTTGCAGAGGGCAGAAAGTAGGTACAAAATTCCCAGTGAGGCTCAAACCAAATTAAAATGTAAATGGGAAATGCTTAACAAAGTAAATAAAATATAATCAATTTAATGTTAATTTATGGTTGTCTAACTCAATATAGGAATAGACTCACATTCCATTTGAATTTGATAGTACTGTAGAGCATTGGGAGGCTGATTTTCTGGAATACACAGCAAGTTATTTGTCATCAAGACCTGAATGTGAGTTTTTCTGGTTTTGATATCAAGCCTCAATTTATTATGCCATGTAGCTTCTCTGTAAGTAACCAAAGGATTATTTTATTTCCCCAGGAGTGAAAGGAAAATACTTCTCTGAATACAAACTTGACCAGAGTGATTCACCCTTAATCCAAGTCTCTACCCCCTCTACATCCCACCATTCTAATAAGACTATGCTATTTCTACAAGGGGAGAAAGCCAGAAAATGACTGTTTTAGAGTTTTGCCTAGACTGGATTGTAAATTTATATACTAGAATACTACAATACTAAGATCTTATACTATAATACTAAGATATTATGTTTCAATAATAATATTATAATTCTATTTGTCTAAAATGCTAAAAACAATATTTTTAATCAATTAAAGCTATTATTTAAATTTGCACAATGTTGTCAGTGACTTACTAATAATACTGAATTTGAATACCAACCTTGTCATTATCACATTTGTTTGTACAAATCACTTAATCTTACTGCATCTCACTTCTTTTCTCTATAAGATGACTGGAGAAGACTATATAATCATCAAGCACCTGTCCAGCTATATTACTGTCTGCTACATTCTAGGTACTGGAATGTAGTTATAGCTATCTTTTAAATTTCTGATTTGGTTCCTTGGGATGGATTATCCACTAAATCACTTACTTCCTAGGTGTGATTGCCCTGAACTTTTTGCTCAAATTAGGCATTATTAATCTGTACTAGGAAAATTTAAAGGATTGACTAAATAATGCATTTAATTTAAAGTGGGACAGAATAAGTATGCTCACTATTAATGAAATGTTACTGATGCCTGATCCAGTGAGAATTTAAACTGAAATTTATAATAGAGATGTCAGGTATAATTTGTATTATAACAAATATATAGATATATGTCATATCTACTAGAATTACAATTTTGACAGCCTATATCCTCCTGGCAAGAGTTCATGAAAATTATCCCACAAATATTGTCCTCCATTCTTGTCCAATATTTGCAGCATAGAATGCTCAAACCAAGATAAGAAAATAATAAGTTCCCCTTTTAGAAGGGAACATTTTTCCCCCTCTAAATGAAAAGTGAATTGCTAGAGACTATTAGATGAGCATTTAAAATCCACATGAATGTCATTTGTTACCAGGTGATTACCACCTGTTGCCAAGCTAAGGAATAAAAGCTAACTTCCTATTTTTATCTTTTTTTGAGATCATTTTAGTATACATTAAGTTAAAAAAATTGTCTAAGATATGATTTCATAAAGAACACATATTAGTTAATAGTGAAAACAATGTGAGGATTTGGGGGATTTTTTTTGTTGGGGGGGGTTATACATAAAGTTGCTACTTCAGATTTAAATCAGAGCTTGGTAATTCAGGAATTTAAATGCTGGAATATTATCCACTGTCCTTGGTAGAGTAGAACACTCTCTATTCTCCCAACAACTTTATTTTCTTCAATGAAAATATTACTATTTCTTCAATATTTATTCTTTTTTTGTTGTTTCTGCAAGGCAATGGGGTTAAGTGGCTTGCCCAAGGCCACACAGCTAGGTAATTATTAATTGTCTGAGGCCAGATTTGAATTCAGATAGTCCTGACTCCATTGCCGATGCTCTATCCACTACACCACCTAGCCACCCCAATATTTATTCTTAAAAATGGATTTTTCTCTAAATAGCTATATGATCTTGAGCAAAATACTTAGCTTCTTTGAATATCCATTTTCTCAACCATCAAAATGGATATTTTGCCTGTTTTCATTACATAAAGGATTGAGATAATAATCAAATGAAATAATGTAGATGAATTTTTTTTGAAAAGTCATACAAGTCTATGTATATGAAAGAAAAGTATTATTATTGCCTTTTCTTCAAGGCAACTATGATTTTGTTAGAGGGGTTACCCCATTCAATAACAGACATCCTGATTACTTTCATGCCTGAGAAAACAGTTCCATTATTTCTGTTGCAATAAATCATCACATCAGTTTATAGCCTGAGTCATCCAGAACTCTTCCAATATCATCATTATCCCACCACCCCAATATGTAATCTGCTTCCAAGTCTTGTGCATTCTAAACTTTGAATCTTTCCCTTGCTTTCTGCTCATGCAGCCCCCAACCTAGTTCAGGTCCTCATCAACTCTGTTCTGGATCACTGCAATAGGATTCAACTTTTTCTCCCTAAGTTTAAATTCTCCTCTCTCCCATCTATTTTGTGCTCAATTTTAAAATTTGGATTTAAGCATAGATGTGACTGTCACTTCCCTCAGGGAAACTTCAGTGACCACTATTGCCTTTAAGGGAAAAAAACTCCTCTTTCTGTTATTTAAAGTCCTCCAAAATCTATCTCCAGCCAGATTTTGAATTTAGGTTCTTTTACTTCTCTTTCATGAGTCTACATTCTAGGCAAATTGTCCTATTTATTATTGTTTATTATAATTCCATACTAATATTCTATCTCATGCCATTGCAAGGGTTGCCCATGTGATCACAATAACTCCCCTCTTCAACTCCACTTGATATAATTCTTCACTTGTTTAAAGACTCTTGTAAAGGGCCATCTCCTACATGAGTTCCATCCAAACTGATCCACCTTTATAGTCCTATATTCGAAATTACTGAATATTTATTTTGTTGTTTTAAATATGTACTTTCTTTCTCTGTTCATAATGCTTCCTCTGATGAAATGCCATCTCCTTGAGCAAAGCAACTATTGCTCTCGAGAAATACTTTTTTGATTACATAAAGGAATCACTTGTTGACCAGCATTGTTGGAAAAGGTCTCAAGTAATAATAAGAAGAAAGTAGTAATAAAATGATTAGTATTCTTGTATAGTCTTTTAATCTTTGCAAAGTACTTTATAAATATTATCTCATTGTATCCTCACAACAACCCTAGGAGGTAGATGAGGAAATTAAAGCATTTTTCAGATGAAAAGATTGAGGTTGACAGGGATTAAGTAATTTGTCCAGGTTCATAAAACTAATAAGTACCTGAGGCTGAATTTGAATTAGATCTTCCTGACTCCAAGTCTAGCACTCTATCCATGGAACCACTTAATTGCTATAAAGTGCTGATGTTTGAATTAGGAAACTATAGGTCCGAAACCATATCTAACTCTGATAGTGTCTACAAGCAAATCATTTATCCATATGACACTCATTTCCCTCACTTTACAACAGCACCTTTGTGTATATCAAATAATGCTTTCAAACACTATATAAATGCAAGATGCCCTTATATTCATCATCATTATTACTGTTATTTGTACTACTACTACTCAAATATTAAATGGATCAATGATCCCAATGATGTGACTGCTACCTCTAAAACATTGATTGGAAATCATGAATTACATTCTATGAGTTTTGTCCATTTCTTCTCATTATTTCATCAAATGATGACCTCCTTCATTTTCTAATATCTCAAGTATACCAATGAGTCACAAAAGTCATACAATTCTTATCACACAAGCAACTCATCTTCTCCAATCATAGACTCCTTTTTAAAATCAAGGGATTTTTACTGTTTCTTTATAACACCTTATTTTTTATTTGATAGTTTATTCATAATGTTTTGTGTGCCTCTTTTATGATCCAAAGTACTACTCAATGTTAATTTCTTGAAGCTGGAAGTTTTCTATGATTTCATCATAAAGGGTACTAAAACTAAGATGATCTGATCATCATTTCAAGATCATTTCAGAACATACAACATTAACATGTCTACCCTGCTTTCTACTAATGGTCTGCTAGGATATTGTACCAATAATTTAGCCTGATATGTCACTATAAACTTTGGGGGTGATTCTTTCTTGAGTAAAATCTCCAAGATTCAAGACCTTCAAGAAAATCTGTAAAGATTCATGGTGACAGATCTCATCGTGATTTTCATGTATGCCTAGTCAAAGTTTTCAAACATAATCACAAGGAATTGAAATAGTACTAGAAGAGTTAAAGGGGGACATAAGTGTCAGCAATATGTGTATATATAGCTTCTACCAGCTAGTTTCAGTAAAACAAGTCAGAACTATGACACGTTTTTGTCTGGTATGTGTAGGTGTCTCTGTGTGTGTCATATGCCAAACTTTTGATGTATGAATGGGGAAATATCACATGCATTTTTTTATGAAAAAGGAGATTTGATGTCACTTTCCATGGGCAATTCTATCATTTACAGTCATATATTTAGGAACAATCATTTGAAGACATGGAATACATGGAAAATATAGCCCATTACAATCATCTGCAGAGTCCAAATTCATGGCTTAATCATGC
Source organism: Macrotis lagotis (assembly GCF_037893015.1). Lineage (NCBI taxonomy): Eukaryota > Metazoa > Chordata > Mammalia > Peramelemorphia > Peramelidae > Macrotis > Macrotis lagotis. Next base: position 169,865,851 of record NC_133663.1, on the reverse strand, counting down.
TGTTTCTAAGAGAAAATATTGAATATTAAATCATTTGGCATTGTCATAAAACCTGTAGTTAACTATTGAATAGTTAGATCCCTTTCAAAGAAACAAACATGACATAGTTGTTTCTTACTCAATAAAATAATAAGTAACATTTCTCTTTATCCTTTAAATATCAATTACTATTAAATTATATATATATATGTATATATAAAATGTACCTAGATATAGTATAGTTGTTGATCATTTTTCATTTGTATAGAACAGACTGCTTCCTCAGTATACAGTAGAGTTATATCATTTAAGTCTTCAAATCTTTCATTTCTAGTCTGAGAAAGAATCTTTTGGTCTCCTAATATTTTTCTTATATAATACTTTGGTTAGAATTGTATTCTGTTTAAATATTTTATCATCTTCTTCCAGAATATTTCCAAAGATCCATCTCTATTTAGCTTATTTGACATGTTCCTGGAAATTTTAAAAGAAAAACTGGGTAATTATCTTTTTCACTATGATAAAATATAAAATAGAAATAGAAAGCAGAAAAGTCATGAAGAAATGTATATTCTTCATCTAATTCTGTCATTGACATCTATAAAAATTGATCTAATCAACACTTCTGAGCCAATCTGTTGCTTTTTTTATATTAGACTTAATTTTCCAATTACATTTCATAAACATTTTTTCAGCATTCAACTTCTTGCATATATATGTGCATAAATACATTACTGAATATTTATTTTGTTGTTTTAAATATGTACTTTCTTTCTCTGTTCATAATGCTTCCTCTGATGGAATGCCAAGGGCCCAGCTCAATTTGATCAAGGTTAAAATGGATTATGCTGCCCCTCCATTGCCCCCTTTGGATAGGGAGCAGGCCATTAATGAAGGTCACAGACACTCCAGAGAAAGCATCTGGTTTCCCCTACTTGCTAGTTCACTTGGAATTACAAAGTCCAATGAGCAAAGCCTCTAGAGATTTCAACACCAAAGATCTGTGAAACAGCCCCTCCCCTAACACAAGATCCTAGGAAAATTAATAAAGCCATAGAATGTTACCCTGAAGTTCTTGGATCCTAATCCAGAGAGAACCAAGATTTCAGGGAGGAATGTCAATTGGTCTCAAGTGTAGAAAGAGTTATTAGAATATATCAGGAAGGAGTTTGAAAAACCAATTGGGAAAAATTGGGAAAAGAAACATAAGAGAAAATTAACAACTTGCAAGAGAAAATTATCATCCTGCAACAAGAAAATGAAAATACAATTGGTGCAAAAAGAAAATAATTCTATAAAAAAACACATTTGGACAAATGGAAAACTCCTTCAAAAATAGAAATGACAATTGGAAAAGGAGTTGCAAAAGGTAAATGAAGATTATTCTTCTTTAAAAAAAAGATTATAATCTGTGTTAAACAAAACCCCAAAAAAAGAAAAAATAAAAGAAAATGTAACACACCTGACCTGGAGAATAGATCCAGAAAAGACAATTTAAGAATCATTGGACTTCATGAAAACTTTGATGAGAAAAAAAAATTGACCTTCATACTTCAGAATAGAATAAAGGAGAATTGTCCTGATATCATGGAACCAGATCCCCTCCTGAAAGGGATCCCCAAAATGAAAATAACAAGGTATATTGTGGTCAACCTCCTAAAATATAAGATAATAGATCCTGTTAGCAGCCAGAAAGAAATAATTTAAATACCAAGGAGTCACAGTAAAGATTACATTGGACCTGACTGTATCAATATTGAAAGATCAAAGGCCCTGGAATTCCAAAGTGTAAGGGAGCTTGGAATGAGCCAAGATTTCACTATCCCACAAAACTGAACCTTCTTTTCCTGGGGAAAAGATGGACATTTAACAAAATAGGGGATTTCCAACTTTTCCTGATGAAAAGAACAAAGATAAATTGAAAGTTTACTGCAAACAGGAGTCTCAAGAGAAATATGAAAAAGGTAAAATAGGGGAAAAGATAAAAAAGCTGTTATTTAATAAAGTTAAACTAAATCCCATCTAAGTGAAAGATTCTCATAACTCTTGAGAATTGTAAGTCTATTAGAGAGAATATACTTAGCCAGAAATAATGGACACTTATGACTTATTTGTGACTTTCATAGAATGATTTAAAATTATATCTCCTTAAAAAGGGGGTACAGTAAAGAGATAGGAGATTGGAGACTGAATGGGGTAAATTGCATCACATGAAGAAGTGCTAAGGACCTATTGCAATGGAGGAGAAGAAGGGAGGAGGTGAGAAGAAGCACCTGAATCTTCCTCTCTTAAAGTTAGGCTAAAAGAAGGATTAACATGCATACATACATACTCTTACATTGAGAAATTTATCTTACCTTTCAAGTATTAAAAGGGGAAAGAGAGAGGTTGGAGGGGGGGAAGAAAAGGTAGGGAAGGTAAAAGGGGCAACGGTAAAAGGGAAACAAAGAAGAGGTTTTGGCTATAAGGTAGAAAACACACTGAAGGAAGTGGTATTCAGAAACAAAATATTGTGAATATAGGGGTAAGGTAAAAAGGGGGAATACAAACAGAAGGAAGATAGCATGGAGAGCAATAAAGGGTTAGTAATTACAACTTTGAATGTGAATGGGATGACCTTTCCCATAAAACAGAAATGGATAGCAGAGTGGATTAAGAACCAGAATTTGACAATATGCTGCTTGATAAAAACTCATTTGAAGCAGAGAATTACATATTATGGGTAAAAGGTTGGAGGAAAATATATTATACTTCAGCTGAAGTTAAAAAGGCAGGCTTAGCAATCCTTATCTCAGTAAAGCAGTTGAAAAAATAGATTTCATTAAAAGAGAAAAGGAAGGAAACTATATGCTCCTAAAAGGTACCATAGACAATGAAGTAATTTCAATTCTAATTAATATTTATGCACCAAGTGGTATAGCATCCAAATTCTTAAAGGAGAAGCTAAATGAGTTACAGGAAGACATAGAGAGCAACCCTCTACTGGTGGGAGACCTCAACCTCCCTTTCTCAGAATCAGACAAATCAATAATATCTAGATCGATAATAGAAAATGGATAAATCAGAATTAGATACAAAATAAACAAGAAGTTAAGGAGCTATATAGAAATTTAAAATCTGGACATGATAGACCTTTGGAAAAAATTGAATGGGAATAGAAAAGAATATAGCTTTTTGTCTGCAGAACATAGCACCTACACAAAAGTTGACCATATACTAGGGCATTAAAAACCTCATAATCAAATGTAGAAAGACAGAAATAGTGAATATTTCCTTTTCAGACCATAATGCAATTAAAAATCATATGCAATAATGGGCCATGAAGAGATAGACCTAAAGCTAATTGGAAACTAAATAACCTCATTTTAAAGAATCAGTGGATCAAACAACAAAATTATAAAAAGAAGTGATGATTCATGCTAAACAATAACAATGATGGGACAACATACCAAAACAAATAGAACACAGTCAAAGCAGCTATTAAGGGATATATTAAATCTCTAAATGCTTAAATGAATAAAATAAAGAGGAAATGAATGAAGTAAGCATGCAACTAAAAAAAAATAGAGAAAGAACAAATTAAAAAACCCTCAATTAAATGCCAAACTAGAAATTCTAAAAATTAAAGGAGAAATTAATAAAATCAAAATCAAGAAAACTACTGAATTAACAAATAAAACCAAGAGTTGATATTATGAAAAAATAATAAAATAGATAGAACGTTGATTAATTTGATTAAAGAAAGAAGAAAACCAAATTATTAATATCAAAAATGAAAAAGATGAACTCACCAACAACTAGGAGTAAATTAAAGTGATATTTCTGGACAATTTTGCCCAACTACATACCAATAAATTTGATAATCTAAATAAAATGGATGAAAAGTTACAAAACTTTAAAGTTAAATGAAGAAGAAATTAAATACCTACATAATCCTATCTCAGAAAAAGAAATTCAACAAGCCATCAATGAACTCCCTAAGAGAAAATATCCAGGGTCAGATGCGTTCACAACTGAATTCTATCAAACATTTAAGGAATCTATCTGGAACCATCATCAAGCATTATGTGCAATGCGGATAAGGTAGCATCATTCCTAACAATGGAATGAGTGAAACAAGGATGCCCATTATCACCTCTGCTATTCAATATTGTATTAGTAATGTTAACTTCAACTATAAGAGAAGAAAAAGCAATTGAAGTGATTAAAATTGGGAAGGAGGAAACAAAACTTTCATATTTTTGTAGATAACATGATGGGATACCTAGAGAACCCTAATAATCATATTAAAAAAAACTACTGGAGGGGCGGCTAGGTTGCATAGTAGATAAAGCACCAGCCCCGGAGTCAGGAGTACCTGGGTTCAAATCCAGTCTCAGACACTTAATAATTACCTAGCTGTGTGGCCTTGGGAAAACCACTTAACCCCATTTGCCTTACCAAAAAAAAAAAAAAAAAAAAAACTAAAAAAAGCCCTACTAGAAACAATTAGCAACTTTAGCAAAGTCACAGGATGTAAAATAAACCCACACAAATCCTCAGCATTTCTATATATAACTAGCAAGATATAGCAGCAGGAGCTACAAAGAGAAATACAATTTAAAATAATTTTAGACAACATAAAATACTTGGGAGTCTACCAGTCAAGGCAGACTCAGAAACTATGAAAACAACAATAAAATGCTTTTCACAAAAATAAAATTAGATTTAAATAACTGGGAAAATATCAATTGCTCATGATAGGCCAAACTAATAGAATAAAAATGACAATTCTACCTAAATTAAATTGCTTCTTTAATGCTGTGCTAAACAAAATTCCAAAAAATTACTTTAATGAGCTAGAAGAAATTGTAACTAAATTTATATGGAGGAACAAAAAGTCAAGAACATAAAGGGATTTAATGAAAAAAAAGTGCAAAAGAAGGTGGCTTAGCCTCACTAGATCTAAAATTATATTATAAAGCAACAGTCATCAAAACTGTTTAATACAGGCCAAGAAAGAGAGTATATCAGTGGAACAAAAGGGACAATAGGAAATGGTTATAGTAATTTGATGTTTGATAAACCCAAAGAGACCAGCTTCTAGGATAAGAACTTACTCTTAAGATAGGAACTCCCTCTTCAATAAAAACTGTTGGGGAAAATTGGAAGATAGTATGGCAGAAACTTGGATTAGACCAACATATCACATCCTATACTAAGATAAGATCAAAATGGGTGAAGGATTTAGACATATAAGACAATACCATATACAACTAGAAGAACGGGAAATAGTTTTTTCTGTCAGATCTATGGAAAAGGGAGCAGTTTGTGACTAAGGAAGAGAAAAAGAAAATCAACATAAACTGAATAATTTTTATTGCATTAAATTAAAAAGGGTTTGCACCAACAAAACCACTATAATCAAGATCAAAAGAAATGTAATAAATTGGGAAACAATTTTTACGACTGTGTTTCTGACAAAGGACTCATTTCTAAAATATTAAGAGAATTAAGTCAAATTTAATAAAAAAAAAAAAAACTTTTCCCCAAATGACAAATGATCTAAGGATATGCAAAGGAAATTTGCAGATTAGGAAATCAAAGCTATCTATAGTAAAACAAAAACTGCCCTAAATCATTAGTGTTTAGAGAAATGTAAATTAACATCTCTGAGGTGCTGCCTCACATCTCTCAGCCTGGTCAATATGACCAGAAAGGACAATGTTCATTGTTGGCAGGGATGTGGGAAATGTGGGACACTAATACACTAATATATTGTTGATGGATCTGTGAACTCATCCAACCTTTCTGGAGAGCAATTTGGAATTACATCCAAAAGGCAATAAAAAATGTGCATACCCTTTGATCCAGCAATACCACTACTGTGTCTATACCCTGAAGATATCATGACAAAGGGTAAAAAGCATCACTTATTAAAAAATGTTCATAGCATTTCTGTTTGTGGTGGAAAAGAATTGGAAATTGAGGGAATGTCCATTAATTGGGGAGTAGCTAAACAAAATGTGGTATATGTAAGTTATGGAACAGTATAGTTCTATTAGAAATGAGAAAGGATGGAATTTCTGAGAAGCCTGGAAGGACTTGCATGAACTGATCCTCAGAGAGATGAGGAAAACCAGAAGAACATTGTATACCCTAACAGCAACATGGGGATGATGATCAACCTTAATGGACTTGCTCATTCCATCAATACTACAATCAGGGATAAATTTAGGATATTTGAGGTGGAGAATACTATCTGTATCCAGAGAAAGAACTGTGGAGTTTAAACAAAACCCAAAGATTATTACCTTCAATTTTTTAAAAAAAGTTGTCTTACGTACTACACAATTTTCCTGTCCCTAATATTTTATTTCTTCCTCAAGGACATTTTTTTTTTCTCAGTGCATAGCATGGAAACAATGCAAAGATTATCAGATTGCCTTCTGTGACGGGAGGAAGAGGGAAGGGAGGATAGGAGAAATATTTTAAAATTCAAAACAAAAATTCAAAACAAAAATTCAAAACCTTAATTCAAAACAAAAATGATAGGTAGAAACTACTATTGTATAAATTTGGAAAACAAAAAACATATTTATTAAAAAAGCCTACATAATTGCCATTTTGTGTGTGAGGAATTCAGATTAAGGGAAAAGATAGGAAACCATGGGTTAGAAAGGACAAATATATAAGAAGGTTTTAAAAAGTGAACATTGTACTCATTCAGATTCTTTGGAATTTGATTATCGAGGGAGGGTTTGTGTTTGTTTTTTTTGTTTGTCATCCGCATATGGATGGTGTTGTCCATAATACATCTCTGGGTTCTCCTGAATCCCTAGATTGTCCTAGATCTTTGAACTGCTGAGAGGAACTGCATCCATCATAGTTAACCCATTCACAGTATTGTTGCTAATGAGTACAGTTTTCTCTTGATTCTGCTCTGTTAGCTCAGCATCAGTTCGTGTAATTTTTTCCCAGCTTCTCTAAAGTCCAATCATTCTTCGTTTCTAATAGCATAATAGTATTACCTAACAGTCATATACCATAACTTGCTCAACCATTCCCCAGTTGATGAGCATCCTCTCAATTTTCAATTATTTGCCACTACAAAAAGAGTTGACCAGCCTAAGTATCTGATAAAATAATGAAAATAGGATTAGATGTAATTTTATTAATCCAAGGAATATCCAATGATAATCAACTAAATTTGTCCTAACACTTATAGCATTAGAATTGCCTGGGAGCACTGAGAGATTAAGAGCTTTTTCTAGAGTCCCCAAACCAGTATATATCAGAGGAATTATTTTAAGATCTTAGTTCATTGTCATTGGAAGACTGGTGCTCTAGCTACTCTCTGAGTTGCTACTTTTTGGTACCTATCAGGATATATAAAATAATAAATTCTCCCAATATTGCTACCTATGATTTGTGATGGTGGAAATACTTTATAATAATAATACTCAGAAAGTATGAGAAAATGATTCACTTAGAGAAGATATCTTTAAGGCACTAGAGTAATATTTTTAAGTAGAATTTATCACAGCTAGGATTTATGACATAATTTTACCCTTTGAAGACACTTTCTATCTTATGAACACCAGTCCAATTCGCAGTTTGCATATAAAGAACCTTAGGTATCCATGAGACATCCAACAATGTCTTTGTCATAATATCTTATTTATATTCATACATGGCATGAATGTAGATCAAATCAGCAGCATTTTGATATTTGAAATACATTTTGATTTCACTGTTATTAACAAGTGATCAAATTCAATGGTAAAAGACAAAATGAATCATAATGATAATAATAATAACAGATAACACAGCTGATGAAACTGAAGTAAAAATATCAAAATGATATAACTAGTGTCTGATGGACTTGAAATCCAGTCTTCCTGTCTTTAGGCTCAGTATTTTATCCAGTCACCTAGGTACTTCTACTTCTGTTATTTATTCAGAAAAACAAAAGGAATAGTTAACCATATATTTATATATATCAACATCTAGAACTTCTAGACTTTAAGAGTAGACTTATAGAAACAGTTAAAGTCATGGACATACTCTTAGGATTAACAACTCATTGATTAGTGCCCCAGTTACATTTATCAATAGTGATAATGAGCATGTGTGCTTAACAATATAAATGATTCAAGGTCATCATGGTAAGGAGATGGTAATATATTCATAGAAAATATAAGAACAAAAACTAATAATAAACTTCAGTTTCATGAAAATATAATAAATGAGCTTTGCAACTTAGTCAATGATTTTTGTGAGTAGGAATAATGATTTTCTACAGGAATTTCAATAACTATTACTTCTGTCTTCATATTAAAATTCAGATATTTAAAGAGACAAGAGTAAGTGAATAGAACAATAAAGAAGACTGGTGTTGAAGTAAAAAAGATTTGAGTTTGAATTATGCTTAGAAAGCCCATAAGATAAAGGATTCTGTCGCCCAGATAATGATCTAACATTCTTAAGTTTCAAGGGAGATCCTGATCTGTATCTGTATTGACAGTTTTTTCATCAAGTATTCCTCAAAATAAATCATAGCACCCCAGTCCTTTCTCCCCAATCCAGATAAAAACAAGCTTTATTTTTTCTCCCCTAAAGTGCAATAATTTACTTCAGTCTCTTAGGATTGAAAAGACCTTTCAGGTCACTAAAGCCAGTTCATCCTGAGTAAGAATGTCCTTTAAAGCAAATCTAACAAGTGTCTACACAGTTGCAACTTTAAATACTTGCCCTGAGAGAGAACATGATACAGCTCATTCCACTTTGGGACGATTTAAGTTGCTAAGAAGTTTTTCTTTAAGTCAAACTGTAATCCAACTCTCCTATTAGTTTAACGGGCCCCTTACGTTGTACAGATGTGAAATTTCAAAGAAATGAGAAGGAAAGACAAAATAAATAGTATACAATAACCAAAAATTCCCCCAAAAAAGACCAAAAGAGATAGAAAACCCAGATGACATAAAACATGTATGGGTTAAAAAAAAAAAAGGGCAAAGGATACTTTTATCATATAATGGGGGAAAAGTGCAAAGAAGGTATAAGTAAGGACAGGTAATTCTTTGGCAAATGATAAATGCCAAAGAATTTTAAGGTCCCGTATTAATTGTACTACAGAATGGTAATTAAAAAGGGGACCTATAGAGAGAGAGGGCAAGAGCAATATCCAAAGGAGCAGAAAACTACTTTGGGGGCAATGGCACCTTAATAACTGACAATAGAAAAACAAGAATATTTTATTTTTGATCAAGGAACAGTAATAAATACCTACTCCTGAATATAATACCAGTTCCCCACAATAATCTTGTCACTCTAGTACCTGTCTTTAGTTTGAAGGGTACAGGATATTGTCACTTGCTCATGCTTGTCTCCTTCCCCAAGTCTGCCTTGAGAGGCAACCTCGGAAACTCTAGCATCCACCACAAGGAGAAGAAAACCTTGCTACTAACTCCTGAAAATGTGTTGAGAGGCCTCCAGGCAATTAAATAGGACTACTGAGAGATGGGAGACCAAAATGTCACTACCTCTCCTTCCATTTATATTTTTTATATTTTATTTGTCTTATCCACTAGTGTGTGTTGCTTGAGAAATATTTTTGTCTTTCTTTGTTGAGGATGGGAATCAACTGAATCAAGCAAGCAAACTAAACCTTTACAATATGAGAGCACATTACTAATTGAATCAAAGTAATTAGCTATGTATGAATAAGGCCTAGATATCAATCAATTCAACGCATTTTAGTAATTTAGGACAAGAAGTCTCCTTCTAGTAGTTGAATAAACTTCATCATTCCCTGAGGGGTTTGCATAAAACAAGAAAACTAGTTTGGAATTGAGGATTTTAGTACCTAGGAGTTTAGTAGTAGAAGTCTTTCAAGTCAAACCTCTTGAAAAAGTGCCTTGCAGGATGAAGTAGATCCTTGACTTCAGTTTTAGTCTTGGTCAATGATCCCATTCATAATTTGCATTTTCTAAACTTTAGCCTACATTCCCTTTGACTCTGTATATGGCAGTGAGAGAATATGTCACAGACTTTTAGGACATTTTCGACCACCAAATCATTACTATGGCACATTAGAAATATTATTTCTAAAAGATATTTTATCTCCTAATTAAAGGATGTCCTAGTTATGGAAGGAAGCAAATAAATGAGGGTTAATGATCTATAGTAATAGAAATTCATCCATCAATGCCTCAGTATCGACTACATAACTCTAAAGGGGGATGTAGTAGTTGCCCTTTGAGCACCCAACCTATTAGTGTGTATGGGGGGGATGGAGAGTAGCTCAAGACCGATAATTCATTTGTATCCTTAGAACCTAACATTGCAGCTGCAATATGGTAAGCATTTGATAAAAGTTTGCAGATAGTCATTCCCCAATTGATAAATGATCAAAGAATATGAACAAGCAGTTTTCAGATATAAAAATCAAAACTAGTTATAGTTATATGAAAAATGCTCTAAATCACTATAGACTAGAGAAATGAGAATTAAAACAACTATGAGGCATCATGTCATACCTAATATGACAGAAAAGAAAAATGATAAATATTTTAAAGAAAATGGGAAAATTGGGAAACTGATGCAGTAATTTACTAATATGTATCTGAGCCCTCTTTGATTTTCATTCTCTTCCATTTCTTTTCATCTCTTTCACCGTAGTTGCTGAATTTTACCAGTCTGTTTGTGTCTTGCATGCTATTTTCTTAAAAGGAAAAACTATGTGATGCAATAGAAAAAGCACTGAAATGGGAGATAGAAAAGAAAGTCTATTCCTTTTTTTTCCTTTATATGCTAATGTAGCCTTTATTGAGACACTTAATTTTTCTGATTTTCTCAAATTATAAAAGAGGATATTTGACTATATGTTTATAAATATTTCTTCAAGCTCTAATATTCAAAGAGTGAAAGTTTAATGTCTTTCTTCCATGGGGGAACTTTCCTACATATTTTTACCTTCTACTACTTTCCCCTTTTTACTATGTAACCTCATACATGAAGCTCTCAAGGCAGAGTCTCATATATCTTATTCTCACTTTTCTGGCTTATCACCCCCATCCAGAACATCTGGGAACATAGCTATATGACACCATCCCCTTGTAAATATATAGTTCACAATACCTAATAAAGATTTTTCCCCAGCAAATAAAATAGAACAAATAACAGCTCATTGGAAACATCTATTGCCAACAAGAGGTCAATGAGAGACTATTCCATGGAAACCTTCATAATCTGCATGGTAAGTTTAATATTATCTTATGATAAACACATATGCACATTTATGCATATGGACATATATATATATATACATACATCTATATGTATATATATACATATATATATAGTCATATAGTTACTTATAATCAACTTTAGCTGAGTAATATCAAAAGTACACTTTTAAATGGAACTTTGTGAAGCACTTTATACATGTATCTTATTTGATCTTTACAACCACCATGGACCAGGAGGAGTAAAGTTACTTGGCCAAAGTTAGTATTTCAGAAGCAAAATTTAGACTAAGGTCTTTATGACTCTAGAACTTTTGCTGATAAGTAAATTTCCAATAAGTGCTATCTCTGACAGTTTCTCAGAATAGTGCAATTCTACATAATTTCTAGACCATGGAGCATGTCAACATCTCACAGCACCTACTGGATCATAAGTATATCATATTGTAGAGATGTACCAGTCATAAAAACTCCCTTAACATTCTATCATTTCTTTACCATGCAATCCCTCTGCCTGTCTTTTTATGGGAAAATAAATTAATATATGATTATCTTGTCATGGTTGCATTACAACTCACATTACCAAACAAAATCTCAACCTCCATTCCAAGATCTCTCTTTTTTGCTTTAAAGTTCTTATCTCTGTCAGGTCTCACATTTGAGAATATTTAGGAGCCAAAAACACAACCCATCTTTCTCATATATGATCTCCTTCTTTGTCACAGAAGTAGTGCAGATGGACTTTACATTCAGATTTGTTCTTTCCTCTAGCTCTCTGTCAGGGTGTTTGGGTTTATTTAAGCACTTTTGTAAGCTTAAAAGTTTGACTAAGCATATAGTTTCTTCTCAAGTATATCTTAGGTTAGAAATTCTGGTATAACTGGGACAGTTTCTTCAAATAGCTACATTCTACTTGCATCCCTATTTAGGGTTTAGTGGTGGATGGGGTAAAGCCAAAATTTCCGTGGTTATACATTACCTGAGGAAAGCAGGAAATTATATTCCCTATCACAACTGAGTATATGTATGCTTGTATAAAATATGGGTATGCATAGTTTTATGAGTGTGCATATATGCGTGTATGGGAATTAGAGGGCTCAGAGTTCCTTAGCTAAAATTAAACAAAGAAGTCACTGGTTTCTCAGTTCTAAGCAAAACCAATTGATTGAATTTCCTCTTTAAAAGATAAAGTTATTTTCATTTAGGAGACAGCCTTCCTGCCAAACAAAAGGACTATTCCATACAAATGATCATGGAGCTATTTTATAGATGATAAGAGTTAAGTGAGAGCAGATCATAGACTCACAGGCTTTTTGAGCTGCAAGGACTTTAAAGACCATTCTAATTCAAACCATTTACTTGGCAGATAATGAACCTGAGTTTCAAAAAGGTCAAAACTTGTACATTATTATTCAACTACTTAAAGGAAAATCATCTTGGATGAGAAGCTACTCTTCAGATTCTCAGTCCAGCAATCTTTAACAAGTTCATTGCTGCTACAAAATAGAAGAAAATTAACATAATCTTAAATATTGATCCCTGTCATTTTTTCAGTAATTTCAAAATGACTGACTGGTTTCCATCACAGCTGTTAATATATTTAAGGCAGCTATAGTGGATAGAACACTAACATTTCAAAGAGGAGATACTGAGTTTCAATCTTGACTCAGACATTTGCAATGTAACCTCTATTTATTGCATTATGCTTCCATTTCCTAAAATGTAAAATAAGGAATTTGTACTTGATGGCTTCTACTGTTCCTTGCAGCTCTCAATCTATGATCTTATTGAACATAATTTTCTTCTTTTTGCTCTTTTTATTCTCCAAGCCCTTCCCCCCCAAAGGAATTACATAATTTGATTACATTATGATTAATCTATGGGCATCTATCAGCTTAACCTAGATCCAAGGAAACATATAGACTGAAGTACAAATCAAATAAGAAAACAAACTTAATTTTATTAGATGAAGCCCATTCAAAAAACAGTAAATATTTCATTTTATATTCATAACTTCTATACTTTGACATCAATTGTCATTATTTTGTACATTTTATTATATAAATGTCACTGTAACTCATGGTTAGTTAGCCTAATATATGTATAAGTAACATAATTAAATGTAGTAGCCTATACTTTCTCTTGGTCCTTTTTCGATCTTGTCCTGTTTCTGTCTGTCTCTCTGTCTCTGTCTTTCTCCTCATAGATATGTCCGTATGTGAATATACATATATATATATATATATATATATATATATATATATGATATATGTACATACAAGTGTGTATATATATACATACACACTTATATACATATATGTGTGTGTGTGTGTGTGTGTGTGTGTGTGTGTGTGTGTATTTTTTCTCCAGTTTTTTCAGCAATACTCAGTAACCCCTGGACCACCTCCAGTAAGAAACCTCCTATCGTAAGTAACCACTTTAACATTTCTCTGAGGTTTTCAAAGCAATTTCATTTGACCTTTATTTGAAAGCCACCAGACTCCCTCTCTCCCCACCCCACCATTTTCTCTTTCTTGGCAACTGCTTTTCAATGGTCTCTTAGGTTGCTAAGGAGGATAAGTTGCACATGTGATGTTATGTCATGTCCTTTATCAAAATCCAACATGAAGGGCTGGAACAGCTCTGTGGTTGTTATCTGCAGATGTTTTATCCAAGTGAATATTATTAATGGTTTTTAATTGTGTTTTCAGATGCAAAGCACCCACTGAGGAATAACAGCCCTGATAGACTTGTAGAAACTCAATAAAATAAATCAATAGCACATGTCCAGGAAGAGTTTTGTACTTCTTAACATTTTGATCAATATTGACCACTGACCCACAAAATTTCTCATCCAGAGCGTGTTTTCTTTTCTCTCTCACAATTTGTCTTAACAAATGACACTACATTTGTAATAAAGTAAAGTGAACCTGTCCCCTGTCTGTATTTTTACCACTAACACTCACTCAGTTTTGATACTACAGTATGGTCTTGCCTTCTCTTTAAATTCTTCCTGCCTGCATGTGCTGATTTGATTCTTTTCTCTGCAACTCAAATAACCACAAACTTCAGGAATGCATCAACTAACAGAGGACATTCATATGGTTGAGAGAGTCATAGTATCACTGACTTGCCTAGGGTCACAAAAGCAAAATATGTAGAGGATAGGATTTGCACTCAAGAATTCTGACTTCAGAATCATAGCTCTTTCACTGTACAGTAAAAAAATGTGGCTGTCTATAATACATTACTTGTTGTCTTGGGCGGGGGGAGAAAGAAAAAGTGGAACTCAAAATCTTACCAAAAATGAATGTTGAAAATTATTTTCGCATGTAATTGGAAATAAAAGAAAAGAAAAAAATGTGAGTGTACTCAAGACACTGAAGAACCAGAAATGACCAAATGATTCTGTGTACTTGATGATCTCTTACTCTTAAGGGTTATGAGTGGTGAGCATCAGTTATATCTGTGTTGTGCAAAACAGGCAATACTGAGTTGAGAATAGTTGACACATTCATCATTCTTGATTTCCTGCACATATTTAAGTCAGGTTTTAAACTTGGATGCAATACCCTTGAATTTCAATTCTATCCCCTAAATTTATTAGCTTATTTATCAATCACGATAATAGAAACCATTCACCAGGACCCTTGCCACCAGAGAACTTTCAAGAATAATGATCTCAGTCACCATTCCAAACCTAAATCTCTAATTCTGTCCTGACCAGAACTAGGATCTCAGCTACCAAATATCTCCTACCAGGGCCACAGACCTCAAATACCAGGCCCAACAGAGAATGGACTATCTTTTCCTTATTCAGAGTATCTTCAATTTAGAATGATTCAAAATCTTCCCTGGAGCACCCAATCAATAATTTGGAGTATAGAATTATAGATTTGAAACTCAAAGTGACATTAGAAGGTTAAATAATCCAACTTCTTCAATTTATAGATAAGGAATTAAGATGATTAAGATATCTAATGTGGCAAAGTAGTGAGCTATAATATGAATCTAGGTGATCTGACTCCAAAGTCATTGTACCGTCTTGCCTCACATTTTCTCACACAGATGTTCTGATAGGAACCCAAACAAGAGCCTCAAGGACCAAATCTCACTCAGAGAAATATTTTAAAGTATTTTTGGAATATTTTATGAGCATAAATTCTGTTCATCTTGAGATGAGTCAAAGGAATATGTCAAATGTGAGTTCAAGTAGTTTTCCTGATAATCATCAAATATTTAATGATTCAGATATTCCAACTAAACTTCTTAATTCTCCCACATCAGTTGTCTCCATATTGTTTGAAAGATAACCACTAAAGTCATTACTTCAGCATAAATATTCCTTCCACCATGGCAGGAAACTAGATGTTGGAGATTATGAGTTTATTGAGGTCAGGGATCATCTTTTGTTTCTTTTGGTACCCCAACACTTAGCATGGTGCCTACCACATCAAAGGGTCTTAAAAATGTTTATTATCTGACTAAGTAGTACAATGAAATCAAATAAAAATAAAAATAGGTACTACTAGTTGCCCATTATTTTAGGGAATAACTAAATAAATTACAGTACATGAATTCAATGAAATATTATTGTAATTTGCAAAATGCAAGTGATGAATACAGAGAAGCATATAGTTTCAAAAAGGAAATCGAAAAGAGAAATTGAAAGGGACTTAAATGATGCTGATCTGTTTATATTCCTACATAAGAAGATTGTACTGGTAACCCTTGAGACATTTCTCATTTTAGGGCAGTTAGAAGGAACACACACAAATATATGTATGTATGTGTGTATGTGTATGTATGTGTATATATATATATATATATATATATATATATATATATGTATGTATTTGTGTATAAACACATGGATTTATTTGAATGTATATGTATACATAGAGAGAGCACACAAGTGTGAGTTGAATATGATGGGATGATATCTAAAAATTTAAATTAGGGGATGAGAGAGGAATGTACTGGGAGAAATGGAAAGGTAGAGGTATAATGGGGTAATTTATCTCATAAAAAAGGCAAGAAAAATCTTTTACAGTGGAGGGAAAGAAAGGATAGGTGAGGAAAATGAGTGAACTTTACTCTCAGAATTGACTGAAAATGGAAAGAACTCAATTCTCAATAGGGTATAGAAAACTATCTTATCCTATAGGAAAGTTGGAGGGGAAAGGGCTGGGGGAAGGGGGTAATGGAAGAAAGGGAAAATTGGGTGAGTAGGGTGATCTGTAGCAAAGCATTTTTGAGGATGCACAAAGTGGAAGGAGAGTGAGAGTAGCATAAATGGGATGAATAGGATGGAGGGAAATACAGTTAGCAGTAGTAACTATAAAAATTTTTGAAGCAGGTTTCTCTGATAAAGGTCTCATTTCTCAAACATATAAAGAACTTAGCCAAATTTATAGAAAATGAGTCATTTCTCAATATCTCAAAGGATATGAACAATTTTCAGGTGAGTTTATCAAGGTTCTCTATAGTCATATAAAAATGTTCTAGCTCACTTTTGATTGGAGAAATGCAAATTAAACCAATCCTGAAGTATCACCTTATATTTATTAGATTGGTTAATAGGACAGAAAAGGAAAATTACAAAGGTTGGAGAGGATGGAGAAAAGATGAGTCATTAATGCAAAGTTGATGGTGTTGTGAAGTGGCCCAACAATTCTGTAGAACAATTTGGAACTGTGCCCAAAAGGTTATAAAACTATGCACATAAAACTATACTAGCTCTATATCTGAAAGGAGAAGAAAAACAAAAAGAAAAAGAATCTAGACATACAAGAATATTTGTGACAGCTCTTTTCAGATGGCAAGGAATTAGAAACTGAGGGAATGCCTATTAGCTGGGATTGGCTGAATAATTTATAGTGTGGGGTTACGATGGAATGTTATTCTGTTATAAGAAATATTGAACAAAATG
Source organism: Macrotis lagotis (assembly GCF_037893015.1). Lineage (NCBI taxonomy): Eukaryota > Metazoa > Chordata > Mammalia > Peramelemorphia > Peramelidae > Macrotis > Macrotis lagotis. The sequence goes on along the minus strand of NC_133663.1, from coordinate 169,848,712 downwards.
CTCTTAGAAAAAACTCAAAAGATTTTAATGTTGCTATAAAGTGTGTACTGTGCATAAAATATAAGTAATATTGTGGTATGATCAATTGTGAATGACTTAGCTTTTCTCAGGAATGCAATGACCCAAGTCAACTCTGAAGAACTCATTATGAAGAATGCTATCTATTGCCAGAAAAAAAAGAGTTGATTTTTTTAGGATATATATCAAAGCATATTTTCTTTAATTTTATTGATGTTTCTTTGGGGGGGACCTATCTTTTCTTTCACAACAGTATTATTATTGAAAAGTTTTCCAAGAATATATATGTAGAACTGATATTTAATTACTTCCTTTCATAGTAAGGGTAGAGGGAGTGGGGAAGAAGGAAGGGAAAGAATTTGGAACCCAAAGTTTTAAAAATGAATGATAAAAATTGTTTTTATATGTAACTGGGGAAAACAAAATATTAAGCAAATTTTTATAAATGATAAAAATGTATATGAACATTATATACATATTTTAATTTTTTTAATTTTACAATTTTTCCCCTAATCTGACTTCCCCCACCCACCCCACACAGAAGGCAGTCTGATAGTCTTTACATTGTTTCCATAACATACATTAATCAAAATTGAGTGTGTTGAGAGGGAAATCATAACCTTAAGGAAAAAAATAAAATATAAGAGCATAGTTACATAATAAGATAATTTTTTAAAAATAAATTAAAGGTAATAGTCTTTGGTCTTTGTTCAAATTCCACAATTATTTTTCCTCTGGACAAAGATGGCATCCTTCATTGCAGATACCCTAAAACTGCCCATGATTGTTGCATTAATGAAATGAGCAATCCATTAAGATTGATCATCGACCCCATGTTGCTATTATGGTGTACAATATTCTTCTGTTTCTATTCATCTCATTCAGGAACAGTTCATGGAAATCCTTCTGGGCTTCTCTGAATTCCTATCCCTCTTTGTTTCTAATAGAACAAAAGTGTTCCATAATGTACAAATACCACAATTTGTTCAGCCATTACCCAATTGATGAACATTCACTCAATTTCCAATTCTTGGCACCACAAGCAGGGCTGCTATGAAAATTTTTGCACATGAGATATTTTTACCTTTTTTTCATGATCTCTTCAGGGTATAGACCCAGTAGCAGTAATGGTATTGCTGAATCAAAGGGTATGTACATTTTTATTGCCCTGGGCATAACTCCAAATTGCTCTGCAGAAAGGTTGGATGAGTTCACAGTTCCACCAACAATTTATTAGTGTATTAGTGTCCCACACTGAACATTGTCCTTTCTGGACATATTAACCCACACTAAAAATTGTCCTTTCTGGACATATTAACCAGTCTGAGAGGTGTGATGTGGTAGTTCAGAGATGCTTTAATTCGCATTTCTCTAATAAGTAAAGATTTAGAGCAAGTTTTCATATGAGTATGGATCACTTTGATTTCCTCATCTGTAAACTGATTTGCATATCCTTTGGCCATTTGTCAATTGGGGAATTGCTTGGTTTTTTTTATAAATTTGACTCAGTTCTCTATACATACATATATATATATATATATATATATATATATATATATATATATTACATACATATATTAATATATATGCATGTATATAAACCCCCCAAATCAAAAATACCCATGTCCTTGTTTACCTCTTCTACTACATAATACTCTCTTTATGAGTCCTTTGCTTCTCAGAGTCCTTATCTCAAGTAGTATTTCTAAAAAAAAAAAAAAAAACAAAATCTATCCTTCTCCCAATTTCTAGTTATTAGTATTCTATTCTTCAATGAATTAAATTGTTTTATTCTGCTACATATTTTGTTCTAGGAAATATATATTATTTCCTGTTGCCTTCCTCATTGGCATCCAACAATACTTTATCCATAGTATACTTTTAATTAATATAATTTAATAAATGCTTGGAATGAGTAGAAATGAACTCATTTTAAATGAAGAAAAGAACTATAGCAAAAAAACATAACAATGTGGGCAGAGACGATTCAAGTCCCTTGTAATACTGACTGGTTTTATGACCTTGGTCAAATCAGTTATTTTGAGATTCAATTTCCTTATCTGTAAAATAAAAGAATTTATATCATATTAGTCATCACTGAGCTCACAGGTTTATCTCATGCATTATATATGATGATATTTGGAAAAGTCTATTTCAATCTTAAAGTAAATTAAATGGAAATTAGCTATTATTGATAATAGCCACATCCCAATTCCACTATTGTCAATTATATGCTAAGAATAAAATAAAACAATCAAAAACACTGTGAAAAATAAAATTCTTTCTGCCATCAGACCAAGAACAAAATATAACCATTCATAAAGGCAGGGTATTAATGAACTCCAAAATCTATGTCAAAGTCTTTTCAAAAATTATGAAGAAAAGTAGATAAATCATTGAATGATAGTTATTGCCCAATGTTCTGATCATGAAAAGAAGTTTATAAAGACATAATCAAGACAAAGTGACCTAAGGATATATTTGGGAGAAAAAGTGACACAGTCAAGTTGTATTTGAGAGACAAAGGGAGAAATAGAGGAGAAATTCTCTAAGAGAGTAGGAAATCTTATCTCTCATTTCAAAAATTCAACCTTTCAAGTCCAAGGTGTTAGGGGGTTCTAGACAGTTGAAATCATGTGCACTAATGCGCCACTGTAAGGAGGTCAGAATCCCTCTGTTCTAGGGAGAAAACACCTGAAATTCTATTTTTTAATATTAAGAAAGAAAAAATAAATCATCTAGAAGCTATTCAAAAATGGACCCAAGGTTGTCCTATTGTAAATGTAAGGTTGGAAGTGTTACCATCACACTCATTTTAGACTAATTCCTTGATTAGGGAAGAACTTGTTTCAAACAATCTAAAGTCCTTATACTAAGTGTGAAAGCTATTTTATAACAAGAAATGGCTCCTAACAAGGAGCCTCAAATTCCTAATTTGACTGAGGAATTTCATTATGGACTCTCTGCCCATTATAAAATATTGAATTAGCTGGAATATGATGCTTTTCCAAGAAATTTGAGCAAGTGTAACTTTCTAGTACATCCCTAAGGAAGAATGACTTGTGGAGGAAGGAGAGGTTCAGCTTTAAGTCTTGACTGGGACTGCTACCTGGATAGTCTTTTATGGGAGGAGGACAATCCACCTTTGAGAGGTGCAGAGAAATTTGGACTTCCCAAATTCTCTTCAGTGACCTAAATGATGCCCCTATATAGAAAGAAATTCACAACACTTAAAAATGAATATTAGTATTATCACTATTTTACAATTGAAGGAAATAGAAAATAAATGGCTTGCTGAGAGTGTTATAGCCAGTAAGAGTTTGAGGTTGGATTTGAACTCAGATTTGCTTAAATGCAAGTACCATTAGCTAAGAGAAGAAAATTTCTAATAACCAGGAATTGTGAGTTACCCCTTTGTCACATGGATTATTTTTTTAATTACATTTATTTTATTTCTAAAATGAATAAAAATAAGGATTTTCAAAATATAGTAGAAATAAAAAAGATAATGGTACATGAAACTGCAAATCTATTATATTCAAGTTGCTATTCCTTTAAAATATATAATAAAATTATCTTATAAATTTCTTTTCTTTTCTTACCTTCCCCACATCTCTGCCCTAGAGATAACAACTATTAGGAGTAAATATGGACACACACACACACACATACACACACACACATACACAGAGACAGTCCTTTCATAGGTTATTATGGTATTTATGATTTGGTTAATTTTTGTATTTATAATAGTCAAAATTATTAGTCACTTAAAGATGCTCTTAAAATAATATTGTTTTATATATATATATACATATATATATATATATATATATATATATATATATATATATAGTGCTCTCTTGTCTTTGTTCTTTTCATTCTTCATTACTTCATGCAAACCTATCCATACCTTTTTTTCCTAAAATCAATGGACTTATCATTTCATATAACACTGAGGTATTCCATCACAATCATATACCCAACTTGTTCAATCATTTCTCCAATGTACCGGAAATCCTAACAATAGCAATAGGAAAAGAAAAAGAAATAGCATGAAACAGCATAAGGAATGAGGAAATCAAACTATCTTTTTGCAGACAATATTATGATTTTCCTTGAAAATCTCAAAGTCTCAATTTTAACAAAATAGCAGGATGTAAAACAAATGTGCATAAATCATCAGCATTCCTATATATCACCAAAAATCCATTCAAGAGAAGACATAGTAAGTGATACACCATTTAAAATAACTCTAGATAGTAAAAAATACCTGTCATAACAATCTTGGTAACTATATGAACAAAATCAAATTTTTTATAAAAATAAAATCAGATTTAAATAATTAGAGAAAAATGAACTGTTCATTTGTATTCTTTAACTTAAACCTACTTTCCCCAGAACTCTCTTTATATTTGTAGGGAAGTGTCACAGACTTTGGGAATGAAGATATTTAGCATAGTCTGTTTCTCTTGCTTCACCTTAGTAAATACCCCCCCCCATATAAATGTTATTTAGGTTTGTTTGATTTAAGTCAGAGGTGTTAAACATATGGTCAGTAGACTATATTGCAGTCCAAAAAACTCAGAATTAGATTAAAATGTCAATGGAAAATACTGATAAATTAAATGAAAATATGAAAGTGCAATAAAATTACATCTTAAAACTAAATTTTAAAGTCACTATATGGCCCAAAGGACTCCTTACATTCAGGTTATTGTCTCTAATTTCTACATTTCTATTGGATATCTCTGGATCAAATGGCTCCCAGCTGATAGTCAAAGAGATCACTAATTGAAACAGGGTGATGGCTTTAGAAATATTATTCTTCAGAGCTACCCAACAATCCTGAGGGAGAGATGTAACCAAGATCTAAAATCAGGTATCTTAGTTGCAAGTAGGATCCCCTATTCTAGAGCTCTTCAGGTATACCTGTCATGTATGTGATAAAGTCTTCATCATCTTCAAACATTTATTAGACTAGATAGTTTCTGAGATGTTCTTCAAAATTGAGATAATTTATGACTTTGGAAAAACTATAAATTAATTTTTAAGGTCATGATCTATTCACTATCATCATTCTATTTACCTGTGCTCTCCTCTGAAATGTTTAAATAAATAATCTTAATTCTAGACAAGAAGCAATTTTTTTGTCATGGATATGATTTTCTCACCATAATGTCTGTTTTACTTAACATTCTCTTTTTGAAAGCTGTTTTCCATTTTCTTTGTTAAGCTTTTTTGATCCTTAAAATTGTTCTGAATCATCTTCTGTATAGAGTCTTCCCATTGATTTTCACCAATATCTAGTAAAGATATCAGCCATTTCACATTCTAATGTACTTGGCACTTGTGCAATAGGTCTGTTCATTTAATAACCTCTCCATACTTGTAGCTGTCTCATTATCCTGATAGTGGGTAGGAAATTATAATATGATGGTGAATTACTCTATATTTTGTCCTCCTTTAGACTTAGAGGATAATCTATATAGATCTAGATATCACTTTAGAAGTCATGGAATTTACACCCCATTTTATAAATGAAGAAACTTGTTCAGAAAATTGAAGTGATTTACCCCAAATTACAGAGCTAGTACATAATTGATTAATTAATTGGGGTAAAGTTTGAATCCATGTTTTCCTGCTCCCACTATGTAACATTGCTATCTTCTGGAGGCCAATAAGTTTGGGGAAATGAGGGAAGAGTTGGGGGTGAATGCTGTTTTTTTTATTTCTTTTACTATTTTCAATGATAAAATAACTGCAAAGAAATTTTCTAAAGAATAGCAGAATGAAAAAAATTATAATTTATAATGAAATAGGATAAATCTGTATAGGAACATACTTATTTTCTACTAAATGAGATTTTATCAGTGGGACTTCCAGTCAAGTGTCAGAATGAAGTCAGGCACTTAGGCCTGCCTAAGGTTCAAGAGATTAAGGTCTTCTGGCTTTCCCCCAAACCTAATATGAAATGAATCTCTTAACAGAATTCAAATCCAAAATCCAGAGAAGAAGAAAGGAGAAGAACATTTACCAACAAGGTCTGTCTCAAGGGAATGTGGTGAGCTGGGAACAGAGAGCAGAGAGCCAGTGCAGGGAAAGTAGGATAAGATCTGGAATAACCTCAGAACAACCATGAAAGGCTGTGGCTTTGTAATCAGGGAGGAGAGCTCCAGCAAGGCTAAAACCTCAATATGCTCAGCTCAGTTTACCTGGAAGCCCAGGGTTGCAGACCCCTTATTTTCAGTAGAGTTCCCATGTTTCAAGTGGAGCCTCCCCCCTCCATTCTTGTGAGAGAAAGTGACTCTTCCCAGAACAAACACAGGAACAACCTTCCCACTACCCTCCTCAAAGCCCCCCCCCCCAGACTCATGTGTGGGCAGCAGATTTTACTCAATATTTAGTGAATAATAAGATTAACTACATAGCCTGAGGGCCCAGCCCACATTCTTCAAGGATAATTCAGACTTTGTTGCTTCCCCCAACCCCTCAGGCCTAGGGAGTGTGTAACAAATCAAATTAGAAACACAACAGAAAAGCCTCTAGCACACCTTAGTGGTCAACCCACTTGGAGTTTCTAAACCCAGTCAACAAAGCCTCTAGGAATTTCAAAACCAAAGGTCTGTGAACCAGCCCCTAGATCAATGCAAGGAAAATGAGGAAAGGACAGTGGGGGGGGGGGGGGGGCACTGAAAACTAACTTGAAAACAAAGACACTAACTCAGACAAAGCTACAACTTCTGAGGAGAATAAGAATTGGTCTCCAGCCCAGAAAGACTTCTTAGAAGAGATGAGGAAGGAATTTAGAAACCAATTGGAAAATTTTGGAAAAGAAACCCAAGAGAAATTTAACATCTTACAAGAGAAAATTAACAACTTGCAATAAGGAAATAATTCTCTCAAAATCACAATTGGGGAAATGGAAAATGGTTTCAAAAATAGAATTGACAATTGGAAAAGGGGTTGCAAAAGGTAAATAAATAAAATTCTTCTCTAAATAAAGAATGAAATCTGAGGAAACTGACAACTTCACGAGACAACAAGAATCTATTAAACAAAACCAAAAAAAAAATCAAAAAAAAAAAAAAGAGAAGAGAGGCAACTTAAGAATCATTGGGCTTCCTGAACCCATTGAGGATAAAAAATCCTGGCCTCAGTATTTCAAGATTTTTTGAAGGAAAATTGCCCTAATATCATGGAACTACAGGTGCAAAATAGTTATTGAAAGACTATATCAATCCCCTCCTGAAAGGGATCCCAAAATGAAAACACAAAGGAATATTGTGGCCAAATATCAGGACTATCAGATAAAAGAGAAATTCCTACAAACAACCAGAAAGAAAGCTAGAGGCATTCCCTACAAGATCAGAGTATAACAAGGATGCCTATTATAACTACTATTATTCAATATTGTATTAGAAATGTTAGCTGCAGTGATAAGAGAACAAAAAAGAAATTGAAGGAATTAGAATTGGGAAGGAAGGAAACAAAACTTTCACTCTTTGCAGATGAGGTAATGGTATACCTAGAGAATCCAAAAAAGAATTAACTAAAAAATTATGGAAATAGTTAGAAACATTAGCATAAAGTCACAGGATATAAAATAAATCCTCATAAATCCTCAGAATTTAAATATATAAATAGCAAGATAAAGCAGCAAGAGCTAGAAAGACAAATTCCATTTAAAGTACCTTCAAACAAAATAAATTGCTTAGTAGTTTACCTGCCAAGGCAGACTCAGAAACTCTATGAAAACTACTATAAAACACTCATCACACAAATAATTTCAGATTTAACTAATTGAGCAAATATCAACTGCACGTGGATAGACTGAGCTAATATAATAAAAATGAGAACTATACCCAAATTAATTTATTTATTTAGTGCCTTACCAATCAAACTTCAAAAAAATTATTTTAATGAGCTACAAGTAATTGTAACTAAATTCATATGGAGAAACAAAAAGTAAAGAATATCAAGTGAGTTAATGAAAAAAATGCAGAAGAAGGTGGTTTAGCCTTAAGAGATCTAAAATTTTACTATAAAGTATCAGTCATCAAAACTGTTTGGTATTGGCTAAGAAATAGAGTGGTAGATCAGTGGAATAGATTGGGTGCAAAAAATATACCAAGAAACAATTATAGTAATCTGCTGTTTGCTAGACCCAAAGAGTCCAGTTTCTGGGATAAGAAGTCTCTCTTCAATTAAAAACTGTTGGGAAAATTGGAAGTTAGTATTGCAGAAACTTGGATTAGACCAATATCTCATACCCTATACCAAGATAAGATCAAAATGGATACAGGATTTGAACATAAAAGACAATATTAGAAGCAAAATAAGAGATCAAGGAATAGTTTTCTTGTCAGATCTATGAAAAGGGAAGCAGTTTATGATCAAGGAAGAGATGGAGAACATCTTTAAAAACAAATTAGATAATTTTGATAACATCAAATTAAAAAGCTAAGGCACAAACAAAACCACCTCAACCAAGATCAAAATAAATGTAGCTAATTGTGAAACAATTTTCACAACTAATATTTCTGACAAAGGACTCATTTCTTAAATACATAGAGAAAGGAGTCAAATTCATAAACAAAGCTCATTTCCTAATTAACAAATAGCCAAAGGATATGCAGAGGCAATTTACAGATGAGGAAAACAAAGTCATCCATAGTCATATGGAAAATTGCTCTAAATCTTTACTTATTAGAGAAATGCAAATTAAAACATCTCTGAGATACCCCCTCACACCTCTCAGATTGGCCAATATGACCAGCAAGGACAATGATAAATGTTGAAAGGGATGTGGGAAATGTGGAACACTAATACACTAATACTTTGTTAGTGGAGCTGTGAACTCATCCAACCTTTCTGGAGAGCAAGTTGGAATTATGCCTAAAAGGCAATAAAAATGTGCATACACTTTGGTCCAGGAATACCACTACTAGGTTTATACCCTGAAGAAATCACAAAAAGGGGTAAAAAAGGGGTAAAAACATGACTTGTACAAAAATATGGCAAAGAATTAGAAATTGAGTGAATGTTCATCAGTTGGGGAACTGCTGAACAAATTGTGGTATTTGTACATTATGGAACACTATTGTCATATTAGAAACCAAAGGGATGAGAATTCGGGGAAGCTTGGAGGAATTTGCATGAACTGATGCTGAGTGAGATGAATAGAACCAGAAGAACATTGTACACCATAACAGCAACATGGGGTTGATGATCAATCTTAATTGACTTGATCATTTCATTAGTGCAACAATCAGGGACAATTTTGGGGTATCTGTGATGAAGAATACTATGTGTACCCAGAGAAAGAATTGTGGAGTTTGAACAAGACCAAAGACATTTGATTTAAAAATATATATCATATTATGTAATTTTGCTATCTCTTATATTTTTTTCCTTAAGGATATTATTTCACTCTCAATACATCCTACTTAGATAAAAGGATAGCATGGAAACAATGTAAAGACTAACAGACTACCTTCTGTGGGGGGATGGGGGAGGGAAGAGAGGGTAGAGGAAAAATTGAAAAATTTTAAAATTCAAAACCTTGCAGAAAATGATGGGTGGAAACTATTATTGTTTATAACAGGAGAACAAATAAAATATTAATAAAAATAAATGATATTTTATCATATATAATGCATGTTTGTTACATAGATAGATGATAGATAGATAGATAGATAGATAGATAGATAGATAGATAGATAGAGAAAAACGTAAGCGTGTACCTCATACATTTATATGCTACAGGTAGCTTATGTATGCATGGACTTGTATAAGTTTAATTAGGGAAATTATGTTTGTTTAACTAGTGTGTGCTGTTTTTTCAAAAGAAAAATGAGGTTTACTTAAGATTATCCTTGGGTATTGAACTTGTTTCATAGTACATGCCAGCAATAAATAGAGAGTTCACAGTGTTCTATTTATAGCTTAGAAATAGATACATATTTTTATTAAAACAAAACATGATGTAGAAATCTCACTTTGTACAGCTGTTTGAATATTTCATTAAAATATATTTTGTTTCAGTCATGTTCAGTACACCTGAAAGTCATTCAAGATTCACATTCTGTTTTCTAGCAGGTAAAGGTGGGAATTATATATAATTTTCATAATGTAATACATTTTAATACTTATCATATATTACTAAACACATATATTGCATAATGTGTATGTATATAGATATATGTGTATGAAAGATCATATGCATATGAAAACTAATTATATATATATATATATCTGTAAATATACATGTAGATACATTTAGTTGACAGCATAGGTGTTTTATTTACACACACACACACACACACACACACATATATTTACATTCAGACCTGCATCTCTGTGATGAACTTCCAATAATAAAAATTACCTCCAGTGACATAAAAAAGTAGGTCATCTATAACTTGAATTATGAAAGGATTAACTAAGGTGCTAAGAGCTTAAATAAATTACCCATAGTCACACAACTAATACATGTCCTTGACAGAATTTAAATCCAAATCTTCTTGACAGTTGGTTAACTCATTATTTTCTAGAGGAATATTGTTCAATCATTTAAGTTGTGGTTGACTTTTCACAATATAATTCTTGCAACAAATTTGTGATGTTAGTAGTATTATTATCCCCCTTTTACAGATAAGAAAATAGTCACAGAGAGACAGTGACTTCCCCAGAATCAGATATAATATAGAAGGCAGTGAGCAACGCTACAGCTACATCTGGATTCCCAGATGAGAGCTGTGTAAAAGTTGGACTGCAAAACTAGATGAACAGTCCTGAAAAGGACTTGTCAAGCCCTCACACTAAATGCTCTAATCTTCCCTAAAAACTGACTGACTGACAGGTAGTCTAATTATGTTGAGTATAGACAACATATGAATGTCTACCCCAAGTACGTGCCATTCCCCAGTGGAACACACAATCATAACATTTTGCTCCAAGAGCCATGAAGACAGTGGAGAATGTACTATGGAACACTTAAAGATTGGTCAGACATAGCATACAACAAGGTTTTCCACAGCATCTCAAGTCATTGCCAGTCATTCTGACTTTTCTCTTGCCACTAGATTTTGATGATTCTGGAAAAGTGAATGAGTCTAATGACTTTTGTAACTCTGACTCAATTAATACCAATTCACTTGCAAGGTAAGACTTCACTCTGGTATGTCATTGGTCCTTTTCAAAAATGAAGATGATAAACTGCAAGTAACTGCGGCAAGATTCAAACTCTCATCTTCCTAACTCCAAATCCTGTATTTTATCTATCCATTCTATGCAATCTAGTAAAAGGAAAGAAAAAGAACACAAAAATAGAGCCAAAAGTGACATTTTTCATAAGACTAGAAATGTACCCTAAAACTATAACATCAAGTTGTTTTCATTAATTATTTTGCATCTGCTTTCCGAAATGCTAAGGGATTTTGGTAGTATGTATCAATAAAATATAGTGTTATAAACATACATACACATGCACAGACAAAGAGAGAGTAGTCCAGACATATAGAGACATAGAGAGAAATATATACAAAAATAATTTCCTTCAATTCATTTAATAAGATATACAAAGAAACATCCTGTAAAAACTCAACTCTATGGTAGAAACTAATGACAGCCACCCACAATTCTATCCCAGACAAATATAGTATTAACAAGAACATCCCCAAATAACAATCACTACAAAGACTTTATTTAATTAAAGTTTCTGTGAAGACATAGGAAAGTTGATTTTTTTAAAGGCCCAGTTACATCTCTCTCTCTTTCCCTTTTTCTCTGCAGAGCAATTTAGTTTTAATTGTTTAATGTAATATCCTACACCTAGCTAGTAAGTTTCCTCTGGTGTACTTTGTAAATGAAAGGAAGCTTTAGTAACATGACACCTCCCTATTACATTTTGCTTTTAAATACCTGCAGAGAAATGGGGTGAAGCAGCCAGGATTTTCTGAAAATATTATTAGTTTGGAGTATTCCCTAAGAAACTTATGGAAGTTCCATTTTATCATGTTGTTTTTTGAGGGATAGCAATACAAATGTAATTAAATACAGAGTAAAAGTGACACAATGACTCCAATTTTTTTAAAGAAATATTTCAAGTTTGCTTCACAGCAAATGTGCAATAATGCATTGTAATCACAAAAGAATAAGGAAAAATGAGAGAAATAACTCCCATATTGAATGAATAGACAATGCCAAGATGAAGCTTTACTTCTCATAATTATTTGAAGAATGAAGATGCTACAAGATATAATGAAGAATATACAATTTGGCAAAATTAAGTAGGTAATGTTCTTTATTACCTGAAAAAAAAACATTACAAATTTTCCATATGTAAATTATTTACAAAGTTTTTTTTAATTAGGGATTTTAGGGACATTTTTGCATATTTGGAGCTATTGTATAGAGACCATCAAAGAAACAGCCAACATTTTCGTAGATATTTTAAATAAATCTCCTTTGAATCAATCAGAGAGAATAAATAACTGGGAACAATTCCACTTCTGCATTTCTGGAAAAATAAAATAAAGTATAACAAATATTTAAAGAGATAAACTTAAGAATTGCATAGTTTATGGGTTCAAACTTAATTGAATCATCACAAGAAGTCACTAGAAACTCAATTGGAGATACAGTGGGTAAATAGTTTGGTACAAAACATACATAAGAAGGATAAATTGTTAACCTAATAAGAGAGTGGAACCTGGGGTAAGCAATTAATTGTTTGAGGATTTTGGTTTTGTTGTGGTTTTATACTAGTATCTGATTCTTTTATAATTTTCTTAGAAAATATATTTTTTTTATTTCTATGTTGATCTTTGAATAAAAGTTATATAATTTAAGGCAAAATTGGCAGAATTTGGTAGCTATCTCTGGTTTTTTTAATCATTTAGGATGCAGTGAGGCTTTTATTCTAAAATTACTTTATTATTTACAGAAGTTTCTGGGTTGATAGAATAAATTTTAGTCATATTTAGGAGGGATACACCAGTGTCTCTGGAGAAAGTAGAAGTGATTATTTAAAACTATAAGCAATGAGCCAAATATCACAAGAGTTTTTTGGCCAGAATTCTGAAATTTTTCAGAATTTTTCAAAGATATTGCACTATTATTACTAAAAAATTTTAAAATATACTGTTATGTTATTCCATAATGTAATTCCTATTCAAAGTATTTATTACTTCTACTGTTCATTTACATATAGTAAATATTTTAGACAAAAGAACTATATTATGATCAATAGCCATTTCCAATGACCTTGTAAGTTAGGAATATTTACAATTCATTTATGAGAAAACAAATGAGATATATTTATATTAAGGCAAAATAAATGGAGATCAATATATTTAAAAAAATAAGCAGGAGCATTAGTCAGTGCCTAAAATAATGATCCATAAGTATTGATTCATGACCTATGCTCTCTCTGGAGAGGTATCTAAATTGATAAGATAGAACTGACTGCTCTGAACCACAATCACTGGCTCTCCATCACCTGATTCACTTGTGAAAGTATGACAAAAACTGAAAAGATAAAACAACTATCTGCGTGATTACAAAGTATTACTACCCTATATCTTTAAAATTATAAAATAAACAATATATAAATATAGTTCAAATTTACTCAAGTATCTTTTCCAAGAAAATCACAAGTGTCAGAAACAGTTGGACATTAATAAAACAATTGAACAACGCACACACACACACACACACACACATGCACATACACATACAGAGAAAAAGAGAGAGAGAGAATCAAGAAGCCAATAATGCAAACATTCATATTTTAATAGTCCAAAAATATCTCCATTCATTATAAGGTGATCTTTATGAAGGTACCCATAACTTGACTTGTATTTTTAAAAGCATTATAGTATAGTAGAAATAATATTGTATTTAGTTCGAGGAGAACAGGGTTTGAACTCAAACCTAAGAGGTCCCAACTACATGAAGATGGGAACATTTCTGTTCTTCACAATACCCCTGAATATTTTCTCTTTCCAACCCCAATTTTAATTACATCTATTTGTCTTACTGCACTACAGAAACTCTTTTTTCTTTGTACTGTACCACTAGATGCCAAATATTGTGAATGATGGACCCCATGATATATCCCATTCATATGCATTCAAATTTATACTATTCAAAATTATAATTATGTAAAATATAATGATTGCTTCCAGCTCAATATACAATGAGAATTTGAATAATGCAACTACTTCATTGGATTCATTTTTTTTTTTGCATTAATGAGGTCTAGTTCTATTTCCAGTGGTTACACAATGCCTCGTATGTAGTCTATACTTAAATGCTTATTGCCTTGGCTCAGAATAAGTGCTTAATAAAGGTTTCTTCAATCAAATAACTAAAAACCAGTAATTCTTTTGTATAATACTTTAAGGTTTTCAGAGAACTTTCTTGTGACAAGCTTTTAGGTAAATAGGAAGAGTATTATTCCTTGTTTAGAGATGTAGAAAATGAAGCTTCTGGAAATTCTGTGATTAAAGTTTCCACAACTGGTACCTAATCTAACATTTTTTTTTCCTTTCACCATTGAATGTCTTCTCCAATAGCTTCTAACAATACTGAGGACTGGGACAAGAAACAATTATATTCTAAACCATAATGTGGCAATAATTTAAGATATGCAACCCATTAGAAAAAATGAGTATGTCTACTATTACACAAAGCAGGTTTTTTTTTTTTTTTTTAAACTGAGGACAATACTCAAAAGAATCAGAAGAGTCCAAGGAGGAAAATATTAAGAACTCTCTCTCCTCTCTCTCTCTCTCTCTCTCTCTCTCTCTCTCTCTCTCTCTTTCTCTCTCTCTGTATGTGTATGTGCATATGTGTGCGTTGTTCAATTGCTTTAGTACTGTCCAACTGTTTGTGACTCTTAGGATTTTCTTGGAAAAGATACTTGAGTAATTTGTAATTTCCTTCTCCAGTAAACAAAGAGAAAAACTGGTATGGACAAATAATGTGGGTGCTTAACAACACTCAGTTGGTAGATTTCCATTTTAATTTCTCTAACTTTTCTCTAAATGAAGAAAGAGATGGAATAGTGCTTGGTAAAGTGACAAGTGCTGATCTATGTCCCTGGAGTGAAAAGGCATCGATCTCATTCTTCAGTTAATTACATTGCTGTTTCTCAGCTCTGTGAGGAGAATTTCTGTTCTTTCAAGCCCAAGTGGTGTTCAAGGACATACGGAATCAGATCATTCCTATTCCTGGAGTTGTCCCCAGAGTTCTGGGTAGGAGAGGTAGTAATTTGGGACACACTCCTAAATAAAATAGAAGCCACTCAACCTTCATTTAAGGATGGAGCTTTGAAAAGGGAAATGTTTTAGGGAGGATTTGGGGGGGGTTTATGATCAAACATTTTTCTCTTTATCTCATAATTTATCTCACTTGGATCATAGGGATCTCATGATGATTACATTTTAAAGCAGTAAATATTGATTATTTATTTTCAATGCTTGCTATCACAATTTATTACTTTACTATACTATTTATCATGAGAAGAAGACGGGTTCACAAAAACACAGTAACACTGGGAATATGTGCTTTTATCTGAACCATAAGGGTTTGTTTTTGTAAACTATTCTCTTGACATGTATGGAAACTTATAGTTAGTAATAACCCCCTTGAAAAGTCAAAAACAATTTAAGTAGTTGTCCCTAACTTCCAATAATTTCAACTACCAAATACTTGTCACTTAACCCTCAACCTCAGTTTCTTCATCTATAAAATATGGTTAATAGACAATAGAATATTTCAAAAATAAATATAAGTAATACTTATGGAGTTGAATGAATCAAAAGGTAATAAATATATTCCAATTCTGATTATAACAAGGTATCAGTGAGGTAAAGAAGGCAGAGTTAGGAATTTTATTGCAAAATCCATGAGTTTTCTCTTTCTCTAAAACAGTAGAGTATGGTATGTGGGTGTGTATGTGGTGTTGAGAAGGACTAGCACCTTTGATGTGAGGGCTGAAGCCTTTCTCAGGGCTGCTTATCCAGTTGTGGCATCCAACTGATTCATCCAACTCTTATCTGTGGTTCCAAGAAGCTGTAGCATGTACAGTGGGCCCTTTCAATAAAACCATCTCAACAAATGAACTAAAGCCGTGTTAAGGGAAACTGACAGGCATGGGTGAATCCTGGGGGGCTCTACCAAGCATATGAAGACTTTTTCCCAATGGAATGGGCCAATGAGAATAATTTGTTCCAATGACTATGAAGGGCATGAAGTGGTGCTGCACAGCTCTTAAAGCTGGGTCAGGCAACAAAGACTACAAGGTCATCCATTGCATCCTAAGCTATTGTCAATCATCTTGACTTTCTTCCTGACACTGAACTTTGAGTACTCAGGAAGAGAGAGCGAGACTGACAACTCTCTGCAACTCTGCCTTATTTAAATTTAATTGAAGTACAAGTCAAAATATCACCAATGATATTGTTGATCATCTTTAAAAATGGGGGCAGCTAGGTAGCACAGTGGATAAAGCACAGTCCCTGGAGTCAGGAGTACCTGGGTTCAAATCCAGTCTCAAACATTTAATAATTACCTAGCTCTGTGGCCTTGGGCAAGCCACTTAACCCCATTTGCCTTGCAAAAACCTAAAAAAAATGAAGTACAAACAACACTAGCAAAGACTAAAACAACCAGGAAATAGTAAGAGAAAGTGATCCCCTAGCATTCTTCTGCCCAGAGAGAGTCCCGACTTAATTTAGAAGACCACAGAATCGAATGTCACCCAAAGGTAAGTGGGACAGGGCAGTAAGTGTGCAAGGTCTCAGGGTGATGGTAGGTATTTCAAATTTTACACTCAAGCAAAAGCCTTCCCTGCCCTTAAAGTATATAATACAGAGAATTGGTGAGAAGAAAGATGGGAATAGGAAAGAACAAGGGAAAATGATCCATACTTGTTGCCCTCCTCTGAAATGTTCATGACTAAGTTTGTTAAGCATTTGAAACTCCTACCTTCTAGGCTTCCCTTTAATTTGCTGCAATCCTTTACATTTTTATGTAGCAACAACTTTTTAAATTGTTCTTAGAAAAAACTTTGTTTTATTGTGTATTGTTGTTGTACATTTGTTGTGGGTATCGAACCAGACCTTGGT